>NC_047142.1:1053215-1398215 GCF_009829125.3 Periophthalmus magnuspinnatus | reverse complement strand
ACATACATACATACATACTTACCTACACACATACATACATACATACATACTTACATACATACATACATACATACAAACATACATACATACTTACATACTTACATACTTACATACATACTTACATACAAACATACATACATATATACTTACATACATACATACATACATACTTACATACAAACATACATACATACTTACATACATACATACTTACATACATACTTACATACAAACATACATACTTTCATACATACATACATACATACTTTCATACATACTATGTCTTTTGTTCTGGTAGGTTTGAGTGAACTTATTGTCTGTGAGACTTCTGATTCTGTGACACTGTTTATACTAAAAATGGACTCTGATGCATTTATAGGACAAGCACTTAATGTATTAAATGGAAAACACTGGGCAATATTGGAAACATACATACAGACATACTTACATAAATACATACATACATACATACAGACATACATACATACATACATACATACATACATACATTAATACATACTTACCTATATACATACATACAAACATACATACATAAATACATACATACTTACATACATACTTACCTACATACATACATACATACTTACATACATACAAACATACATACTTTCATACATACTTACATACAAACATACATACTTTAATACATACATACTTCCATACTTACCTACATACATACATACATACATAAATAAATACATTCATACTTACATACATACTTTCATACTTACATAATTACCTATATACATACGTACTTACATACATACATACTTTCATTCATACATACATACATACATACATACATACTTACCTACACACATACATACTTACATACATACTTACATACATACTTGTCGTGCTCCGGTCCTGGATGTCTCCTGCCTGCTCTGCCCTACGCCCGTCTGGTCTGCCTGTCGTCCTGTCGTCCCTTCATGTGGTCTGTTCCTGTGTCCTGTGTTCCTGCTCACCTGCTCACCTGCTCACCTCCGGATCACCCACTGGTTGTACATTGTCCTATTTACTACAATAAATCCTGTAAATATCCTGTAAACAGACATACTTACATACATACATACTTACCTATATACATACTTACATACTTAGATACATACTTACATACATACTTACCTACATACATACATACATACTTACATCCATCCATCCATCCATCCATTTTCTTCCGCTTATCCGGGGCCGGGTCGCGGGGGCAGCAGTCTAAGCAGGGACTCCCAGACTTCCCTCACCCCGGACACGTCCTCCAGCTCCTCCGGTGGGACCCCAAGGCGTTCCCAGGCCAGCCGAGAGACATAGTCCCTCCAGCGTGTCCTGGGTCTTCCCCGGGGCCTCCTCCCGGTGGGACATGCCCAGAACACCTCCCTAGGGAGGCGTCCAGGAGGCATCCTGAGCAGATGCCCGAGCCACCTCAGCTGGTTCCTCTCAACGTGTAGGAGCAGCGGCTCTACTCCGAGCTCCACCCGTGTGACCGAGCTCCTCACCCTATCCCTAAGGGTGCGCCCGGCCACTCTGCGGAGGAAGCCCATTTCAGCCGCTTGTATCCGCGATCTTGTCCTTTCGGTCATTACCCAAAGCTCATGACCATAGGTGAGGGTAGGAACGTAGATTGACCGGTAAATCGAGAGCTTCGCCTTCCGGCTCAGCTCCTTCTTTACCACAACGGACCGATACAGCGACCGCATCACTGCAGACGCTGCACCGATCCGCCTGTCAATCTCACGCTCCATCCTTCCCTCACTCGTGAACAAGACCCCGAGATACTTGAACTCCTCCACTTGGGGCAGAGACTCACCACCCACCCGGAGAGAGCAAACCACCTTTTTCCGGTCGAGAACCATGGCCTCGGATTTGGAGGAGCTGATTCTCATCCCAGCCGCTTCACACTCGGCTGCAAACCGCCCCAGTGCCTGCTGCAGGTCCTGGCTCGAAGAAGCCATCAGGACAACATCATCTGCAAACAGCAGAGATGAAATCCTGTGGTTCCCAAACCAGGCCCCCTCCGGCCCCTGGCTGCGCCTAGAAATTCTGTCCATAAATATAATGAACAGAACCGGTGACAAAGGGCAGCCCTGGCGGAGTCCAACATGCACTGGGAACAGGTCTGACTTACTGCCGGCAATGCGAACACAGCTCCTGCTCCGGTCATACAGGGACCGGACAGCCCTTAGCAAAGAGCCCCGGACCCCATACTCCCAGAGCACCCCCCAAAGGACACCACGAGGGACACGGTCGAATGCCTTCTCCAGATCCACAAAACACATGTGGACTGGTTGGGCATACTCCCATGAGCCCTCGAGGACCCGATGGAGAGTATAGAGCTGGTCCAGTGTTCCACGACCAGGACGAAAACCACACTGCTCCTCCTGAATCCGAGGTTCGACTATCGGTCGGATTCTCCTCTCCAGCACCCTGGAATAGACCTTACCGGGAAGGCTGAGGAGTGTGATTCCCCTGTAATTGGAACACACCCTCCGGTCCCCCTTCTTATACAGAGGGACCACCACCCCGGTCTGCCATTCCACAGGTACTGTGGAATGGCAGACCAACTGCCACGCGATGTTGCAGAGACGTGTCAGCCAAGACAGTCCCACAACATCCAGAGACTTGAGGTACTCAGGACGGATCTCATCCACCCCCGGAGCCTTGCCACCGAGGAGCTTGCCAACCACCTCAGTGACTTCAGCCAGGGTGATGGACGAGTCCGCCCCTGGGTCCCCAGTTTCTGCTTCCTCCTCGGAAGACGTGACAGTGGGATTGAGGAGATCCTCAAAGTATTCCTTCCACCGCCCGACAACATCCCCAGTCGAGGTCAGCAGCTCTCCACCCGCACTGTAAACAGTGTTGGTGAAGCACTGCTTTCCCCTCCTGAGGCGTCGGACGGTTTGCCAGAATCTCTTTGAGGCCGTCCGATAGTCCTCCTCCATGGCCTCCCCGAACTCCTCCCAACCCCGAGTTTTTGCCTCTGTGACCGCCCGAGCCGCGGCACGCTTGGCCTGCCGGTACTCATCAGCTGCCTCAGGAGTCCCACGAGCCAACAAGGCTCGATAGGACTCCTTCTTCAGCTTGACGGCATCCCTTACTTCCGGTGTCCACCACCGGGTTCGGGGATTGCCGCCGCGACAAGCACCACAGACCTTACGACCACAGCTACGAGCAGCCGCATCAACAATAGAGGTGGAGAACATGGCCCACTCGGAGTCCATGTCTCCAACCTCCCCCGGGATCAGGGAGAAGCTCTCCCGGAGGTGGGAGTTGAAGACCCCCCTGACAGAGGGCTCCGCCAGACGTTCCCAGCAGACCCTCACAATACGCTTGGGCCTGCCAGGTCTGTCCGGCTTCCTCCTCCGCCAGCGGATCCAACTCACCACCAGGTGGTGATCAGTTGACAGCTCAGCCCCTCTCTTCACCCGAGTGTCCAAGACACGCGGTCGGAGGTCAGATGAAACGACGACAAAGTCGATCATCGACCTCCGACCTAGAGTGTCCTGGTGCCATGTGCACCGATGGACACCCTTGTGCTCGAACATGGTGTTTGTTATGGACAAGTCCAATAACAAAACACCGCTCGGGTTCAGATCGGGGAGGCCGTTCCTCCCAATCACGCCCCTCCAAGTGTCACTGTCGTTACCCACATGGGCGTTGAAGTCCCCCAGGAGAACAACGGAGTCCCCGGTTGGTGCACTGTCTAGTACCCCTCCCAGGGACTCCAAGAAGGCCGGGTACTCTGCACTGCTGTTTGGCCCGTAGGCCGACACAACAGTGAGAGACCTGTCCCCGACCCGAAGGCGCAGGGACGCGACCCTCTCGTTCACCGGAGTGAACCCCAACACGCAGCGGCTGAGCTGTGGGGCAATGAGCAAGCCCACACCAGCTCGCCGCCGCTCCCCGCGGGCAACGCCAGAGAAATGGAGAGTCCAACCCCTCTCAAGAAGATGGGTTCCAGAGCCCAAGCTGTGCGTGGAGGTGAGGCCGACTATATCTAGCCGGTAACGCTCCACCTCCCGCACAAGCTCAGGCTCCTTCCCCCCCAGCGAGGTGACATTCCATGTCCCCAGAGCTAGTCTCCATGTCCGGAGATCCGGTCGTCGAGGTCCCCGCCTTCGACTGCTACCCGGATCTCTCCGCACCCGCCCCTCATGGCTCCTCCCGCAGGTGGTGGGTCCACGGGAGGACGGCCCCACGTCGTTTCTTCGGGCTGGGCCCGACCGGGCCCCGTGGGGAAAGGCCCGGCCACCAGGCGCTCGCTGCCGAGCACCCACCCCAGGCCTGGCTCCAGGGTGGGGCCCCGGTAACGCCAGTCCGGGCGACGTAACTGGCCTTGTTCTTTTCTTCTTCATGTGAGGCTTCTGAACCGCTCTTAGTCAGACCCGTCTCCCAGGACCTGTTTGCCATGGGTGACCCTACCAGGGGCATGAAGCCCCCGACAACATAGCTCCCAGGATCATTCGGGTGCTCAAACCCCTCCACCACGTTAAGGTGGCGGTTCGGGGAGGGGAATAATAATAATAATTAATCATAATCATAATAATCATAATAATGATGTTATATATTAGGGCTCGTTCTCACTATTATTCAAAATACAGAAAACTGTCAAAATGGAAAATCTTTTGGATAAACAAAACCAGACAAAATTTTACTCAAAATTTCATTTTTCCCAAACCTAAACATTATAAACATTTACATCTTGATTCATCTATTTTTGAAAACTATTCACAATAATCATGGATCTATTAAAATAACAATAAACTCAAACATTTACAAACTGCACAAGTGAAGAGGCTTTTATCGTGAAAGTCTCAAAGTGTCGAGGCTTTTATCGTGAAAGTCTCAAACCGGAAGTTGTATTTGACTCTTTACATTACGAAACATTCCTGCTGTTCTCAGACCCGCCGCTGCTGTCTCAGGTTTGTTTTTATGTTTGATGCTTTTAGAACTTTAGCAAAGGTTTGTGTTTGAGCTGAAGTGTAGTTTAAGTGTAGTTTTTAAGAGTTTGTGAGGAAACGTTCACAGCGCGTCACTTTACGGCATCAGAGTTTAAACTGCCGTAAAAAAACAAAAATATTGATCTTTTAAAACGGATTCACCAGGAATTATTTAACTTTTTAGCGACGATATAAATCTGTAGTTCTTGAAACGTATTTTCAAAATGTGTCATGTCTTTATGTCCTCAGGAGCATCTATAAACACAATATATAAAAAGACTATGTATATATATATATATATATATATATATACACACCATGTATATATGTATATACTCTCTCTCTCTCTCTCTCTCTCTCTCTCTCTCTCTCTCTCTCTCTCTCTCTCTCTCTCTCTCTCTCTCTCTCTCTCTCTCTCTCTCTATATATATATATATATATATATATATATATATATATATATATATATATATATATATATATATATATATATGACTGTATGCACAGACTATATACACACTCTGCATATACAAACTATAAATATTCACTCTATATATACTGACTGGTATCTGTACTGTACTTAAAGTTTTTACAGTGTGTACTTTTTACTTTTACTGTCTTGCTCTTACGTCTCTACTTTATATGTTATACTGTGACCTGCATAGTCACGATTACGATTACGATTAACTGAATAATCTCGACATCCCTGGGGCAGATTTATCCGCAGACATGAGTGTGCGTTTAATAGAAGTGAACAGAGACGTGGAGGAAGAGGAGGAGGAAGAGGAGGAAGAGGAGGAAGAGGAGAGCAGTCAGAACCCCACAGTGGTGAGGATGAGTCAGATTGTGATGCCCTGTCACAGTAACCCCAGACAAGAGCTGAGTGTGGGACAACTGCTCAAGTGGATGGACTCTACGGCCTGTCTGTCTGGTAAGAACGATATACGTGTGTGTGTGTATATATATATATATATATATATATATATATATATAACAGTTAATCAGATAAATAAAGCAGAAAAAACAACAAGTTTACTCTGGATCTCACTCCAAATCAATAAATCCACTGAATTCTTCATCCTCGATGTCGATTCTGAACAAATCCACCAACTCCAGAGGAAGATGAAGCGTTCAGTGTTTGTCTTTGTCTTTTAAATGAGTGTAATGTTGATATTTTAAATGTTGAGTGGTTCAGGAGGAGTAGATACTGGTCCAAGTCTAGAGCCCCTCGCACGACTGTCACTGTGACAAGAACCAACATGTGACTTTATAGATTTGAATCATTTCACATATAAGTCACATCTGAGGAGAAGTCACACCCGACAAACTGTGGACAAAAGAGTGTGTAGAGTGTGTAGTGTGTGTAGTGTGTGTAGTGTGTGTAGTGTGTGTAGAGTGTGTAGTGTGTGTAGAGTGTGTAGAGTGTGTAGTGTGTGTAGTGTGTGTAGTGTGTGTAGAGTGTGTAGAGTGTGTAGAGTGTGTAGTGTGTGTAGTGTGTGTAGTGTGTGTAGAGTGTGTAGAGTGTGTAGAGTGTGTAGTGTGTGTAGAGTGTGTAGAGTGTGTAGAGTGTGTAGAGTGTGTAGAGTGTGTAGTGTGTGTAGTGTGTGTAGAGTGTGTAGAGTGTGTAGAGTGTGTAGTGTGTGTAGAGTGTGTAGAGTGTGTAGAGTGTGTAGAGTGTGTAGAGTGTGTAGAGTGTGTAGTGTGTGTAGTGTGTGTAGAGTGTGTAGAGTGTGTAGAGTGTGTAGAGTGTGTAGAGTGTGTAGAGTGTGTAGTGTGTGTAGTGTGTGTAGTGTGTGTAGAGTGTGTAGAGTGTGTAGTGTGTGTAGTGTGTGTAGTGTGTGTAGAGTGTGTAGAGTGTGTAGTGTGTGTAGAGTGTGTAGAGTGTGTAGAGTGTGTAGAGTGTGTAGTGTGTGTAGAGTGTGTAGAGTGTGTAGAGTGTGTAGAGTGTGTAGTGTGTGTAGTGTGTGTAGAGTGTGTAGAGTGTGTAGAGTGTGTAGAGTGTGTAGAGTGTGTAGAGTGTGTAGAGTGTGTAGTGTGTGTAGTGTGTGTAGAGTGTGTAGAGTGTGTAGAGTGTGTAGAGTGTGTAGAGTGTGTAGAGTGTGTAGAGTGTGTAGAGTGTGTAGAGTGTGTAGTGTGTGTAGTGTGTGTAGAGTGTGTAGAGTGTGTAGAGTGTGTAGTGTGTGTAGAGTGTGTAGAGTGTAGTAGAGTGTGTAGAGTGTGTAGTGTGTGTAGAGTGTGTAGTGTGTGTAGAGTGTAGTAGAGTGTGTAGAGTGTGTAGTGTGTGTAGAGTGTGTGTGTGCAGAGACATTTCACTTGTGTAAATCTGACTTGAATAAACTACATTCACATTCACTTGAGTTTGTTTTGCTCTCAGCTGAACGGCATGCTGGGAGTCCCTGTGTCACTGCCTCCATGGACGACATCTACTTTGAGCACACAATCAGGTATCACAGTGAGTGTGTGTGTGGTGTGTGCAGTGTGTGTGGTGTGTGCAGTGTGGGTGTGTGTGTGTGGTGTGCGTGCAGTGTGTGGGGGTGTGTGTGTGGTGTGTGGGGGTGTGTGTGTGTGGTGTGTGCAGTGTGTGTGTGGTGTGTGGGTGTGGGTGTGTGTGTGTGGTGTGTGTGCAGTGTGTGGGGTGTGTGTGGGTGTGTGTGGGTGTGTGTGTGTGGTGTGCGTGCAGTGTGTGGGGGTGTGTGTGTGGTGTGTGGGGGTGTGTGTGTGTGGTGTGTGCAGTGTGTGTGTGGTGTGTGCAGTGTGTGTGTGGTGTGTGCAGTGTGGGTGTGGGTGTGTGTGGGTGTGTGTGTGTGGTGTGCGTGCAGTGTGTGGGGGTGTGTGTGTGTGGTGTGTGCAGTGTGTGTGTGGTGTGTGCAGTGTGGGTGTGTGGTGTGTGTGTGGTGTGTGGGGTGTGTGTGTGTGTGTGTGTGTGTGCAGTACCACATCAAACTGCAGAGTCGTATCATTTCAGACTTTTACATGTTTGAGGATATTTGCTCATTAAACTACAGGACAAGACTTTAATATTTATGTTTATGTTTGAGCCACAGCATCAAAACATGAGCCTCCATTTTGTGTCTGTGCAGCTGCAGACAGACAGACAGACAGACAGATAGACAGACAGACAGACAGACAGATAGACAGACAGGTCATAAATAAACAGGGTTTAGACAGAGGCAGGACCTGGGTCTGAGTCTGAGGAGATAAAACAGAGTCTGAAGAAAACAAGAAAAACAAACTAAGTCATCAGAAAAAGACAGTGAAGCAAGTCCTGGTTTAGTCCTGGTTTAGTCCTGGTTTAGTCCTGGTTTAGTCCTGGTTTAGTCCTGGTTTAGTCCTGGTTTAGTCCTGGTTTAGTGGACTCAGGAGTTCACACATCACAGGATTATTTTGTCTTTTGGACCAGATTTGGTCCAGATTTTACTCTGTTTTTCTTGTTTTATCAAACTTATACATCAATTGTATTTGTTTAAAGTTAATATTTGTTCAAAGCTCGTTAGACCATCTGTGATCCTGTCTCCTGTCTCATGCCTCCTGTCTCCTGTCTCATGCCTCCTGTCTCATGCCTCCTGTCTCATGCCTCCTGTCTCATGGCTCCTGTCTCCTGTCTCCTGTCTCATGCCTCCTGTCTCATGCCTCCTGTCTCCTGTGTGCAGCGTCGGACAAGTGGTGAACATCAGGGCCAGAGTCAACAGAGCCTTCAACACCAGCATGGAGGTAAGACAGCATGGAGGTGAGACAGAGCCTTCAACACCAGCATGGAGGTAAGACAGCATGGAGGTGAGACAGAGCCTTCAACACCAGCATGGAGGTAAGACAGCATGGAGGTGAGACAGAGCCTTCAACACCAGCATGGAGGTAAGACAGCATGGAGGTGAGACAGAGCCTTCAACACCAGCATGGAGGTGAGACAGATCCTTTAACACCAGCATGGAGGTGAGACATGTTCTAGTGCACTTATTACAGCTCAGATATCACATGTGGATCTCACAGGACAAGCGTGTCTTGGGACCTCGTGTTGGGACCTCGTGTTTTTACAGTTACTCCTTAAAGTGCAGAGTGTTAGTTCTAAACATTAAAGGTTCTGAACTGAACTAGTTCATTTCAAATGGTTTGCGATGGTCCAAAGTTCTTCCTCACTTTTCTTATGCACTCAGAGCATCCTGATTATTCACCATGATGAGTTTATGAGTGCTTTTCACAACTTTCAGAGACCAGAGCTGTCATGGTAAAGCTAACAGCAATTAGCATGCTCTGGGGCACTTCCTGATTATTGGCCTCAGTGTATCTGTACTGGGCACATTTAACTCATCACTGTGTATAAGTGTCTTATTCTGTATTTGCCAAGTGAAAATAAATAAAGCTAAAGCTAAAGCTAAGCTAACTCAGATGTGTTTGTGCAGGTGGACGTCCACGTGAGCTGTGAGGACCTGTTCCTGGGCCGTCACTGGAGAGTCTGCCACGCCTACGCCACCTTTGTCACACAGCGCACTAAAGCGGGAAAGAAGGTGCCTCCTCAGACTCCTCGTGTTTACTCCTCGTGTTTACTCCTCGTGTTTACTCCACGTGTTTACTCATCGTGTTTACTCCTCGTGTTTACTCCTCGTGTTTACTCATCGTGTTTACTCCACGTGTTTACTCCTCGTGTTTACTCCTCGTGTTAACTCCTCGTGTTTACTCCACGTGTTTACTCCTCGTGTTTACTCCTCGTGTTTACTTCTCGTGTTTACTCCTCGTGTTTACTCATCGTGTTTACTCCTCGTGTTTACTCCTCGTGTTTACTCCTCGTGTGATGTCACGCTGGGGCGGTTCTTCATGTGCACTACAGTCAAAAAAATGGACAGAAAGTAGTAAAAATGGAGGGAAAAAAACATTGAATGAGAGAAAATTTTGACTGGTCTGTGGAGGAATGTTCAGCAGTTTCCATGGTGACACAATGCTCACTTTAGCAAACACTGCGGGATATTTTTTTAGACCGTCTAAAAACTCAAGAAAAAATCCAAAATTGATTTAAAGAGCTCATGTTCAGGAGCCTGTGATCAGTCCGAGCTCATGGTCCAGTTTCATTTTACACAAAAAAGTCAGAGTGAACAACTTAAAAACAGTTGGCTAATGCTAATGCTAACGCTAGCTTGTGAATGTAATGTGATTTGAGAGGGACTTGTTTAACAGCACAAAGTAAGTTCACCTGTTGTGCTTCCAACCAAGTCAGCTCTTTCTAGTCTGATTGTGTTACATTAAAGCTCAGATAAAAGTTTAATTTGAGTAACAGCCTCAGACAGAGCAGTGCCTCTAGTTTTTAAGAGCATGGGTCATCGACATAGACTGTTTATATAAATGGACATAGCTAACCTGCTAGCTGTCGCGCTCCAAACAGGAAGGGATCATGTGCGCACTTCCTGCTCCATCGACTCTGGCTCCAATTCACTTTACATTGCAAAACTGTGTCCTCTCTCTGTACCTGCTGCTTCAGACTCGTCATTTTGGTCTTAAATATTTATATTGGGGTTTATATTGTGTTTATAGACAGTAGTTTTCAACATTAAATAATAGTCTTTTTATACCACCATGCGCTCTTATTCATGGGTTTCATCTTCCTGTTACACGGCGCCATTTTGAGGACAGATTTCCTTTCAAAAGATTCATTTCTGTTCGGTCAGTGTGACTTTTTGAGTTTTGATACTAGTTTTAGTGTCACTCTCGTCTCGGGGCAGGTGATGCTGAAGCCGCTGGCCCCTCACTCCCACAGTGAACACCTGGAGTACAGTCTGGCGGCCGAGAGGCGAAGGGTCAGGATGCTCCACGATGACATCATCAGAGACCTGCTCGCCAGTCGGGTCGTCGAACCGGGTCAGACTCTTAAAAAACGAATACTAAAAACAGACTCAAACATGTGTGAAACAAACACAACTCTGAGTATCTCTGAGTGCTTGTGTGTTTGTGTGTTCTACCTGTGTTTGCGTGTTCTACCTGTGTTTGTGTGTTCTACCTGTGTTTGTGTGTTCTACCTGTGTGTTTGTGTGTTCTACCCGTGTGTTTGTGTGTTCTACCCGTGTGTTTGTGTGTTCTACCTGTGTGTTTATGTGTTCTACCTGTGTGTTTGTGTTTTCTGCCTGTGTGTTTGTGTTTTCTACCCGTGTGTTTGTGTGTTCTACCCGTGTGTTTGTGTTTTCTATCTATGTGTTTGTGTGTTCTGCCTGTGTGTTTGTGTGTTCTACCTGTGTGTTTGTGTGTTCTACCTGTGTGTTAGTGTGTTCTACCTGTGTGTTAGTGTGTTCTACCTGTGTGTTTGTGTGTTCTACTTGTGTGTTTGTGTGTTCTACTTGTGTGTTAGTGTGTTCTACCTGTGTGTTTGTGTTTTCTACCTATGTGTTTGTGTGTTCTACTTGTGTGTTAGTGTGTTCTACCTGTGTGTTTGTGTGTTCTACTTGTGTGTTAGTGTGTTCTACCTGTGTGTTTGTGTTTTCTATCTATGTGTTTGTGTGTTCTGCCTGTGTGTTAGTGTGTTCTGCCTGTGTGTTCGTGTTTTCTACCTGTGTGTTTGTGTTTTCTACCTGTGTGTTTGTGTGTTCTACCTGTGTGTTTGTGTGTTCTGCAGGTGTGGATGTGCAGGAGAAGGCTGTGTCTGCTGTGAAGACCAGAGTGGAGAGTGTGGAGCTGGTGCTGCCTCCTCACGCGAACCACCAGGTCTGTCCTCTGTGTGTCTCTGTGTCCTCTCTGTGTGTCCTCTGTGTGTCCTCTGTGTGTCCTCTCTGTGTCCTCTGTGTCCTCTCTGTGTGTCCTCTCTGTGTCCTCTCTGTGTCCTCTCTGTGTCTCCTCTCTGTGTCCTCTCTGTGTCCTCTCTGTGTCCTCTGTGTGCCCAAACCTCTGCCTGGTGGTGTGTGTACTGAGGTTTGTGTGTTGTGTTGTTGTTGTTGTGTTCTCAGGTGAACACATTTGGGGGACAGATCATGGCCTGGATGGTTAATGTGGCCACTATAGCAGCCAGGTATAAGACACACCCTCGGACACGCCCACAGACACTCAGACACGCCCACAGACACTCAGACACGCCCACAGACACTCAGACACGCCCACAGACACTCAGACACGCCCACAGACACACCCACAGACGTACGCTTCATTTTAAAGTAGACATTTTGTGTGATCTGCAGCTCTGAGGTGCCACAGCCTGTTGCCTCATCTCCGTAACAGTTTGAAGCACGATATATCGCTACAAATAAATATAAATGATAATATTGAAACTACTTCATGTCACTGATACAATTAAAATTAAGCAGGATAATCTCAGTAAAACCATTTAAAATAGTATCATTAAGAGTCCTGAGCTCAGCACAGAAATAAAATGAACCAATAATTACCCATAAAAGTGAGTTGCTTACAGCTCAAATATGATCGTTTACAATCAAAATAAATGATAAATACTGAGCTCCAACATCTATAGTTCCAGATTTCATTTACTGAGCGATAAGTGGATACAGTGATTATGGCGACTCGCAGCGCGGCATTTTTGTTTAGATGATGTTTACAGTGACATGCAGTAAAAGCACAATATATCAACTCAAATAAATACAGCAGCTGTCCCTTATGAAGCATGGCCATTTACAATGTCTCTATTTACAGTGTAAATGTTTAGATGTGCTTATTATAATATTATAATATCATACAGTACAAGTTACACACTTTCCTTAGAGCTGTTTATAACAGAGGGACTTACCTGTTAATAAAACCATAATGTGTGTGATGGCTCTGTGTGTGTGTTTTGTGTGTGTTTGTGTGTGTTTTGTGTGTGTTTTGTGTGTGTTTTGTGTGTGTTTTGTGTGCGTGTGGCAGTCGTCTGTGCCAGGCTCACCCCACTCTCCGCGGGATTGACATGTTTAAGTTCCGGGGCCCGTCACAGGTGGGAGACCGTCTGCTGCTGAGGGCCATCGTCAACAACGCCTTTAAGAACAGGTACACACACACACAGACACACACATACTGCCTCATACACACACATACTGCCTCATACACACACAGACACACCCCGACACACCCCCATGCACACACACTGCCTCATACACACACACACACGCACACACACCGCCTCATACACACGCTTATCAGTGAACGGCTCTTTTGAACGGCTCCTTAACGTGAATGGTTGGGTCTGGATCTCATTTTTTAAAAGAATGAGATCCGGATGCAACCAGTTTTCCAGTTACTTTGCATTTTCATCCTCTCATCTGTGATTGGTTCTCACGTTGGCTTCAGTCAAATAATTAAATTTAAAAGAGTCAATTGTTTGAACGGCTCTTTGACATGAATGGATCCAAAAGATTCGGATCCCGCAAAGGAGCCAAAAGTCCCATCACTGACGCTCACACGTGCCCCTGCAGTATGGAGGTGGGGGTCCGCGCTGAGGCCTACCAGGAGGAGGGGCCTAACCGACACATAAACTCCGCCTTCATGATCTTCGAGGTCCTGGATACGGATGGGAAACCTCGCCTGTTACCACGGATACGGCCGGAGCCTGTGGTGAGTCTGCTCGTTGCTCTGTCAGTGCGTTTACGTGCACAGGGAGCAGGGAGTGCGTTAAACAACTGAATTCACATCACTGTCACGCCCCAGTGCACAGGCAGGTCACAAAAACACAAAAACACAAACTGGTGCGAACAGGAGACGACGAGACGTTCATGGGCATCAGTAACTTCACCTTGATGCTAACACTTTGCACCTATAAATGCTAATAACACAGCGACATACAAAACAACTCACTTAAGGTAGAAATAGATAAGTGACATCTCATTTACATGACTGTGCTGTTCCACCCGTGCTGTTCCACCTATGTTCCACCTGTGTTCCTCCTGTGCTGTTCCACCCGTGCTGTTCCACCTATGTTCCACCTGTGTTCCTCCTGTGCTGTTCCTCCTGTGCTGTTCCACCTGTGCTGTTCCACCTGTGCTGTTCCACCTGTGTTCCTCCTGTGCTGTTCCACCCGTGCTGTTCCACCTGTGCTGTTCCTCCTGCTCTGTTCTATCTCTGCTGTTCCACCTGTGCTGTTTCACCTGTGCTGTTCCACCCGTGCTGTTCCACCTGTGCTGTTTCACCTGTGCTGTTCCTCCTGTGCTGTTCCACCTATGCTGTTCCTCCTGCTCTGTTCCACCCGTGCTGTTCCACCCGTGCTGTTCCACCTGTGCTGTTCCTCCTGCTCTGTTCTATCTCTGGTGTTCCTCCTGTGCTGTTCTACCTGCTCTGTTCTATCTCTGCTGTTCCACCTGTGCTGTTCCCTCAGGAGGGGCGGAGGCGTTTTGAGGAGGCCATTGCTCGCAAGAAGATCCGTCTGGACAGGTACAGTGTTCAGTTTGTGGGACTTATAAAATATAAAGGACATAAAGGACTGTTCTCTCCTGTGTTTTAGAAAATACATCATCTCCCGTCAGCAGGCGGAGGTGCCCCTGTCTGTGCCCTGGGACCCCACCAACCAGGTCACACCTCACACTTCATACACATGTACTGCCCTGGGCGACGAATCAGGACAGGGGGACGCTTCATGATTTTCAGTCATTTGTAGAATTAGCAAGTTACAAAATCATGGTGGATGTAGGGATGGGACAGTAAACAGTTGTATTGTTTATCGTGATAAAAAGGGTCGAAAATAATCGTTCGCGAGACACAATATACTGTAATTTCCGGACTATACGTTGCTCGGGAGTATAAGTCGCACCAGCCGAAAACTGCAGAATAAGGAAGAAAAAAATATATATAAGTCGCACTGGACTATAAGTCACATTTTTGGGGAAATTAATTTTTTCAAAATCCAAGACCAAGAACAGACATTTTATCTTTAAATCAAGTTCTAATAATAATGATAAAATGTGGACCAACAGGCTGAATATCAGTACATCACACTAACGCTAATGCTAACGCTAATGCTAATGCTAACACTAACGTAACACATTTATATTTATTCAGCTCCATGAAGCACAGACAGAACTGAACACGTGTCTGGTTTGTTAACGTAAGATATTAACAGTTAATCAGGTAAATAAAGCAGAAAAAACAACAAGTTTACTCTGGATCTCACTTCAAATCAATAAATCCATTGAATTCTTCATCCTCGATGTCGATTCTGAACAAATCCACCAACTCCAGAGGAAGATGAAGCGTTCAGTGTTTTGTCTTTAAATGAGTGTAATGTTGATATTTTAAATGTTGAGTGGTTCAGGAGGAGTAGATACTGGTCCAAGTGTAGAGCCCCTCGCACGACTGTCACTGTGACAAGAACCAACATGTGACTTTATAGATTTGAATCATTTCACATATAGTTTGTCGGGGTGTGACTTCTCCTCAGATGTGACTTATAACACCTACGCCACACCTGCACCCGCCCACACTGGAGTCAGACCTGGACCTGCTCAGTCTGAGGCTTTAGGACCTTCAGATCCTTCAGATCCTTCAGATCATGTCACTTTTTTCATTCTCACTTTACATTTTTTCACTGTCCAAATGACATGAAACACTCGTCTCACAATAACTTTTCATAAAACGGTTTGACTGAGCCAGACTCAGATGTAAAACTCACGTGACCTGATTGTTCATGACACTGTTCACGGTTTTAAACTTTAGAGCTGAGGCTGAAGTCATAAAGTTGTGATTAAATGAGTGACAGATCTAACCCGACGTCTGATAACGACAGAGCGGCCGAGGGGCAAAGGTCAGTGGTTATTTATTCACTGGAGATTGAGAGTCCAGTTGAATCTTTCAGTCTAAAGGCATTAGTTTGTTTAACCTTTGGGCTGCACTGTGTCATTAGCACTCTCACCTCACAGCAACAGGGTCCTAGACTGTGCATTCTCCCCGTGCCTGTGTTTCCACTGGGCCTCTGGTCAGCAGCCTGACCTCTGCTGCTCGGACCGAACTGGAAAAGACACGATGAGTCTCCTGAGTCTCTGTCCATGGTCTGTGTTTTAAATGATCAAACACAAAAGTCTAAAATGGAAACGACAAAGACAACGGACCAACAAAGAGGAGAGCACAGGGTTTATACACACACAGGGTTTATACACACAGGGTTTATACACACACAGGGTTTATACACACACAGGGTTTATACACACAGGGTTTATACACACACAGGGTTTATACACACACAGGGTTTATACACACAGGGTTTATACACACAGAGGGTTTATACACACACAGGGTTTATACACACAGGGTTTATACACACACAGGGTTTATACACACACAGGGTTTATACACACACAGGGTTTATACACACACAGGGTTTATACACACACAGGGTTTATACACACACAGGGTTTATACACACAGGGTTTATACACACAGAGGGTTTATACACACACAGGGTTTATACACACAGGGTTTATACACACAGAGCACAGGGTTTATACACACAGAGCACACAGGGTCTATACACACAGGGTTTATACACACACAGGGTTTATACACACACAGGGTTTATACACACACAGGGTTTATACACACACAGGGTTTATACACACAGAGCACAGGGTTTATACACACACAGGGTTTATACACACAGAGCACAGGGTTTATACACACACAGGGTTTATACACACAGGGTTTATACACACACAGGGTTTATACACACAGGGTTTATACACACAGAGGGTTTATACACACAGAGAACACAGGGTCTATACACACAGGGTTTATACACACAGGGTCTATACACACAGGGTTTATACACACACAGGGTTTATACACACAGAGAACACAGGGTCTATACACACAGGGTCTATACACACAGGGTCTATACACACAGGGTCTATACACACAGGGTTTATACACACAGGGTTTATACACACAGGGTCTATACACACAGGGTTTACACACACAGAGAACAGGATACTGTGTTTTTTGCTACTTTTCTGTTCCACAAATGATTTTTTTTACACAGGACAAAAATAAAAACTCATCATGTTCTTCACTTTTTGCGGTTGTTGCCTCCATTTTAAAATCAGTGTTTTGTTTGTGTTTATCTTAATAATATAATAATAATAATAATAATAATAATAATAATAATAATAATAATAATAATAATATAATAATATAATAAAGTTATACACACACTTAATACTTCCTCTCACATCTGTCTCGTTTTGTCGCAGGTTTATTTGAGCTACAATAACGTCTCTGCTCTGAAGATGTTGGCGGCACAAAACAACTGGAACCTGAGCTCAGAAAAAGACCAGGTCTGACTCACGACGGACGGAACATTCAAACTGGAGTCGATACTCGATACTGATACTGATACTGATACCACGATGATAAAAAAAACATTTATTATTTAGACAACAGAATTTAGTTCCATGTGTGTTATATGTGTGTGTGTGTAGGGGTGTCGGGGTGTGCGTGTGTGTGTATATGTGTGTGTGCGTATGTGTGTGTGTACTCGTCTGTGTGTCTTCTACTTGTGAAACAGACACATGATTCTTAAACAGATCCAGTGAAGCTTCGTTTCTGTCGTGTGAGTCTTTTCTCTCCTGTTGTGCGTCAGGTGCGGTTGTTCACGGTGGAGCATCCCTCCATGCTGAGCTTCAGGGTGGAGTCGGAGGTGGATGTTCCGGCTCCCAGGGCCTTTAGTCTGTTGTCCGAGCTCAGCACCAGGCACCTCTGGGACCCCCACTACAAGTGAGTGAGACAGGTCAGAGGTGAGACCCGAGCTCGTCTCTTTACATCGTCACAAATATTCACACAAACAATAATAATGAAACTACAACACTGACACAATATGTGCAGTGACATCAGGCCGGGGGGTTCTACATTTATGTCTATGGTGGAATATTCAGTAGTTACCGTGGAGACACAATCCACACATGAGCAAACAGTGTCAGAAATGTTAAGATCATCAGAAAACTGAAGGAAAAATACAAAATGTTTTTAAACAGCTCATGTTCAGGAGCCTGTGGTCAGTCTGAGCTCGTGGTCCTGTCCAGGAGTTTGATTTTACACAAAAAGGTGAAAGTGACTCACTGAGAAACTGATGTTGGCTAATGCTAATGCTAATGCTAATGCTAGCTTTTGGCTGTAATTTTATGTGAGAGACACTTGTTTAACAGCACAGATCAGCTCACCTGTTGTAGTTCAAACTAAAACAGCACTTTCTGGTCAGATTATACAAAAAAGATCAGATTAAAGTCTAGTAGAGCTTCAGACAGAGTAGTGCCTACAGCTAGCATCACACCGCCAGGGAACATTAATGACATCATCTGCAACAGTGGGTCAAACAGTGTGGAATCTTGTGGTTTAATCTGAGACGTGTGTGTCACATACAGACGTGTGTGTCACATACAGACGTGTGTGTCACATACAGACGTGTGTGTCACATACAGACGTGTGACCTGGTTCATGTTTATCATGTTATATAAGTTTATGGAGCCAATGTTTAAAAACTAAAGGTAGAAGGAGAAAACTTCAAAACTACCACTTGATGACATCACAAAGTGTAACAGAGCATTCTGAGCTTTGTAGATGTTACAGACTAATAATAAAGAGTGACTCAAACATGTGTGAATGAAACTCCAGGTGTTTTTGAGGAAACACTTTGAGATCGTGACCTAAAGCTCCACTTGTGTTTACGTGTGTCCGGCGCCGCAGGGAGTGCGAGCTGATCCGCCGCGTCGACGCTGATAACTCTCTGTACCGTGTGGTCACTCCCCCGGTGAGAGCGGGGGCTGTGGGCTCCTCTACGTCGCCCCCTGGAGGAGAGGGCGTGCTGCAGGACTTTATTCTTCTGGCCTCAAAGAGGAAGCCCTGTGCCAGCGGGTCAGTGTCACCACATTATCTGTCCCTCCAGGAACATGAGTGTGAATGTTCTGTTCCTCCTCAGTGACCCGTACGTCATCGCCCTGCGCTCTGTGACTCTGCCCACGCACCCCCCGACCCAGGGCCTCACCCGAGGAGAGGTGCTCTGTGCGGGATTCACCATCCTGGACACGCCCCCCGACAAGGCTCTGGTAAACAACAACAACACGACAACAACAACACAACAACATGACAACAACAACACAACAAGGCTCTGGTAAACAACAACAACACGACAAGGCTCTGGTAAACAACAACAACACGACAACATGACAACAACAACAACACGACAACAACAACACAACAACATGACAAGGCTCTGGTAAACAACAACACGACAACAACACAACAACAACACGACAAGGCTCTGGTAAACAACAACACAACAAGGCTCTGGTAAACAACGACAACACGACAACAACAACACAACACGACAACAACAACACAACAACAACACGACAAGGCTCTGGTAAACAACAACAACACGACAACAACAACACGACAACAACAACACGACAACAACAACATGACAAGGCTCTGGTAAACAACAACAACAACACAACAACAACACAACAACAACACGACAAGGCTCTGGTAAACAACAACACGACAACAACACAACACGACAACAACAACACAACAACAACACGACAAGGCTCTGGTAAACAACAACACGACAACAACAACAACACAACAACATGACAACAACACGACAACAACAACACAACAACATGACAACAACATGACAACAACACAACAACATGACAACAATAACACAACATGACAACAACAACACAACAAGGCTCTGGTAAACGACAACAACACGACAACAACACAACAAGGCTCTGGTAAACAACAACACGACAACAACAACACAACAAGGCTCTGGTAAGCGACAACAACAACAACACAACAAGGCTCTGGTAAACAACAACAACAACAGGTGGTGCGGAGGTGAGCCGCTCCAACGCCGCGTGTTTTTGACGCGCTCTTGGACCGACTGTTTGATGCAGAACGTAAGTGTCGTGTTCACACAGTCGACTTGTAGCAGTGTGAAAATAACTCAGATGTACACAGTATTGAAGTATTGAAATGTACTTGAAGAGTACACAGTACACAGACCTCTGTACACGGGCACTCGTGAGGTTTTACACATATTTACTGTAACAGGCTGCACGTCCTTCTTCCCCAGGTCTCATATTATAACCAGGCGTCGGCGGAGCTGCTGCTGCCTTACATCTCCACAGACATGGCTGGGCTCTCCTCCTCCTTCTACCACACCTTCTGCTCCTGCCGCCAGTACCTCACTCACCACCGGCTCCCGACGCCCCAGGACCTGAGTCTGCAGAGAGCCGTGAGCAGCGAGAGCCAATCCTCCGAGAGCGACACTGAACGCCTCACAGCCGCAGTCATACGCACCCAGCTGTGAGCGCCTGAACGCACCTGAACACACCGCAGCAACTGAACGCACCGCAGCAACTGAACGCACCGCAGCAGCTGAACACACCTGAACATACCTGAACGCACCGCAGCAACTGAACACACCTGAACGCACCGCAGCACCTGAACACACCTGAACACACCGCAGCAACTGAACGCACCGCAGCAACTGAACGCACCGCAGCAACTGAACGCACCGCAGCATCTGAACACACCGCAGCAACTGAACACACCTGAACGCACCTGAACGCACCGCAGCACCTGAACGCACCGCAGCACCTGAACACACCTGAACACACCGCAGCAACTGAACACACCTGAACGCACCGCAGCACCTGAACGCACCTGAACACACCGCAGCAACTGAACACACCGCAGCAACTGAACACACTGCAGCAACTGAACGCACCTGAACGCACCACAGCACCTGAACGCACCGCAGCAACTGAACACACCTGAATGCACCACAGCAACTGAACCATGGCTCCAGATCGCACCACGGACACAGTCGTACGCAAAGGTGAAGCGTCCAAATGAACCAAAACAAACATGGCGACTCCAACAGGCAAACTTGGACAAACTTGGACAGACTTGGACAGACTTAGACAAACATCAACAGCCTGTTTTAGTTAAATACTATTTTGTTTGTTGTAAATGTGCAGAGTGAAACACTTTGTGCTTTTGTGGAGAGAAAGTGCTTTTCTCTCAACTAGATTAAACTAAAGTTTGATTTATCGGCTTGTTTTGCTGTGACGCTTCGACCAATCAGATTCAAATATTAGTAGAAGAGCACACACTAGGCATTCTGGGAAATCATATAACTGTGTTGATGGGTACGGCTGGAGGAGCTGGTCCTTTAAGACGATGATGGAGCTGATGTTTTTACTGTGGGAGTCATCGTGTCTCTTCTATGTCAAAAACACTTTTATATGAATTTTAAATGTTTTTTATTTGTCGCTGTTTGTCTCATTTGTTTTTTTCTTTCTGTCATGTTTATATAAAACACTCATGACCCTTAGAGTTTAACGCACAAACAGATCTTTAACTGGAGATTTTATGGTTAAAGTGTTTGGTACTGAGGTGGTTTAATGTGTCATAACCTGAGGTACTTCTGATAGATGTGTATTGATCAAATGTCTTATTTTTAATCTTGTGATTGGTGAAAGTACTAAAGCTTTTCATGATTTGTAAAATGAAATATGTGAAATATTTTTGTTTCATTTTTGTTAAAGAAAATTTTTAATAAAGCAACAGAGATTTTTATCCAGAAAAAGACAATTTTGTTTGTTTGTTTGTACGACAAAAATTTCAGCATTGCAATTTGCTTCTTATTTGCCAGGTGGCGCTGTGGTGGCTCTGTCTGTGATGTAAACAAACGATCTCCAGAGGAACCTTGCATTAACTGCCCAAATATTGTTTTGTTTTTTTCAGCTTAATCTGATCTTTCTGGTGATAGATTTGCCCCGACATTCATTTAAATTTTGATTTTGTATTTTTGATTTTTTGATTTGATTGCAGGCCCTGGCACAGGTGTCAGTGATGATCATTCAGATTTACATTTGGACAAACCTTTAAACACCAGACAACAGCAGAAGTTTGTGCAAAGCTTAAACATCCTGTATTTGTGTTTTTATTTAATCTTTCACTTGAACATGATATATACATGAGGTCGTCATTTTGAATATTTACATGATTATTGACATTTCTACACACGTCCCTCACTCCTGTTACGACTGTTGGGACATGACATAGACGTTATTCTTGAAGTCATCGTTGTGTTTCTGTATCAGTGTGAGTGCTGTCGTCCTCTGCTCTGTCTCCAGGATCACGTCATAAGAGTCCAGTCCTCTGAGAGCAGCGTGGAGCTCCAGAGACGACAAGTGCAGAGACGACAGGTGCACGGCCAGTCTCTGGGACAGGCTCTGGGACAGGCTCTGGGACAGGCTGTGGGACAGGCTGTGGGACAGGCTGTGGGCGGGGCCGGCCTCGTTCAGGACTATAGTGCAGTGAGGAAACAGCTGCTCCACAGCAGACACAAACTCCTGAGGGAAACAGAGACGTTACTCAGATTTACTCTCATCTCTGTCCTTTTCAAATGTGGTGATTTATTTCATGTCCGTCAGAATAAACTGACTTCAAATTATAAATCAGATATTACGTCTTGATATTTACTCTTTAAATTACTCTTACTTGGACTACTACTTTGTACTTCCACTTGAGTAATATTATTTTGAAGTAACATTACTCTTACTTCAGTCAAATGTGTGGACTTTTTCTTAATAAGAGCAGACTCCAGGCTCCCCCTATGGGCCGTACCTGTGTGCTGCAGGAGTCGTTTGGGTCCATGCCGATCCACACTGGTCTGTAGAGCCGCTCTGAGCTGTAGAACTGCAGCAGAGACGAGAGAGTGGCCCCCAGGAGCCCAGGGGCCCCCAGCCTCAAGTACAGCCCCCACAGAGCACCAGGCTGCAGGCTCAGGACATCCAGGACGTCCTGCAAGACACGAGAGGAGCCGTCATGAGAGCCGCCGGAGGAGCCGTCATGAGAGCCACAGGTCAGAGTGGTGTTTAAGTGTACTGAAAGACAGGAGTGTGTGACAGGAGTGTGTGACAGGAGCGTGTGACAGGAGCGTGTGACAGGTGAGAGCCACAGGTGAGAGCCACAGGTGAGAGCCACAGGTGAGTCTGAACGAGCTTTAAGTATCTGTTGATATGTGATATCAGCCGATACCAGAGCAGAGCCATTTATTTTATTTAATCAAAAATAAAATAAAACAAAACTGATCTAAAAGTTTATGGAGCCGTTATTTATCTCTCACGATTTATACGTCCAACCAGGAAATCTGTGCAGTTATTCACTTTTCTCCGGGCGTGGCTGTTCAGGTTGTATTACTTTGCCCGGGGCCCATCTCCACAGATCAGATCAGATTTTAGCTGCAAAACTTTCCCCAAATTTTCCATTGAAGTGAATGATTCTCACTGAACCAGAAGAGCCTCCTAAAGAAAGCGTCGTTTTGTCACGTTTACGACTAAAGGGGGCGGGGCCGAATAAGGTCAATACAACATGTTTTAAAAATACTCCGTGAGAATTCTAAAGGCTCATTTACGCTCTACGTTTGAGACACAGACACACAGAGGCTCCGGGTCATGACCGTCCTCTGCTTTGTTCTGTCCGTCCTTTGGCCTGGTCCTGTCACTGCTCCAGACTCACAAAACGCACATGTCCAATCTGAATGACCCATGTGACGTCTGTTGGGACAGTGGCGTTAGTACCTCGAGTGTGAGGGTCTCGGAGCTGTGTCCTGCCTCCAAAGGGGATCCCACATCCCGCACACGGAGAACCAGCATCCCCCCTGCTCCGTCTGCGAGAGGAACACACACACTCAGATTACAAAACTGTTCAAGCTCCGTCTGCGAGAGGATTCACACGATCGGCCTGATGAGAGTGAGGCTGGACACATCATACAGACCCCTGAGAGCAGCTGACAGAGAGGCGCGGTCAGTCACAGTGACCAGGGGAACGCTCAGGCTCCTGCCCCGGTCAGAACGCTCTGTGTGGGAACCAGAGAGGAAGTGGAGCAGGTCTCCTCCAGGGTAGAACCTCCTCAGTCTGCCCTGCTCCTCTGTCACACAGAAAACAGCAAAAGAAAAAGCAAAGCAGTCTGTACAAGAACCACAGGACACAGAACAGGTCAGAAACAAACACACGGACAGATCTGGATTATTTTACTCCACACAGAGCGCGGCTGTGACGTGATGTGTCCTACTCTGAGTTTTAAAAAATGTTACAAAAAATGTGGCTTTTGAAATAAGAAAATCTGCATTAGAAGTGTTCATGTGCAAAACTGACATATTATGCAAGTGTGGGTCCGTGTGGGTCCGTGTGGGTCCAGCTCTTACCCACAGCCTGTTTAAAGTGGATCAGTGTGGGTTCATAGATGTCGTAGTAGACTCTCGCTGGGTGACTGTTGTCCCTCACAAACAGGAGGTCGTCCACAGTGGGAGAGGTCGAGCCCTGCCACAGAGTCAGACTGAACCTGCACAGCAAAGGCATCGTGTTACGTACTGATCCTTAGAGTTGAAGTAGAGTTTGAGGTTTTAGTATCATCACATCCATATATCACACTCAATACTGCAGCACAAGAAACATCAAACTCAGTCTTAATGAAAAAATAAGGTGCTTGTTTAAAGTTGTTTTTGTTTTGTTTTTTGTATATTCACTTCCTCAAATCCTCCAGCCTTTGCTTGGTCAAGAAATTATAATAATTATAATAATATATCGTACTTTATATATTTGATGTCTTGATGTTTGTAAAAGAAAGTAGTAAAAATAAAGAAAACCCTTTGACTGGTGTAAATATCACAGATGTGGCTGACCTGGAGGACTGACTGAGGAGCCAGCTGATGTGAGGCCACCCCCGACGCACGTACAGGGACTGGATGGGAAAGGTCACCTGACACACACATCATATAAAAGATTATGATGCTGTATCTCCCCCTGCAGGTCAGGAGGAGGCAGTGCAGCCTCAGCACAGACTCAGCCTCATCACAGACTCGGCCTCATCACAGACTCAGACTCATCACAGACTCGGCCTCATCACAGACTCAGACTCATCACAGACTCGGCCTCATCACAGACTCGGCCTCATCACAGACTCGGCCTCATCACAGACTCAGACTCATCACAGACTCATCACAGACTCAGCCTCATCACAGACTCGGACTCATCACAGACTCGGACTCATCACAGACTCGGACTCATCACAGACTCGGACTCATCACAGACTCAGACTCATCACAGCCTCATCACAGACTCAGCCTCATCACAGACTCAGCCTCATCACAGACTCATCACAGACTCAGCGTGTGATCACAGTGTGAGATGACAGTGTGTGACCTTTGACCTTCTGTGGGAGGTCCTTCACGATGGCGTACATCTCCTCCATCATGGCTCTGTTGTAGATCCCGAGAACCTGCACACAGCACAAACATCACGAGTGTTTCCTCTCGACATATGACAGATTCTACCACAAGTGTGAAGTTTTATCTCTCGCTCTGGCGGTTTATGAAAACAGACGCTCTGCTGTACTTCAGTACTTTATGATCTTATAGATATGATAATATCACAGTCACTGGGAGCATTTAGGTTCATGTTTACTTTATTAATCCCTCATGAGGGAAATTCATTTTCTGTTTTTGCCGAGATCCTGAGTAGAGCCTCGGCCTGAAGGATTTGACCTATTGTACAGAGAGAACATGCAAACTCCACACAGACACAGAGAGAACACACAAACTCCACACAGACACACAGAGAGAACATGCAAACTCCACACAGACACAGAGAGAACACACAAACACATTGTGTACTTTATTTTACAACAACAGCCTTTGGTTTGAAGCTGAACCTTCTGTATTTTCTGCTGAAGCTGCACATGTTTCAGTGTCTGGTGTCTCTGTGTGTCTCTGTGTGTCTCTGTGTGTCTGTGTGTGTCTCTGTGTGTCTGTGTGTGTCTCTGTGTCTCTCTGTTTGTCTCTGTGTGTCTCTGTGTGTCTCTGTGTGTCTCTTACCATCCATCCAAGAGACAAAGTGACATCTGGAAACTTCTCCTGAACCAGCTCCAGGAACCTGCAACAAAATGAGTAAGAAAACACAACTGTAACATTTATATAATATTCTATGTCTGAATGATTCAATACGTCGTGAGATTATAAACTGCACAGAGTCTGGAGGATTTTCTTAACTCTGGACATTCAGATACTTTGACCTGGTCTCAGCTTTTATCCGTGTTCTAGTTGTTGTCTCTCGACGTGAGGCTCCTCCCTGTCCCTGTCTCCCTCTTGTCTCCTCCCCTGGGCGTGGTCTTACCTGAGCTGACAGATGACACACCTGGATCCAGTTTCCCTCATCACCTACAGTAGAAGAAGTCTGGTTTTTCATCCGCTCCTCACCATTTTGTCTCCTCCAGTGAGTAGATGTGTTTGACTTGAGCGTCTTTGTCTCACAGAGGCTTTGTCCTGTGTCCAGGTCCCTCTGTTTTTGGAGTGATTCATGTTTGAGCAATCGCTTATTTTCAAGACGCCGGCTGCACTTACTGCTCCGTGCTTACTTTGTTCTGTAATTTTATTTTCTTAATGGGTGATACTTGTAGGATTTGGCAGTGTTGCGTGGTCATTTTGCTGTCCATAGGGGGCGCCAACAGCATGCGGCGCTTTGTGATGATGTTTACAGTGCAGTTTTCTAATGCAGAATCAACAGACTTGTTTCTTTTATTCAGTGGTTTTAGATGAATATTGTGATTTAAAATGTGTAAATTAAATCAGAATGATCCACAGACATGAGAACCATAGAGACACAAGCTCAACAGGTCTGATTTAAAGCCTCATGTTTTTGAGTGAAATCTCTAAACCTCTGACTGTAGAACATAAACAGAGTGTGAGCCCGTGTCTTACTGTGTCCCGTTGACCGTGGGGATGAACCCGGGCACCAGGGGGTCCTTGAGGACGTCTGCGTTGAGCCACACCGGTCTGCGGATCCCTCGGGTGCTGTTCTTCTGACTCAGCAGGGACAGGGACAGACCCACGGACGCCAGCGACTTAAAATCCAACTTGATCCCTGCAAACCGAACGGTAAGATACACATGAGTCTGCCCACACGTCCACAGATCTGACACGGTACGAAACAAGACACAATAAGACGCACGAGGGACGCACCGAGCCGATCCTGTTTGGACATTTACATCGACGTAATAAAGTCTCAGAATGTTTGAACTTTTATTTATACAAAGTTGTTGTGTGGTTATTTGACAGATAAATCGATGCTTCGTAAACATTTGGATCAGTTGTATCTAATTTTATTTTTGTTTAAAGGTAAATGCTGTTTTCAATCTCTGGTATTGGTTGACACTTAAAGCTGTAGTACGGGATAAGTATTAATCCAGCAGCTGTTCACACAAGTGTCCTCAGGCAAGACGAGATAATGCTAATCAGGAACTCAGGCTGAAGAGGAGCCACGTCACAGCGACACAACGACACAACGAGATAATGACACAACGACACAACGAGATAACGACACAACGAGATAACGACACAACAACACAACGAGATAACGACACAACGAGATAACGACACAGCGACATGACGACACAACGAGATAACGACACAACAAGATAACGACACAACACAACGAGATAACGACACAACGAGATAACGACACAACGAGATAACGACACAACGACACAACGAGATAACGACACAACGAGATAACGACACAACGAGATAACGACACAGCGACACAACGACACAACGAGATAATGACACAACGACACAACGAGATAACGACACAACGAGATAACGACACAACAACACAACGAGATAACGACACAACGAGATAACGACACAGCGACATGACGACACAACGAGATAACGACACAACAAGATAACGACACAACACAACGAGATAACGACACAACGAGATAACGACACAACGAGATAACGACACAACGACACAACGAGATAACGACACAACGAGATGACGACACAACGAGATAACGACACAACGAGATAACGACACAACGAGATAACGACACAACGAGATAACGACACAACGAGATAACGACACAACGACACAACGAGATAACGACACAACGAGATGACGACACAACGAGATAACGACACAACACAACGAGATAACAACACAACGACACGATGAGATAATGACACAACGAGATAACGACGCAACGAGATGACGACACAACGAGATAACGACACAACGAGATAACGACACGAGATAACGACACAACGAGATAACGACACAACGAGATAACGACACAACGAGATAACGACACAACGAGATGACGACACAACGAGATGACGACACAACGAGATAACGACACAACACAACGACACGACGAGATAATGACACAACGAGATAACGACGCAACGAGATGACGACACAACGAGATAACGACACAACGACACAACGAGATAACGACACAACGAGATAACGACACAACGAGATAACGACACAACGAGATAACGACACAACGAGATAACGACACAACGACAACGAGATAACGACACAACGAGATAACGACACAACGAGATAACGACACAACGAGATAACGGCACAACGAGATAACGGCACAACGACAACGAGATAACGACACGAGATAACGACACGAGATAACGACACAACGAGATAACGACACAACGACACGAGATAACGAGATAACGACACAACGAGATAACGACACAACGAGATAACGACACAACGAGATAACGACACAACGAGATAACGACACAACGAGATAACGACATAATGACATAACGACACAACGAGATAACGACATAATGATTTAAAGTGGATCTATTGTGTCTCTATGGTTCTCATGTCTGTGGTTCATTCTGTTATAATTTACACATTTTAAATCACAATATTCATCTAAAACCACTGAATAAAAGAAACACTCCAGCTGATTTCAACTTAAACTGCAGTGTCCAGTGGAGCCGACGTCGCCGTAAACGTCATCACAACAAAGCGCCGCATGCTGTAGCGCCCCCTATGGACAGATCACACTAGAGCAGCACGTTTTCTTTACATTTGCGCCAAAATGACGACGCGACGCCGCAGAATCCTACGAGTATCAACGATTAAGAAAATAAATAAATAAATCAATGAAGACAAACGGCTCTAACGTGGTTAAAGTTGCTTTTGCAGAACTCGTCTGATTTAACATGAGTCTGAGCCGCTCCATCTTTATTAAATAACATCGTTTTATAGATTCCTGTGATCTCGTCTGAAACGCAGCAGTACCTTTCCTGGACTCCAGCACCGCGTCCAGCCATTGGTCCAGCGTGTTGTCACTCGTCACGTTGGGGGGGTGGGCCATAATGGGGACTGGCTTCTGATTGGCTGTTCCAAATCCGTGTAGAGTGACATCAGCCTCCAGGATCATCGCGTCACCTGCAGAGAACAGGGTTTTACTTTTACTGCGACTTTCTTTCTTTCAAATTCAAAGCTGGACTTATGTTACTTTTTTCCGGAGCCTGACGCCTGCTCACCTGTTACTACTCTGCCTGGAATGTTCCGTAGTGGAATTAAACTTATCTTTCTTGCTTTTATTACTTAACGACCCTCCACCAGAAAAAAACGACATAGCTCCTTGAATATTAACAATCGCCTACATGCAAAATAGCAAACAAAAAAAAAGTAAAGGTGAACTATGAAACATTTCTGCTTGTTTCCGGGGAGATGTTATTGCTTGCCTGGAATGTTCCACAGTATAACATTAAAATAGCAATTTTGCATTTGTTCTTTGTTGTTCAAGTTTTTATTGCTCAAAATGAAACAGGGACTTTTCCTTTGGGGGGTCGCCTCTGTGCAGATCTGACCTGTAACTTGGCCTAAGCTTGATACTTACAGATCTTCCTGGAGACAGTAAAGTTTACTGTGGAACATCATAGGCAAAGCAATAAGCAGAGGCGGACTCTCAACCTGAATGTTACATAGTGCAGCTTTAAAGAACTTTAGGTCCTGTATCGCACAAAACTGACTCTTGCAGCTTTAATCCATGTCTAATGATGTTTCCTCCTCAAAAACAGACCTGGAGTTGTGTTTTGTTTCATTCACACATGTTTGAGTCACTAGTAAACGCTCTGTTCCACCTTGTGATGTCATCAAGTGGTAGTTTTCAAGTGAACAGCTCCTTTTACCTTCAGTTCAGTCGAGATAAGTGACAACTCCAGGACTGAAATGATCCAAATGATTCTATAAATGAAGGTGTGTGGAGTTTAAAAACACAGCGGAGCACTTCCTGTATCACCACATGATGACATCACAAGGTGGAACAGAGCGTTTTCAGTTTGAGAGAAGAACTCAATCATGTGTGAATGAAACAAAACACAGCTGAAGGTCTGTTTGTGACGAGGACGCAGAGCAGAGTGTGTGTTTAAAGCTGCACTTGTGTAAACGTCGGTGTCATAAATCCACACGTTCTTACTTGCCAGCGCCCTGTTCATCTCCTCTTTGCCGTTCGCTCGGTGGAACCATGTCGCCAACAGTGCGTCACGTTTGCTGATGTCACCAGACTGAACCAGGAAGTCCAACATGTCTCCACCAGTGGAAAACGAGAGATCTGGAACGCTGGGATCTGATTGGACAGAAGGCTGGAGTTACAAAACCGTCAAACTGTATTTGAACATCCTTTGTTCCTTTTGTTAACTTGATGTGCTAAAACAGTTAACATAATTATAGAGTTAGCGTAATTATATTTAAGGTTTAACAAAAATCCTGCAAAGCTCTTTCTAGTTTTTAATTTAGTTGAAGTTTATAATTTGAGTCTTTGACATATGTAAATAATCCCAGAACTGTTAACCATAAAACCAAACCTAAACTGCAAAATCAGTAAAATCAGTAAAATGAAACTAATATTTTTTGACAAAGCAAACAATGGGTACAAATATATATTTAGTTGAGTTATTTCACTTTTTACTTACTGTATTTGATTCTGTGGGTTTATAAAATGTTCAAAGTAGAAAAAATACAGAAAAAAACACATTAAATGAGACGGTGACTGGTGTATGTCACTGGAGTTGCTCTGAAACACTGAAATAACCTCATTTTTACATGGTGACAATAGCTGTGCTGCTAATTTGCCTTTTAAATATTCTTCACTCCCCATGGCTGCCAGGAGAGGGCGCCAGACAAACATTAAAATGGAAAGACAAGGCAAAATATCAGTTCATAAACATCCAAACCCCAGGTCGACAGGGAGCAAAAGGCAAAATATATTATAATAAAACATTAATTTGACTCATTTGAATTTTGTGCAGTGCATGATGGGAGCAAACCTGTTTTCCCCAAGAGCAGAACCAAAGGGACGATGATGGCGACCGACAGAAGCACGAGTCCAGATGTGACACAGACGATGACGAGCTGCTGCCGGGACAGACACATGTCCTGTGTCCTGGACAAACACGTTTAAATATTTAAAATATAAATGATCAGGTACATTTACTCAGGTCACTGTAAATTTCAAATATATAAGCAAATGGTCAGAGGGAGTACTTTACTCAAGTAACTTTTTAAAGAAATTGTACTTTTCTATCAGCATACTTTTACTCAGGGCTGCTCAGACTTTTTCAGTTTGTGAGCTACTTTTAAAAAGATCTACCACCTAATACAAAAATGTGAAACATATATTTATTTGTAAATGTATTATGAATTCTTACATGTACAGTGTATTTTGATGTACATGAGATAAAACTGCACAACAACTGAACTTCTCACATGTTCATAATGACTTGGATGATGATTTCTGCTCTGACACTGAACAGAATCAGTGATGCAGAGTTCGGGCAGAAGCTTCTGACAAACAGGAGTAAAATTACATTTTTCGTTTGAAAGTGATAAGAGATAATCATGTTGATTACGGTTTTGTCTTTTTATATAGCCATAAAAATCATGTTAAACGAAGTATCAGAATTTACTGCACAGGACAACAGAGGCAGATTAATGTAATGACGTAAAATATTTATACAGCCCCATGTCTCCACTTTGAGACGCCGTTTGAATTTACATGAAGCACAGGCGGAGTTACGCTGCTGAAAGTCCGCAACCTGCTCCATCTGCGACGAGAGGACCCGAGGATATAGGGTTAAACTCACGCTTGTTTATGCAGCGACATGATGTGACCTCGGGGTCAGGTGTGACCTGACTGTCCTGTATATTAGTCATGTGACTGGATGACGGGACGTAATCGACACAAAATGCCTTGGACGTGATGAACAGCTCTGCTTTTACTTGAGTAATATTTGTATTGCAGTAACTGTCCTGTTCCTGGAGTAAAAGTGTTTTCCTCTTCTCTGTGAGTCTAATTTATTTATTTATCACATTCATTTTAATGTGACGACACGCGCACAAACTAAAGGGAAGATAACAGCCTGTAAATCTGTTAATATAAATAATTATACATTTACACTCTGTACATGCTAACATGCTAATGCTAACATGCTAATGCTAAACGGCGCTAGCTACAGTGAATGTGAAATGCTCACGTTACCTGTCGTGTTTTGGCACATACAGTCTCTGTTTTAATGGCTCATTCTGGCAGTTTAAGTATTTAAAATGTGAGCCACATGTGAATTAGACCCAGTTTAATGCAGCTTCTGTCTGAATATCCTGTAGTTTGTGATTAGCCGCTAAGCAGCTGAAGGACTTTTACAAACACTTTGAGTAGTTAATGTATTAATATTGTGCATTTATGAATTATGTGTACCATTGTGATGTGCATCTAGAGTTTATTTATATATTGCAATGATGTTAATATAAAACCCAACACTGAAACTGTCTTATACAGACAGGCTCCTTCTGTTTGATCTGAACATCTGAGCTGCAGTGTCCAACAGACTCTGCGTCATGAGCAACACTGATGTGGTAAGAGGCAACAGCACACACTCCACACACTCCACACACTCCACACACAGCACACACTCCACACACTCCACACACTCCACACACTCCACACACAGCACACACTCCACACACTCCACACACTCCACACACTCCACACACTCCACACACTCCACACACTCCACACACAGCACACACTCCACACACTCCACACACTCCACACACTCCACACACTCCACACACACTCCACACACACTCCACACACTCCACACACTCCACACACAGCACACACTCCGCACACTCCGCACACTCCGCACACTCCGCACACTCCGCACACTCCGCACACTCCAGCACACTCCAGCACACTCCAGCACACTCCACACACTCCACACACTCCACACACTCCACGCACTCCACGCACTCCACGCACTCCACACACTCCACACACTCCACACACTCCAGCACATCTGGACTCACACATTTCCCTTGTATCGTTTGTAGTTTTTGCATGAACTCCCCCTGCAGGTGGAGTCTTGTGAGTGCAGTCTGGGTCACATACACACAGTTTTTTCCTTGTACAGACACTATTCCTTGTGAGACATCAGAAACATGATGAAAACAGACCAAATCTATTTTAAAAGTGAAATAGTATAAATCTTTTGGTAAACACAAATATGTAATAATGTAAATAAGGTTTTCTTACTCTTTTTGTACTCTTTGATGAATAATGTCACGGATAATAAAAACTATCCACTGTCTAGTTCTATAATGTTCTGACTCGGCTACGGCAGAATTCTGTGACTGTTTTATATCAGGAAATACCCGAATACAAGAACTGAGAATACAGATGTTCAGAGTAATACATGACAGTACTTGATCATGTAGTTTTATGTTTGAACTGCAGAATTTTAGTGAGAATAAACAAACACAGCTCTTGTGGTCAGGCAGTCTCTCTAATTAAACAATAAATAAATGCAGAACAACAAAAATAAGGCTGTTCATGTTTTTACACTATAATATAACGCAACTCTGTGTAAAAGTATTCAGAATATTCACAACACAGTACTCTGATTGGACCAGAACACTGACTGCAGTATTCTCTATTTAAATGAATACATTTTCAGAGTATTCTTCCATCACTGGTTGGGTTATATATCAGACATGAGAAACACTCAAAATAAAAAATACATAAATGAACATTATCCAGCACATCATAAATCTTCTGATTTCGTACACTGGTAAATTCATGTTGATTATTCATATAATTGTGTTACCTGTCTGCAGTGTGTTTGTCCTCCTTCTCCATTGTGTTTGCAGATGATCTGCTCTGACTCTGATCTGAAGCTCATGTAGATCCTCTGGTCAGATAACAGCTCTATCAGCCCTGGACTCTGGACACAGGTCAAAGGTCACACACACAACAGCTGTTATCATGTAAGGTGTTTGACAAAGCCCTGGCAGACTGTAACAGGATTTACACAAGAAAATACTCAACGGATTATGTTTAAAGTGGTTTTCCATCCATGTTCGGAGCAACGGCTCTACTCCGAGCTCCTCCTGTGTCACTGAGCTCCTCGCCCCATCTCTCAGGGAGCGCCCAGCCACCCTGTGTTTATTTATTTCTTCATTTGACAGGGACACTGTATCTTAATGAACATTTGCAATTACAATGTAAATATGACACATTATAGTGGTAGAAGAATACTCTGAAAATGTGTTTAGTTACAAAATACTCTAATACTCAGACCCAGAATACACAAACTAAACTGTATTTTGTAACATATTCTGATACATGGTCCAATCAGAGTACTGTGTTGTGAATACTCTGAATACTTTTACAGAGTTGCATTATATTATAGTGTATTATTATTACATATTATGACAAACAGCTTTATTTTTGTTGTTCTGTATTTATGTTTAATTAGAGACAAAAATCATACACACATTTCATTAGTATTTGTCCCATTGTCTTTAAACTGTGTGACTTGGGTCAAATGTTTTGAGTTCCTCCTATAAACTTCTCACAATAGTTGTCTGGAGTTTTGTCCCATTCATCCAGACAGAACTGGTGTAACTGAGTCCAGTTTGTGTCCGTCTCACTCGCACAGGCCTTTTCAGGTCTGTTCATACATTTTCAACAGGACTGAGATCAGGACTTTGTGATGGACACTCCAAAACATTGACTTTGTTATCCTTAAGCCTCTTTGTCATCCTTAAGTCACTTTGTTATCCTTAAACCTCTTTGTCATCCTCAAACCTCTTTGTTATCCTTAAGCCTCTTTGTTATCCTTAAGTCACTTTGTTATCCTTAAACCTCTTTGTCATCCTTAAGCCTCTTTGTCATCCTTAAGTCACTTTGTTATCCTTAAACCTCTTTGTCATCCTCAAACCTCTTTGTTATCCTTAAGCCTATTTGTTATCCTTCAGGTCATTGTCCATTTGAAGACACATTTGTTGCTTTAACTTCCTGCTGATGTGTTGAGATGTTGCTTCAGTTTTTTCACATAATGTTCTTTCCTCCTGATGCATCTGTTTTGTGAAGTGCACCAGTCCCTCCTGCAGCAAAACAGCCCCACGACACGATGCAGCCACCCCCGTGTTTCACAGTTGGGATGGTGTTTCTCAGGCCTTTTTCCTCCAAACATAACGAGGCTCATTATGGTCAAACAGTTCAGTTTCAGTTTGTTCAGACACAGGACATGTCTCCAAACATGAAGCTCTTTGTCCCTGTTACAAACTATCCTCTGTGTTTTTTCTGTTTCTTTTGGAGTCATGTCCTCTTCCTGCAGAGTTTCCTTTCAGTCCATGTCGGTACAGTCCCCGTTTCACCTCGAAATGAAGAATCTTGAAATAGCTTCTCTGGATTCTACACCTGTAAACCAGCGGGGATGATGCAAACACCTGTAAACAAAACAAAAAGCATGATTTTTTGTTTGTTTTTTTGCACAGTAAAAGATGTGTCCTTACTGTGAGCGGGCTCGCATCTCCATAAACCTGACTCTTATTTGGGCTTTTCCTGCTTGTCTCCATGGAAATGTTCCTTTGGCTTTAATTATCCACTGTATCGCATAAAATTTATTCTATTTGGAGTTTCCTGAAGTTTTTATTTAACTTTCTGTTTCCATGGAAACATTCAGGCGCCGTGCCACATGAACCTTTAAAAATAAAACAACATTTGTATTATAATAATAATAATAATTATTATTATTATTATTCACACTGCTGGTCCCAGAGTCAGGACTAAACCAGGACTAAACCAGGACTAAACCAGGACTAAACCAGGACTAAACCAGGACTAAACCAGGACTAAACCAGGACTAAACCAGGACTAAACCAGGTGAATCAGTGTTTGAGTTTTGTGCAGTTTAAACCTGACACTTTCTTCCTGAAGATGTGAGACAGGACTCGACTTTGACATGTTTAAATTCAGGCTCAGTTCTGTTCATCTGCTGTGACTGAAAGAGTTTTATTTTGGACTTTTCCATTTTAATGTTCATTTTATGATGATTTATGTTTTAATTTGTTGTATTGTGATTTTAATGTCTTTCTTATTCTGTAAAACACTTGTATATGAATTGTGCTGTAAAATAAAGTAATGATCAGTCTGTAGCAGCACCACGTGTCTCGTTGCTAGGGAGACCCTCGCGTCTCGTTGCTAGGGAACCACCTCCTGAGTCCACAGAGCGGCTTTAAACATGTCCACCGCCCCGGGACGAGACGAGCGGAGGAAGAAACTCGTGCTCAGGCCGTACGTCACATCTGTACTAAATCTACAAGCTAACGCTACATGCTAACGCTACATGCTAACGCTCATGCTAACGCTCATGCTAACACTCTGCCGTCTCTTGTTCTGGCGCAGCTCGTCGAGGACCGTGTCCGTGTCCCAGAGCAGACTCACGGGCAGCAGACTCACCGGGAGCAGGAGGAGCCTCGGAGCGGGCAGTAAACTCCTGGACAAGAGCGCCCCCTCCAGGCAACACGTGCGGGTACAACACAGCCACGTCATTTATGTACTCATTATGTACTCATTCTATACTCATTTATATACTCACTATGTACTCATTATATACTCATTTATATACTCATTATGTACTCATTATATACTCATTATGTACTCATTATATACTTATTATAACTTATTGACAGTGGTGAAGAAGAATAATAGAATAATTTAAGGATATAATTAGTCACAGAAAACAGTGTATTTTGTCCTGTGTTCTGTCACATGGTTCATCAGAGTACTGTGTTGTGAATACCCTGAATACTTTTACACAGTGGCTCTATATTATAGTGTAAAAACATGACATTTAATCACAAACTGTGTTTTTGTTGCTCTGTCTGTTGTGAATTCATTTACATAAATGTTTTCTGAATACTACTAAATGAAAAAGTACCAGAATACACTTACTCAAAATGAGTATTCAGAATATGTATTTCCAGCACATGGTTCAGTTACTTCCCAACACTGACCATGGATATAATAAGAACTTATCTCACTTAATCTTAATCTAATCATATCTAATTGATCTACTTATTAATATTATGGTTTCATGCTCAGAGTCATGATCAGCCTCAGTTATTCAGACTCAGGTTTCACATGGACAGTTATGGTTCACTTAGTATTGTCTTGTTCATAGTCCTTGTCGTTCTTTGCAGTTTTAGTACAAACGAGGTCTATGTGCAGCTTCCTGTGGCAGGTGTGTCACAGGTGGGACATGACCCCTCCAGGTTGGACTTGGGGCTGTTTGAAATGTGACTGTGGCTGAGTTTATGTGTTTATTCCCACTTGAATTATGTATTTCTGAAAACTCCTCAGAGAAGCACTGTCCCCTCTGTAACTCTGTGCAGGTGTTTGATGAAGAGGGGAATGATGTCACTCCCCAGCCTCTCCACCAGGGGGAGAGTGGAGCGGGGCCCCCCAAAAGCAGTCGCTTGTTTCTGGATGAGATCTCGGCCGGGCTCAGTCTGGAGCAGATGACCTCCACAGGCAGCAGCTACAGCCTGCCCTTCTCCAGGTGAGTGGGGCTACACCAGACAGAGTTCCCACGTGTCCTTGGCCTATTTTCCCAACATGGAAAATGAGAAAACGTTCAGATGTCCTGGAAAATATATATTCTGTCCTTGACAGTGTCTCCAACCTTGATTGCTCCTGTTACTTAATCATCACAGTAAAAAAATGTTTTTTATTGAAGTAACTCATTTAAAACCCACCAAAATGCAGAAAATCACACAAATGTGTCCAAGATTCTCCCCTGGCATCACGTTAGAACAAACACGTGAACCCAAACATACTAACTTCAGAAAGTATTTTGTGTTTACTACTTATTTTCCATATAATTTAAGTTTGACCATAAGTCTCTATAGGCTTGTCTGATTTAAGTTTTGTGTGTTTTGTCTTGTCCAGGTCCATTTTAAGCAGCAGTAAATTCTCCAGTCAGTCGTCCATAGATTCTGTGAACCTTGAAACAGAAGAAGGTTTCTCCAGACGAGACCTGCTGGTCCAAATACCAGGTCTGAGTGTTTCCACAGGTCTGTCCTCCTGCTGCTGTCTGTGATGTTCACCTGAGCTGTTTAGTGTCATGTGACATACTCAAACATAAGGTCTTATAGCTGTGCTCTGCTCACAGGATGGAGTGAGGTTTATTCTACCTTAAATCTTTATAACATCATTTATCAGTTGTTTTTTTAGTACATGTTCTTATTCTCCTGCTGTTCTTGAACTTTACGTTGCAACACTGTAATTTCCACGTTGTGGGACAAACAAAGGTTTGTCTTATCTTTATTCTTAATTGTGTAATTCTTAAATATTTCAGACGTTCAGACTAAGAAGCCTCCAGTGAAGGAGGAGACGACAGGACAGAGTCTGGACGACCTGCTGAACGTGGACCTCACAGAGACGGACACAGTGTCACTGCTCGACCTGCCGTCCATATATGTGTCCACTGAGGCAGAAGACGCTCAGAGCATCACGTGAGCTCACCTGTCCTCACCTGTCCTCACCTGTCCTCACCTGTCCTCCCTGTCCTCACTGTCCTCACCTGTCCTCACCTGTCCTCACCTGTCCTCACCTGTCCTCATCTGTCTGTCCTTACTGTCCTCAGTATGAGAGGTTTTAAAGTAGGGCTAAATCATATACTGTATATATATATATATTATATATATTATATATATATATATATATATATATATATATATATAAATGGACATAGCTAACCTTTTTATTTCACTATTGTGTCTGTAAATCAACATATGAACATTAATAACAGACAAATCAGGTCCTTCTTTCCTCGAGGTCGCTCCTGTTAGCGTTAGCAACAGGTTTGATTGACAGGGTAGGAGAGGCGGGGTCTGGAGGACTAAAGGGGAGAGTGAGGGGGGAGGAGGGGGGAGGAGGGTCTGGACAGTGTGACTGGTCAAACACAGCGGCTCTCAAACTATTTACACCAAGTACCACCAAAGAAACAAATCAACTTTCTGGGTACCACCATATTTAAACGAGATCTTTAACAGGACGATTCTACTAATCCAGGACTAACCCAGGTCCAAAAGTGGAGTCCAAAACAGAAATGATCCAAAGGAGGACAGAAAATGAGACAAACTCACAGACTGAAGGAGCTCCTGTCCCACCTGTTCCACATGTCCCACAGTTTGAGAAACAACAGGTGTCCACAGTTGAAACTCCGCCTCCACAGCCAGGTGTTTGTGAAACACCTGGCCGTGGTCAGGGCAGTGTTTTGTGACGTCACTTAGGCGTGTTTGACCAGAAACCTGCAGATTTACCCAGTTTGCACAAAGAAGACGTTACCACAAAATACAACATCAGCATTAAAACGCGCTGTGGTCCTACATGTGACGTGACGTGTGTGTGACATGTGACGTGTGACGTGTGTGTGTCCAGGGAGAAGAATAAGACGTACACTGAGATCTGCAAGAACAGACCTGGCAACGAGAAGTACACAGAGCGATCGGCACAGACTCTGCACCCTCAGAACAAACACAAACTGACCCAGAGCGACAGTGTGACCACCACAGAGACAGGTGAGACCCAGAGGAGACACCACAGAGACAGGTGAGGCCCAGAGGAGACACCACAGAGACAGGTGAGGCCCAGAGGAGACACCACAGAGACAGGTGAGGCCCAGAGGAGACACCACAGAGACAGGTGAGGCCCAGAGGAGACCAGAGACAGGTGATAACCAGGGGAAAGAAAGATTCATGCAGAGATTTTACAAATACTACAGTTGTTTATTCAAAGTGTAAAGGTAAAAAAACACAAAATAACACTGTTTTGTTTCAATACTTGTTCAAATGAGTATCTAGTTTCGATCCTCATTTGAAGATTAGATTTTCAATGCAGGTATCCAGTTTTCCGTAGCTAAATATTCACTGATGATGTTGTTTGTTTGAACAGACAGATGGAGAGTGCTGTGTGGTGGTGTTTTCCATGTGTGCTTACGTCTTGTCCGATCCTCAGGTACGTTTGTTTCCACCTGGGAGATGTTTGACTCACTGTCTGGTCTGGAGCAGGAGGGGGCAGTGGGAGCAGAGACAGAGCCTGACCACCAGGGGGCAGAGGGGCTCCTGACCTCCAGTGGGGCCGAGCACAGTGCCTCTCTGGGGAGCTCCAGTGGGACAGGTAACGCACTCCTCCATCTACAGACAAAAGAGACAAGTTGTACTCGAGTAAGAGTAACATTACTTCACTGGAGTAAAAGTGCAGTTCCTCTTCTCTCTGTGAGTCTAAAGTGTCTGGAGCTTTAACAAAATGAACATTTGTGTTTCTTCACATTTAGTTTGGATCATTTTTGTGACTTATTTCATGTTTTGTCACATTCACCAAAATTATAAATCAGATGTTACTCTTTAAGTTTCTCTTACTTTAGTGGTACTTTTCCCAAATTACTTTTACTTGAGTCATTTCTTGGACCACTACTTTGTACTTCTACTTGAGTGATATTATTTTGAAGTAACGTTTGAAGTAACTCTTACTTTTTGGCTACTCTACCGTCTGCTGTTCACTCTGGCATTGTTTGTAAAGAGTCTTTGAATGTCCAAAACAGCGGTAAATAAGTCTGGTGTATTATTATTATTATTATTATTATTACTATCCCCTCGTGTGTTCAGAGAGCGCCACGAGCTCCATGAGGGACCTGGAGGTGTGTGTGAGTGAGGCTGAGGTGCAGTCTCTCCTGAGCGGGGACACGCTGCTCCACAGTCTGATGGTGATGGAGAGGAGCCTCGTGGCCAACACTCTGCAGGACAAACTGGCGGCCTACAGACTGCTGCCCGTCCTACCAGGTACCACGGCCCTCGGAACAATCTGACACTAATGCACATGAAAACTAGTATTTAAACTACATCGTTGGTAAAGTATCGATACTGAAAAAGTCCCACTGACAGAAATGAACCTTTCCTGAATCTGTTTATACTTATACTTCACAAGTATAAGACACACAGGCTAGTATAAACACACACACACACACACGGACCACTATGAACCTGCTGGACTAAACCAAGACTGAACCAGGACCAAACAGGGTAGTACACAGTATATTGTTGTATATTTTATCATCGTTGTGTCAGAATCGGTATCGAGTATTGAGTCTATTCCTTAGTATTGAAATGGAGTTTAAATGTTGGTATCGAACAGCAGTATCGGATGTGAGTCAGAGCAGCTGTAAAGTCATGTTTGTATTTCATTTATTTGTTAAAAGAGCTGTTTTTTCTATGTTCTTGTCGAGATAAATGCTCTTTACGTCCTGCATTTTGTGGTAAAAGCTGCGAAATAAGAACAAAAATATTTGAGACAATAATCTAACGCTCTAATCTATTCATTTTATAACACACCAGCTACTGACAGTCACCTTTTTATGTTTTAAAAAAGCATTTCAAGAACACAGTTAATACTTTACAGTGACATCACACTGGGGATGTTCTACATGTATCTCTATGATGGAATGTTCAGCATTTACCACGGAGAAACAATGCACACATTAGAACACTGATGTCAGAAAGTTTTATGATTATCTGAAAACTCAAGAAAAAATACAAAAGTGATTTAAAGAGCTGATGTCCAGGAGCCTGTGGTCAGTCTGAGCTCATGGTCCAGTTCAAGAGTTTGATTTTACACAAAAAGGTGAAAGTGACTCACTGAAAAACTGTTGGCTAATGCTAATGCTAATGATAATGCTAGCTTGTGACTGTAAGTTTATGTGAGGGACTTGTTTAATCAGCTCACCTGTTGTAGTTCAGATAAGTCAGTTCTTTCTGGTCAGATTGTGTTAAAACAAAGCTCAGATTAAGTCTAACAGAGCTTCAGACAGAGCAGTGCCTCCAGTTAGCACCACACCCCCAGGGACAATGTTGATGACATGAGCCTCTAAGTATCAATAAGCACAACATGTTCTGTTTAAAGCTGTGAACCTGACTCTGCTGCAGACCCAGACTCTCCGTGTGCAGCTCCTCAGACGTCTCCTGAGGCCTCAGGTCCAGCTCTGGTCCACCTCTGGTCCTTCTCCTGTGACCTGACTCTGGGCCGCAGGGTCAACAGCCTGGTCTGGAACAAGAACAACCCGGTATGTGCACGAAGAAGCACGCAACACAGAACTTTATTATTAAAGCGCCCATATTACTCTGTTCTTGTGTCGTTTCCTCGTCACACACAGACCTGGAGTGTGTTTTGTTTCATTCTCACATGTTTAACACACAAACCAGCAGATTTAGACTGAGCTCTTCTCTCAAACTGAAAACACTCTGTTCCACCTTGTGATGTCATCATGTGGTGATACAGGAAGTGCTCCACTGTGTTTTTAAACTCCACCTTCACTAGAATCATTTGGATCATTTCAGACCTGGACTTTCCAATCGTTACTGAAGAAAAACTACTGTACGTTTATATTGTTTTAATGGCAGTGGCTCATTGGCGCCCCCTGTGGGCGGGGCTGTACCTGCTGCTCGTGTGTGTCAGGCCTCAGTCTGTGAATAATAACTCACTCTGTTGTGTTGTGTGTAGGATCTGTTGGCTGTGGGTTATGGAGCGTCAGAGAGCGGCTCCTCTGCAGGTCTGATCTGCTGCTGGTCCCTCAAGAACCCGACGGTACAACAGACAAGGACTGTGTGTGTGTGTGTGTGTGTGTGTGTGTGTGTATATATATATATATATATATATATATCAGCATTAATGATGATTTACATAGACACAGTAGAAGCTCCTTCATTTATAAATAAAGTAATTTTAGTCCAAATGTGAAACCAACAGAAGAGACTCCACAGTTTGTTTTTATTGGATGTTTGTTTAAATGTTTGTTTCGATGTTTCGATTGTTTCGATGTTTGTTTAAATGTTTCGATGTTTGTTTCGATGTCTATTTGAGTTGTTGTGTTTTTCTGTTTTGTTTTCGCTGCAGTGGCCGGAGAGAGTGGTCCCCTGTGACAGTCCGGTCACTGCTCTGGACTTCTCGGTGAAAAGCCCGTGTCAGCTCGCCGTGGGGATGGAAGACGGGACGGTCATGATCTGCAGTGTCCACAGTCCCCAGAGCAACACCTCTGTCCTCCACAGCAGGTCAGGGGACAGTCCCACACATGGACACAAGTATAAGACACATGGTCGAGTGTAAACACACACACACACACACACACACGGACCACTATGAACCTCCTGCACACTGAGGATCACACACACATAACACACACATAACACACATAACACACACATAACACACATCGAATAGAACGACTACATCTGTTTAATGTTAAAACACTTGGTGCTCATTTCGTTTGGTTCCAGGGCGTGTCCTCACAAACACGTGGCCCCAGTGCTCCAGGTGAAGTGGACCCTGCAGGACGTGGGTCTGAGAGACGACAAGGACGAGGCTCTGGTCTCCGCCGCAACAGACGGACGGATCTGCAAGTGGTTTGTGTCCAACAACGGACTGGACTGTACAGGTGACACTACACTACTGTGTGTACTACTGTGTACTACTGTGTGTACTACTGTGTACTACTGTGTGTACTACTGTGTACTACTGTGTGTACTACTGTGTACTACTGGAGTGTAGTGTAGGTGTTACTACTGTCAGAGGTGGGTAGAGTAGCCAAAAAAATGTACTAAAGTAACATTACTCTGACTGTTGGTGGTGAAGAGGAGGAGGTGGAGAGGCTGAGGTGGTCGATGGTTTTGCTGCATCTGCAGTGAAAATGGACTATCCATCCATCCATCCATCCATTTTCTTCCGCTTATCCGGGGCCGGGTCGCGGGGGCAGCAGTCTAAGCAGAGACTCCCAGACTTCCCTCACCCCGGACACGTCCTCCAGCTCCTCCGGTGGGACCCCAAGGCGTTCCCAGGCCAGAGAGACATAGTCCCTCCAGCGTGTCCTGGGTCTTCCCCGGGGCCTCCTCCCGGTGGGACATGCCCAGAACACCTCCCTAGGGAGGCGTCCAGGAGGCATCCCGAGCCACCTCAGCTGGTTCCTCTCAACGTGTAGGAGCAGCGGCTCTACTCCGAGCTCCTCCCGTGTGACCGAGCTCCTCACCCTATCCCTAAGGGTGCGCCCGGCCACTCTGCGGAGGAAGCCCATTTCAGCCGCTTGTATCCGCGATCTTGTCCTTTCGGTCATGACCCAGAGCTCATGACCATAGGTGAGGGTAGGAACGTAGATTGACCGGTAAATCGAGAGCTTCGCCTTCCGGCTCAGCTCCTTCTTTACCACAACGGACCGATACAGCGACCGCATCACTGCAGACGCTGCACCGATCCGCCTGTCAATCTCACGCTCCATCCTTCCCTCACTCGTGAACAAGACCCCGAGATACTTGAACTTGAACACAGTCGAATGCCTTCTCCAGATCCACAAAACTCTGCGGAGGAAACTCATTTCAGCTCCTGCTCCGGTCATACAGGGACCGGACAGCCCTTAGCAAAGAGCCCCGGACCCCATACTCCCAGAGCACCCCCCAAAGGACACCACGAGGGACACGGTCGAATGCCTTCTCCAGATCCACAAAACACATGTGGACTGGTTGGGCATACTCCCATGAGCCCTCGAGGACCCGATGGAGAGTATAGAGCTGGTCCAGTGTTCCACGACCAGGACGAAAACCACACTGCTCCTCCTGAATCCGAGGTTCGACTATCGGTCGGATTCTCCTCTCCAGCACCCTGGAATAGACCTTACCGGGAAGGCTGAGGAGTGTGATTCCCCTGTAATTGGAACACACCCTCCGGTCCCCCTTCTTATACAGAGGGACCACCACCCCGGTCTGCCATTCCACAGGTACTGTCCCCGACCGCCACGCGATGTTGCAGAGACGTGTCAGCCAAGACAGTCCCACAACATCCAGAGACTTGAGGTACTCAGGACGGATCTCATCCACCCCCGGAGCCTTGCCACCGAGGAGCTTGCCAACCACCTCAGTGACTTCAGCCAGGGTGATGGACGAGTCCGCCCCTGGGTCCCCAGATTCTGCTTCCTCCTCGGAAGACGTGACAGTGGGATTGAGGAGATCCTCAAAGTATTCCTTCCACCGCCCGACAACATCCCCAGTCGAGGTCAGCAGCTCTCCACCCGCACTGTAAACAGTGTTGGTGAAGCACTGCTTTCCCCTCCTGAGGCGTCGGACGGTTTGCCAGAATCTCTTTGAGGCCGTCCGATAGTCCTCCTCCATGGCCTCCCCGAACTCCTCCCAACCCCGAGTTTTTGCCTCTGTGACTGCCCGAGCCGCGGCACGCTTGGCCTGCCGGTACTCATCAGCTGCCTCAGGAGTCCCACGAGCCAACAAGGCTCGATAGGACTCCTTCTTCAGCTTGACGGCATCCCTAACTTCCGGTGTCCACCACCGGGTTCGGGGATTGCCGCCGCGACAAGCACCACAGACCTTACGACCACAGCTACGAGCAGCCGCATCGACAATAGAGGTGGAGAACATGGCCCACTCGGAGTCCATGTCTCCAACCTCCCCCGGGATCAGGGAGAAGCTCTCCCGGAGGTGGGAGTTGAAGACCCCCCTGACAGAGGGCTCTGCCAGACGTTCCCAGCAGACCCTCACAATACGCTTGGGCCTGCCAGGTCTGTCCGGCTTCCTCCTCCGCCAGCGGATCCAACTCACCACCAGGTGGTGATCAGTTGACAGCTCAGCCCCTCTCTTCACCCGAGTGTCCAAGACACGCGGTCGGAGGTCAGATGACACGACGACAAAGTCGATCATCGACCTCCGACCTAGAGTGTCCTGGTGCCATGTGCACCGATGGACACCCTTGTGCTCGAACATGGTGTTTGTTATGGACAAGCTGTGACTAGCACAGAAGTCCAATAACAAAACACCGCTCGGGTTCAGATCGGGGAGGCCGTTCCTCCCAATCAGGCCCCTCCAAGTGTCACTGTCGTTACCCACATGGGCGTTGAAGTCCCCCAGGAGAACAACGGAGTCCCCGGTTGGTGCACTGTCTAGTACCCCTCCCAGGGACTCCAAGAAGGCCGGGTACTCTGCACTGCTGTTTGGCCCGTAGGCCGACACAACAGTGAGAGACCTGTCCCCGACCCGAAGGCGCAGGGACGCGACCCTCTCGTTCACCGGAGTGAACCCCAACACGCAGCGGCTGAGCTGTGGGGCAATGAGCAAGCCCACACCAGCTCGCCGCCGCTCCCCGCGGGCAACGCCAGAGAAATGGAGAGTCCAACCCCTCTCAAGAAGTTGGGTTCCAGAGCCCAAGCTGTGCGTGGAGGTGAGGCCGACTATATCTAGCCGGTAACGCTCAACCTCCCGCACAAGCTCAGGCTCCTTCCCCCCCAGCGAGGTGACATTCCATGTCCCCAGAGCTAGTCTCCATGTCCGGAGATCCGGTCGTCGAGGTCCCCGCCTTCGACTGCTACCCGGATCTCTCCGCATCCGCCCCTCATGGCTCCTCCCGCAGGTGGTGGGTCCACGGGAGGACGGCCCCACGTCGTTTCTTCGGGCTGGGCCCGACCGGGCCCCGTGGGGAAAGGCCCGGCCACCAGGCGCTCGCTGCCGAGCACCCACCCCAGGCCTGGCTCCAGGGTGGGGCCCCGGTAACGCCGGTCCGGGCGACGTAACTGGCCTTGTTCTTTTCTTCTTCATGTGAGGCTTCTGAACCGCTCTTAGTCAGACCCGTCTCCCAGGACCTGTTTGCCATGGGTGACCCTACCAGGGGCATGAAGCCCCCGACAACATAGCTCCCAGGATCATTCGGGTGCTCAAACCCCTCCACCACGTTAAGGTGGCGGTTCGGGGAGGGGAAAATGGACTAAGAAATAAAATATTAAATAAGTAAATGGATAGAAGAAAAGAGAAGAGACGTGTGTGACGAGACGTGTGTGACGAGATGTGTGTCAATGTACTTTTTTGGCAGAGAATAAATGAACACAGATAATAATCCTGTGTAACCAGAGGCCCAGGACCTCAGGACCTCGGGACCTCGGGACCTCAGGACCTCTACTGGAGGCAGAGGACAGTTATACTCTGACTTCAGTGTTTAAGAGCTCATATATTTTTCTTACAGACATGATGAAACTGAAAAGAGTCAAAAGTGCTAAAAAGCTCAGCACCGAAAAGACGACGGACACGAAACCTGAGAACATCCTGTCAGCGCTGACCCCGGGAATGTGCGTCCACTTCCATCCAAAGGTACAACATCATTCAAGAAGTGAGTCACATGTAACGAAACATGTACATGTGACGGAAATCAGACACTAAATGAGACTAAAACTAGAATCAAAACTAGAATCAAAACTAGGATCCAGACTAGAATCTCATTTGAACAAGTTTTGATACTAAAAAAAGCCACATCAACAGGACAGAAATGAAGCTTTTCCAGAATCTGTTTATACTGATGTGTCTCTGTCACAAGAGTAAGACACATGGACTAGTACACACACACACACACACACACACCCACACACACCATGGACCACTATGAACCTACTGCACACTGAGGATCACACACTAAATTGAGTTTGCAGTTTTAGTATCATGACACTAGTCACGTTTGTGTAACATTTTGTCCTCACTTGTGTTGTACTGTGTCTGCGTGTGTGTGTGTCTGTCGGTGTGTGTGTGTGTGTGTGTGCAGGAGTCGGGCGTGTACCTGGTGGGGACGTGGGAGGGGCTTATTCACAAATGCTCCTCCTCCAACACTCAGCAGTACATGGACACGTACAAGAAACACTTTGTGAGTACTTGTGTGTTTTCATGTGTGCGTCTGTGTGTGTGTTTTCTGTGTGAAGTGTATAGATGTTTTCAGTGCATTAAAATGACCTTTAAAAACTCTGGGAGAAGTCACCTCTCCACAGATGTAACTTGTAAACAAAACAAAGTGGAAAGTGGATCTTTCAGAAAAGTGCAGATAGTGCAGCTGAGATTAAATGTAGAAACATGTTTTCTACCTTATATAGAGTGTGTTGTGTGTACAGTGTTGTGTGTATAGTGTGTTTTGTACAGTGTGTCGGTTGTTCCAGGGCCTGGTGTTGGGCGTGTGCTGGAGTGTTGTGTGTACAGTGTTTTGTGTGTCTATTGTGTTGTGTGTATAGTGTGTTTTGTCCAGTGTGTTGGTTGTTCCAGGGCCCGGTGTTGGGCGTGTCCTACAGTCCTCTGTGTCCTGGCGTGTTCCTGAGCTGCTCTTCTGATTGGACGGTGCAGTTGTGGACAGAGGAGCGTCTGACTCCTGCTCTGAGCTTGTCGTCGGGTCACAGGGCCGTCCTGGCGGTGCAGTGGTCTCCTAAAGCCGCCGCCGTGTTTGGAGCCGTCAGCGAGACTGGACTGGAGATATGGGACCTCCAGAGCAGCATGTGAGGCAAAGTCCACTCTGATACTAAAGAATCGACTCTGTGCTCGATACTGAGTCTGATTCTCCAGTGACGAGTTTAAAAGCTCAACACAAAGTATTTTTATTACACCATGTGACCTGACGCTCTGAGAAAACTATTCAGGAAAGAACACATTTTAATGAAAACAATACACACACACACACACACGTGTGATTATTGAAGTGTGTGTTTCAGCTTGGACCCCCTGGTGGCGCTGGCGGCCCCTCCGTCGCTCAGCCTGACGTCTCTGCTCTTCACGTCCCACACAGACTGTGCTCTGGTGGGGGACAGCGGGGGACGAGTGTGTGTGTATCTGCTCCGTGACGTGTACGGGACCGAGGGGCCACAGGTAATAATAATAATAATAATAATACATTTTATTTGTATTGCACTTTACACTTCAGAGAAATCTCAGAGGTAACAGCACGACTAAAGTGTATTTGATCAAACAGATGTTATGATTGTGTCGTGACTGTTTTTTGACGAGCAGAGCGTCAAAAAACAGTGAAACACATTGTTTTAGGTGAATACAGCATTTTCAAAATGATAAAATAAAACATGGAGATTTAAACATGTGTTACAGTAAATACTCCCTCTTTAAAATCTGTTTGTTGTACTTGTGATAAACTGCACATTTCCAGTGACCAAAGTGTTGGTGTGTTCCAGGTGGAGGTGTTGGAGGACATCATCCACGCTTCTATTTCCAGATGAAGATCCAGAAACAGGACGTTTGTGTGATAAGTGTGACCATGCAGCTTTCAGAGGAGCACTTTGTCCATCTTTGTCCATAAAGGCGTCTGGAGACAGAAAGTCTCACGATTATTACATTTTAAACTCCATTTCAAAACTAAGGAATAGACTTGATACTCAACACCGATTCTGATACAATGATCATAAACACACAAGGAAACTCTTTAGACAATACACTGCTGTTCCACGTTAAATGTTGTACTTTGTGGTGTGTTATGTGTGTGTACTAGTCTGTGTGTCTTATACTGAAACATACAACATCTTTATAAACAGATTCAGGAAAGTGTCATTTCTGTCACTGGGACGTTTTCAGTCTCTGTTCGTGTCTGAGGTTCAGTATTTTGTCCGTCCTGATGAGGTCGTCCGGGGTTCAGGGTCCCGTCTGTCGTCTCTTCAAAGCTCCAGCAGAAGGTCAGGACTCTGGACCAGGCTCCACATGGACGTCAACAGATGAGAGCCGGACGAGCGGCGAACAAACTAAAGGAGCTATGGACACAAGTAAAATACTCAACTGGAGATTTAATTTAAAAAGATTATGATTCGATTTGAGACATGAATTCAGCTCAGAGTGAGACTAAACTCCTCCCACAGCCACAAGAGGGGCGGAGCCTGGAGGACTAAAGGGGAGAGTGAGGGAAGAGGGGGGTCTGATACATGAATATCTATGGTGGAATATTCAGCAGTTACCACAGTGACACAATGCACACATGAGCAGTGTCAAAAAGTTTTTAAATATTCTGAAAAGTCAAGAAAAACACTTAAGAGTTTGATTTTACACAAAAAGGTGAAAGTGACTCACTGAAAAATCGTTGGCTAATGCTAATGCTAGGTAGCTTGTGACTGTAGTGTCATCTGAGACAGACTTGTTTAACAGCACAGATCATCTCACCTGTTGTAGTTCCTTTATAGTCAGATTGTGTTAAAACTAAGATCAGACTCCCACAGAAATCACTCCATAAACTCCAACTGGTCCAAAACTCAGCTGCCCGCATCATCACACACACACCCTCCCATCACCACATCACACCTGCACCAGCTCCACTGGCTCCATCACGCACCGTACACACTACAAAATCATACTCCTCACATACAAAGCTCTCCACAACCTGGCCCCTCCATACCGGTCTGACCTCATTCACATCTCCACACCCGCCTGCTCCCTCCGCTCCTCCTCTTCCCTGCACCTCACTGTCCCTCCTGCCCGTCTCGTCACTATGGGGAGCAGAGCCTTCAGCTGCTCTGCTCCCCAGCTCCCTCCCCCGTGACCTCCGCAACACACACTCACTCCCACACTTCAAATCTAAACTCAAAACTCATGTGTTTAGAAAGGCCTTCTCACCCTGACCACTCTGACCATAACTGCTCTGTCTTTTAATCTATATTTGTTTTTAAATGTATTTTTAATCATTTTACATTGTTTCAATTTGTATTGTTTACATATGTATGTACGGTGACCTTGAGAGCCTTGAAAGGCGCCTAACAAATAAAATGTATTATTATTATTATTAGATTCACTTCAGTAACAGCTTCTGACAGAGCGGTGCCTCCAGTTAGCATCACACCCCCAGTGAACAGTGATGAAATCAGATTTGGTATTTCACATGACCAGGTGAAGATGGTTTAATGACGCACCTCTTGATTCGATTGGGGGACAGGTGACGGACGGTCTGTGCAGAGAAGAGCAGAGGTTTGACCGACGGGACGAGGGAGCCACGAGGAACTTTGGAAACGTTCAGCCTGAAACGGACACGAACATATTTATGTGTATTTATACGACACAAACAGAAACAGATTTACTTCAAGAGGGAAAAATCCAGGTAGAGAGGGAGCGAGGAGGGCGGGGTTTACCTGGAGGAGGTGGAGAGGGAGCGAGGAGGGCGGGGTTTACCTGGAGGAGGTGGAGAGGGAGCGAGGAGGGCGGGGTTTACCTGGAGGAGGTGGAGAGGGAGCGAGGAGGGCGGGGTTTACCTGGAGGAGGTGGAGAGGGAGCGAGGAGGGCGGGGTTTACCTGGAGGAGGTGGAGAGGGAGCGAGGAGGGCGCCTCCCCTTCAGAGCACACAGTCTGTCCCCCTGAGAGACGCCGTCCAGACCCGACTGCACCGGGACAGGAGATAAGACACATTTTAATACAACAAATCATTTCTTTTAAATGTTCTTTTTTTAAAATCTTTTTCTGAGTAATGTAATAATAAAGTTTATTTATGAAGCCGTTTCACAAAGTCTCCAGTTAATCACAGTTATAATTATAATGTAGAAAGAGAAATAAAAGACATTACATAAACATAAACCCTGACCTCGTCGTAGCTGTAGGACTTGTGCAGGCCGTTGCTGATTGACAGGTCGTCCACGGCGTTGAGGAGGCGGGACATCGGCTCGGGTCGGTGGTTCTGATTGGTCGATGTGTCGTCTCGTCTGTGCAGTTGTTGTTTTCTGATCTGCCTCTGATTCTGGAGTTTCTGTTTGGAGCGGAACACGTCGCCCTGCACCCAGAGGCTCTGCTGCTTCCTGAAAGATGGACGTGAGATTCAGGGACAGAGTCTCCGCCAGAAAGGTTACGTAATGCACCTTTAAAGGGCCCATATTATAACGTGGATTAAAGCCACAGAGTCACTTTTGTATTGAAATGTTTTGATGTTTAGAGTCTGATCATAAACAGCTCGATTCTGATTCTGAGAGACTCACGACAGGAGGAAGTTTTGCTGGGGTCCGATCACTGAACCGGGCCGACAGATCCTCATCCACGCCATGGCCTCCGCTGCAGTGAACAGGAAGTGCTTCATCAGGTAACAGCCAATCAGAGTGCCCGTCCTGCCCAGGCCGGCTGCCATTGGACGAGAAACAGGAAGTATTTAGAAGGAGTTACAATTACAAAAGTATAGAGCAGTGACAGTGACACTTCCTGCTTCCTCAACTAAATTTCTTATTAATTTTTCCCACAAACTGACTGAAATAATTAATATTAAAAGTTTGAACTAACTACTTTTATTTAAAATCTTTCTAAAACTATAAACGCTGTTGGTGATGTCACACTCGCTCCATTTCTTTAGTCAGTCCATGCACCAGACGAACCTTTGCAGTGCACCGCCACAGCTCCGGGGGCGCTCTCGCACACATGCAGAAACCTCCGCACGATGAGGTCAGAGGGGGTGGAGCCATCCAGGAAGAAAAGGTCGTGGTGAGTGAATCCGGCGCTCTCGAACCTGCGCGCGTCGTACAGCTTTTTGTTCAGCCTCACCACATCTGTGACTCTGTGCTGTCGGAAGAACGGAAAGAACGCCTCTGGAGCGTGCAACGGGTAACCTAGCAACGCACAAAACTTTATAATGGAGAAATACAACTGTACAAGTTTGCACTGATTAGCGTAGCATTTACAGAGCTTGTTGAGGTGGTCTCCTCAATAGACGCCATTTAAGTGACTGACAGGTTTTTGATTTCAGTTTGTGGGATAAAACAGTGGGAGTGTCACGGTGGGCGTGTCACAGTGGGCGTGTCACAGTGGGCGTGTCACAGTGGGCGTGTCACAGTGGGCGTGTCACAGTGGGCGTGTCACAGTGGGCGTGTGGAGGATGGAGGTTAAATGGGGGCAGATCGACAAAATGGCGTCTTGAAAATAGTCAATTTAAAGATTAAACTCAAACATGAATCAGTCCAAATAAAACTTCAGAGGCTCAACGAGAAGAAACAACTGAAACATGAGAAACATCTGAGCAGTTTGAACACGTCTGTTTAAAGCTTCACTGTGGAACATGGAGAAACATCTGAGCAGATTGAACACGTCTGTTTAAAATGCCGTGTCTGTTGTGACTGACCGTTGTCCACTCTGCTGCGCTGCTGTGGGCTGCTGAAGGCCAGGAGCTTCCCGGGAATGATCCAGTTCATGTCCCCGTTTTCCACTCTCTGCAGGAGGAGCAAACGTCTCACACATGGACATGTCCTCACAGCTCAGACTCGATACTAAGGAACAGACTCGATACTAAGGAACAGACTCGATACTAAGGAACAGACTCGATACTAAGGAACAGACTCGATACTCAGTCCTGACTCTGACACCACGATGATTAAAACATCTGTATTTAGTTCACACACTGTGATGTTCCACATTTGTGCTTTACACTTGTGAAAGATTCAGATTCAGGAAAGAATCGTTTCTGTCCTGTTGATGTGACTTTTTTAGTATCGATACCTATGAAAAATGAGTATCTCGTTTCCATAGTAGTTTTAGTATCGAGTGTCTGATTCTCAATACTTAGAGTAGTTCTGTGGTAGTTGTGTGGTAGTTCTGTGGTAGTTCTGTGGTAGTTCTGTGGTAGTTGTGTAATAGTTCTGTGGTAGTTGTGCGGTAGTTGTGTGGTAGTTGTGCGGTAGTTGTGCGGTAGTTGTGTGGTAGTTGTGCGGTAGTTGTGCGGTAGTTGTGCGGTAGTTGTGCGGTAGTTGTGTGGTAGTTCTGTGGTAGTTGTGCGGTAGTTCTGTGGTAGTTGTGCGGTAGTTGTGTGGGAGTTGTGCGGTAGTTGTTCTGACCTCATAATGCTCATATTCCTCCACTTTAAATGTGTCAAAGTTCACAAAGCCGCTCTGCACAGCCTGAGGGAGAGAAAACATCAAAATGTATAAAATCACCACAGTGAGAACAGGAAGTGCTTCATTTCACTGTGTCCATCTTCATCTGAGACACACGTCCTGGTCCAGGTCACACGTGCAGCTCCAGATACGACTTTAATAGTTGTGTCGACTTTAATTGTCCGATAATCAGGACGTGCATGAAGCCCCCACAGCTCCAGGAGCATCTGACCCTCTGTACACGGGTCACTCCACAGGTCACTACACGGGTCACTACACGGGTCACTCCACAGGTCACTCCACGGGTCACTACACGGGTCACTACACGGGTCACTACACGGGTCACTGAAAGGACGTCAGAGGGTAAAGAAACACCAGGGCTGAGATATTTAAAACCTTACAACATGGACGTACATCTTCATATATTTGACGTCTGTATGTAAAATGTAGAAAGTAGTAAAAATAAGAGCGTGTGTGTGTGTGAGTGTGTGTGGCTGTGGGGGGGGGGGGTGAGTGTGTGTGTGTGTGTGTGTAGAGTACATACATGTAGCGTGTAGTACCTTGTGTATTCCGTGTAAACAGTGCAGCACAGACAGACTGAAGGAGCTCTCCCCCACACCTGCATCTCTGAACACAAACACATATGTGAATGTACTGCATCAATACTACATGAATACTACATGAATACTACATGAATACTGCAAAAGACTAATACAGGACGGGTTAGAGAGAGGGGGCTTAGGGTTTAGGGTTGAACTTGACCCTACAGTCGTCTTGTGTGACGGTGTGGACCTGGCACTGACCTGAAGCAGATGAAGCCCGAGTTGTTCCCGCTGAGCAGACGCCTGTAAACGTCGTCTGGATCCATCTTCAGATAAATCACCTGGAGAAAAGTACGATTTTAGTTAAAAGGTGAAACATTTAGAAAGAAAAAGTCATGACTAAAGTGTTTAGTTTGTTCTGATGTCGTTTCCTCGTCACACACAGACCTGGAGTTGTGTTTTGTTTCATTCTCACACGTGTTTAATCTGCAGATTTAGGACGAGTTCTTCTCTCAAAACACTCCACCTTGTGATGTCATCATGTGGTGATACAGGAAGTGCTCCACTGTGTTTTTAAACTCCACCTTCTCTAGAATCATCTGGATCATTTCGCTCTGGAGTTTCCTCTCATCTCGACTGAACTACAGGAGCGTTTTGAGGCGGTGTTGGTTCTGTCTGTTAAAGTCCATATTGTGTCACGTTTGTTACTCACGGCGTAGGCTCCGATCAGGACGGCGGCGTTGGCTTTCTTCTTGGGGTCGTGGCTGGTGACGTGCACGAGCTTCTTCTTGGACGTGGTTAATGACTGAGGAGAAGATTTAAAGTGTGACTGCTCCGCTCAAAGCTCCGAAACGCGTCAGGTCAGAGGTCGGCGCGTTTCAAACATGGACATCATTAACACATCTGACTAAAATGTAGTGTTTTAGTTTTTAGAATCTGAAGTTTCAAATTGTCTAATTGTCCTTGGCTGGTTGGACGTAGGAGCAGGTGGGACGTGTGTGGAGGTTTGTCTGCAATTGTTTCCCAGGAAATTCAAATAAATAAGAACAAAGCGTCGAAATGGTCTGGTTATGATCAGACTCAGAAAAATTAATTACAACATTTTTATTTAGTTAAATTTAAAGTTTTAGGTTTAGGGAAAATGTCCTTGAGCTAAACTCCCAGGATTTGGACAGAGTTTTGTTGATTATTTTGTTGTTTTTCGACTCACTGCTTCATTTTTACACTGAACTGATGTAAAACTGAGAAACATTTAGTGCAGTGATAAAAACATGGTGTGTGTCATGTATGTGTGTTGTGTGTATGTGTGTTGTTGTGTGTGTGTTGTTGTGTTGTGCGTCGTGTGATGTGTTGTGTGTACGTGTATTGTGTGTGTATGTGTGTTGTGTGTAAGTGTGTTGTGCGTCATGTGATGTGTTGTGTGTATGTATGTGTGTTGTGTGTATGTGCATCATGTGTGTATATGTGTGTGTGTGTTGTGCGTCGTGTGTATGTGTGTTGTGTTGTGTGTGTTGTGTATGTGTATTGTGTGTGTGTTGTGTATGTGTTGTGTGTGTTGTTGTGTGTATGTGTGTTGTGTGTATGTGTGTATGTGTGTTGTGCGTCGTGTGTGTTGTGTGTGTGTTGTGTGTGTTGTGAGTGTTGTGTGTATGTGTTGTGAGTGTTGTGTGTATGTGTGTCATGTGATGTGTTGTGTGTGTGTATGTGTGTTGTGCGTCGTGTGTGTTGTGTGTGTGTGTTGTGTGTGTGTATATGTGTGTGTGGGTGTGTGTGTGTGTGTATGTGTGTGTGTTGTGTGTGTGTGTTGTGCGTCACCTGGAGCCTCTGGTGCACTTTGCTGCAGTAGTGGAACATCATGGCCAGGTTCAGAGGCCCAAAATCAGAGTAAAAGCTGAAAGATAAACACACGGGCGGAGTTAAAGGAGCAGATTATGACATCATCAACCCTGAGGGAGTGATGCTAACTGGAGGCACTGCTCTGTCTGAAGTTAGACACAATCTGACCATAAAGAACTGAATTATCTGAAGTACAACAGGTGAGCTGATCTGTGTGTTAAACAAGTCCCTCAAGTAACAGCACAGTCGCAAGCTACCTAGCATTAGCATTAGCATTAGCGTTAGCATTAGCCAACAGTTTTTCAGTCACTTTCACCTTTTTGTGTAAAATCAAACTCTTAAACGGGACCATGAGCTCAGACTGACCACAGGCTCCTCAAAATGTTCACTTTAAATCACTGTTGTATTTTGTCTTTACTCTTCAGATCATCTTAACATGTATTTGTGTTTGTTCATGTGTGCATTGTGTCTCCATGGTAACTGCTGAACATTTAGCCAGTACACACATGTAGAACCCCCCAGTGTGACGTCACTGCAGAGAATCAACAGGCTGAAATGTGCTGGTCCTGTGTCCTCCTCCTAATCCACAGATGATTTTCAGTTTGTTATAAACCACAGACAGATTTAGAACGACAATAAAACACAGACACAAACGCTCCCTGAGGTTGCACTGCACGTTTAAAGGGAATGTGCCGCACACGTTTAAGTAAAATGTGTGTCTCCCCCGTGCAGGTGTAAAAGCCGCTCTTCAGGTCAAAATAAATCCAGTGTCTGCGTCTAATTAGAACGACATTTACTGATCCAGAATCAGGACCAACTGTTAGAATGTTCCCATCTTTATTTTAAAAGTAAGATAAAAATAAAACTAAACTAAATGTATTTTCCAGATTATAAGTGTAACTTTTTTCATAGTTTGTCGGGCTGTGACTTATACTCAGAGTAAACTTGTTGTTTTTTCTGCTTTATTTATCTGATTAACTGTTAATATCTTACGTTAACAAACCAGACACGTGTTCAGTTCTGTCTGTGCTTCATGGAGCTGAATAAATATAAATATGTTACGTTAGCATTAGCGTTAGCGTGATGTACTGATATTCAGCCTGTTGGTCCACATTTTATTATTATTATTATTATTATAAATTGACTTTAAAGATAAAATGTCTGTCCTTGGTCTCAGATTTTGTAAGATAAATTTCCCTGAAAAATGTGTCTTATTGTCCAGTGCGACTTATGTTTTTTTCTTCATTATTCTGTATTTTTCATTGGTGCGATTTATGCTCCAGAGCGACGTACAGTCTGGAAAATACGGTACATGAACCTAAACTAATCTAATCTAAACACGGTGTCGTCATCTCCATTCAGAGGTCAGGTTCATTCACATTCTCCCATAATCCTCTGCTGCAGGTTGAGTCCTCGTCTTCATTCAGGAGTCAGGTTCATTCACATTCTCCCATAATCCTCTGCTCCTTTAATCCTGGTCCAGGTCTTTCTAAACCCGCTTCGCTCTTGCGTAACACTCAGACCCACTTTATCGGACGCACTGAGCACTTTGAGTTCTCATAAGAGTATTTATTTATTTACTCATTTAATTCCTGATTGCCATGACAACTACAACACCGTGAGTGATATCCCATCATGCACTGGGCCTGTGTTATTACAGTCAATCCCTGCTCCAAATCCCTGTGTCTCAGACGCAGCTCATCTGCTCCTGACCTGGATTATACAGACCACGGCACACACATACAATTAAAAAAATATAATTAAATAAATTTAATTAAAGACATTTCATTAATACAAAATAAAACAGAAACAGAAGTGAGACGAGTCGAGTTTGGATTTTTTGAGCATTTGAGCATCATCTGATCATTGTGTAAATTTGAACAAGTCCAGGGTTTTCAATCTGCAAGAGCCGGTTTAGACCCGGTTTGGTTCTGGTTTAGTTCTTGTTTGGTTCTGGTTTAGTTCTGGTTAAGTTTTGGTTTAATTCTGTGCAGGTCCTGCAGGTCAGAGTCCTGGTTTAGAGTCCAGACCTCTTTGACCTCTCAGGTGAAGTCTCTGTGTAATGGTTTGCAAATGTGACCTGGTCTAGTCCTGGTCCAGTCCTGGTTCAGTCCTGGTTCAGTCCTGGTTCAGTCCTGGTTCAGTCCTGGTCTAGTCCTGGTCTAGTCCTGGTCTAGTCCTGGTCCAGTCCCGGTTTAGTCTCATGTTCAGACTTGTTTAAACTCTCAGGTGCAGTTCTCTCTGTGCTCGTTTATATAAAACGCTGTAATCTGAATGTTTTTGAAACTCCCCAACAAATGATAAACGTCAACATTTGAAGAATTCTATTTTGGAAACATCTGGCAGGAGCTTTACTTGAGTATTTTCACTTGAGTACTTTTACTTGAGTACTTTTACTTGAGTACTTTTACTTGAGTACTTTTACTTGAGTACTTTTACTTAAGTACTTTTACTTGAGTACAGGTTGAGCCTCTACACACCTCTCGTAGACAAAATCCTCGTCTGAGCTGAAAAAGTGAATAAAAGTGGAATTCTTTGGCTTGATCCTGAGAGCGGTGAAATACAAACGATCTGTGGAGAGAAAAGAGATTATTTCAATAACGTCATAACAGAAAAACAACTGAAATAAGATTTAAAATCTCAGCAGGTGGTGAAAGGACAGGGCTTTACAGTTTTTATCAGTGTCCTTGAACGCCTCACCAGTGACTTCATCAGATTTGTACAAACTAATCCCACAAAGGAGAATTCTAGAAACATTACCTCAGATATTTACAGATACTTTTATTGTAACAGTAATAAAAATCACGTTTTCATAAAAATAAAACATTTGTGTGTAAAATGAGTAAAATCACACACATTTGGGACGTGTTTCGTGCTTCATTTTGTTGACTTTTGTTGAGGCTGAGTTGAGGAGCAGTACTCAGTTACTCAGTTTCTCAGTTACTCAGTTTCTCAGTTACTCAGTGACCAGGTCAGTGCACACGTCCTAATCACACACACAATGACTCTCAGTTTACATCACACAATTTGCTGTGACTTTCCTCATCACTGAACTGTTCCTTTTGCTAAACTGAGGCACTGCTCTGTATCACAATCACAAATGACCTGATGCCTCATGTCCAGAGTCTGTCCCTGAGCTGCAGAGGCTGCACTAGCTCTGTCCTGATGCAGGTGCTGGGGTTTAGTGACCAATCACATCAGAGAGGAGTTTTACCGTCAGCAGTGAATCTGGCTGCACTAATGAGAGGGTCATGTGAGGCTCAGGCTGCGTTCTGATTGGCAGGACTTTGTTACATAATTTAGATTCAAACTGCACAGAATCAGTGAGAAAAATGTAAAAGTGAGTCAACCATAAGAGTCCCACTACTGCACCTGTCCACGTCACCTGTCCCGTTACACGTCACCTGTCCTTAGGTCTAAGCAGCTGCTCCATATTTTTGTTGTGTAACTTTTTACTCTTCAAAGACAAACAAACTAAATCAAACTAATGAACAAAATGTTTCACGCTTCATAAACATGAGCGATAATGACACAGCTGTAAAAGTATTTCACATCAGACTCTAATCAACACTAGAACTAGTATCAAAACCAGACTTTGAAAGTCTGAAATGTTTGTATCGTGACAAACAAATACTTAATAATTTAAGTTTATAATTTAATCCAAACACTTCACTGACCTTTAACGATCTCAGCAGCAGAGCTCTGGTCAAAATCTTCTGCCATTGCTCCAAAAATCTCCACAACTAAAGAAAATCCACTTTAGAATCTAGTTCTGTGTAGACGGTCCAAAGAGACGGACCATGAGGGACGGAGACGAACCATGAGGCCACTGTCCCATGTGCGGGTCAGCAGGAGGGAGGGGTCAGGAGTGTCCCAGAACAGCCCAGTCCAAGAGCTCACACGGGATTATCTACTGCACATGCTCAGTACACACACACAGACATGCAGACCACACTCACACACACACACACACACACACCCACAGAGGCACGCATACACACACAGACATGCAGACCACACTCACACATACACACACAGACATACACATACACAGACACTATGAACCTACTGCACACTGAGGATTACACACATGTAACACACACACGGAGCGTGTCCTGGGTTTATACACAGGGAGGGCATCTGACACACAGAGACAGCCCCTCCAGTGTGTCCTGGGTCTTCCCCGCGGCCTCCTCTAGTGGGACATGAACACCTCCCCAGGGAGGCGTCCAGGAGGCATCAGGAGCAGACACCTGAGCCTCAGCTGCTCCTCTCCACGTGGAGGAGCAGCAGCTCTACTCTGAGCTCCTTATGACTCAGATACTCACTGAGCTATAAACCGTTAGCTATAAAGAGTTAGCTATAAAGCATTAGCAATATACCATGAACGATAAATTGTTAGCTATAAAGCTTTAGCTCTAAAGCGTTAGCTCTAAAGTGTTAGCTCTAAAGTGTTAGCTCTAAAGTGTTAGCTCTAAAGTGTTAGCTCTAAAGTGTTAGCTCTAAAGTGTTAGCTATGACTCTCCTGTGTTTGTTTTGTTTAGTGTTTGGTTTCAGTTCCTTGTTTCAGTGAAACACATGTCACTTTATTTGATTTGATTAAATGTTTCAGTTAAACTCGTTTGTTCTGACTCTCCTCATGGTCCAGGGGGCGTGTCCAGTGGCGGCCATTTTGAAAGCCTTGGGGCGGGGTCTTGGACCATGTGGAGACTTTAAGCTGTTTGTTGTTTGTCTTTGTGTATTTTGGTTTCAATATATGTGTCAAGTTTTATTTTAAAATACTTTTTGTTAAAGGATTTGAAATGACACAGTTTAGACTGAAAATCTGCTCAAGTAAAAATTGAACACCTGAAGAATCTGAGGCACCGACGAGACGGACGTCCACCCGAAAGACAAGAGACGGACGTCCACCCGAAAGACACGAGACGGACGTCCACCCGAAAGACACGAGACGGACGTCCACCCGAAAGACACGAGACGGACGTCCACCCGAAAGACACGAGACGGACGTCCACCTGAAAGACACGAGACGGATGTCCACCTGAAAGACACGAGACGAACCTGCTACATCTGAGAGGAATAAAATGCACATTAGCAAAAAGCTCAGACTCACACAGTGAGGGCCACAGTGAGTGTCTCTGTTGTCTCTGTGTTGTGTCTCTGTATCGTCTGTGTTGTTTCTCTGTGTTGTCTCTGTGTTATCTCACTGCTGTGTCTCTGTTGTCTCTGTTGTGTCTCTCTCTGTTGTGTTGTCTCTGTTGTCTGTGTTGTGTTGCCTCTGTGTTGTGTCGTCTGTTGTCGTCTGTTTTCTCTGTGTTGTCTCTGTTGTGTTGCCTGTGTTGTATTGCCTCTGTGTTGTGTTGTCTCTGTGTTGTGTGTCTGTTTTCTCTGTGTTGTCTCTGTTGTGTCTCACTGTTGTCTGTGTTGTGTCTCAGTGTTGTCTGTGTTGTGTTGTCTCTCTCTGTGTTGTCTGTTGTCTCTGTGTTGTCTCTCTGTTGTGTTGTCTCTGTTGTCTGTGTTGTGTCTCCGTGTCATCTCTGTTGTGTCGTCTCTGTGTTGTGTCGCCTCTGTGTTGTGTCGCCTCTGTGTTGTGTTGCCTCTGTATTGTGTTGTCTCTGTGTTGTCTCTCTCTGTGTTGTCTGTGTTGTCTCTCTCTGTGTTGTCTGTGTTGTCTCTCTGTTGTGTCTCTGTGTTGTCTCTCTTGTGTCTGTTGTGTTGTCTCTGTGTTGTGTTGTCTCTGTTGTGTCTCTGTTGTGTCTCTGTGTTGTCTCTCTGCTGTGTCTCTGTGTCGTCTCAGTGTTGTCTGTGTTGTGTTGTCTCTCTGTTGTCTCTCTGTGTTGTCTCTCTTGTGTCTCTCTGTTGTGTTGTCTCTCTGTTGTGTTGTCTCTCTGTTGTGTTGTCTCTCTGTTGTGTTGTCTCTGTTGTGTTGTCTCTGTTGTGTCTCTGTTGTGTCTCTGTGTTGTCTCTCTGCTGTGTCTCTGTGTCGTCTCAGTGTTGTCTGTGTTGTGTTGTCTCTCTGTGTTGTCTCTCTTGTGTCTCTCTGTTGTGTTGTCTCTGTTGTGTTGTCTCTGTTGTGTCTCTCTGTTGTGTTGTCTCTGTTGTGTTGTCTCTGTTGTGTTGTCTCTGTTGTGTTGTCTCTCTGTTGTGTTGTCTCTCTGTTGTGTTGTCTCTGTTGTCTCTCTGTTGTCTCTGTCCCATTGGCTCCTCAGGACGCGCGGCGCGTGCACTGTCCGCGTCAAGGACAAACCAGCGGCGCGCGCGCCTCTGGCCGCATGGTGACGTCACACAGCCTACCGCCCGCGCGCCCCGTCCGCGCGCATCAACACAAACCCACAGCAGCTCCACCGTCCTCCAAAGACACGAGAAAAACACGAGACACGACGAGGACGCGCCGAGAGGACGCACCGGGAGGACACGCAAAGACCCGCGCGAGAAGATCCACGCGTGACTGTGTTCAGGGAGACGAGGAGGAGAGACGAGGAGGAGTAACGAGGAGGCTGAGGATGGACCGCGGAGGAAGGAGCAGCATCCTCTGTCCGGGACACTGCGGATGTCTGCGTGGGACGCGTGGATCTGAGCCGCAGGAGCTCGTGTTACGCGCGTGTGTCCGGGGCGTGACGGTGCGCGGTGCTCGTTCTCTGCGCGGGGCCGTGGTGCTTTTGTCCGTGGCGCGGGGCTGAGTGTTGCATTGTTATGGAGACTGCCGTGGGCCCCGCGCCGTGGGCCCCGCGCCGTGGGCCCCGCGCCGTGGGCCCCGCGCCGTGGGCCCCGCGCCGTGGGCCCCGCGCCGTGGGCCCCGGGGCGCGCTGGATCACACAGGCGCGTGGGTTTAGGCCGCGGTTGGAGCGGTGCACGCGCGTTCACACGTTTCACGCGGGACACAGACACACTGTGGGTTTGTGCCGATTTTAATGACGCATGCGCAGTACACTGTGGGGTTTGATGTGGCCTGGTCAGAGACAAAAGTTTTATACAAAAATAATATGACTCAAGTTGAAGTTCACAGTAGTGTCCAAGAAATGACTCGAGTCAGAGTAAAAGTGCTGGTAGAAAAGTACAGTAAATGTAAGTCCCGCCCCCTCTGACCTGGGGTCACTCACAGGTCACATCAGGGTCAGAGTTGGACATTACATTTATTTGAATTTCTTTTGTTATTGCAGCGACAGCCACAGTCACTATTCTGTGGTCGTCCAGTGTCTCGTCCCTCTGTCGTCGGGACGTCCCTCTGTCGTCGGGTCGTCCCTCTGTCGTCGGGTCGTCCCTCTGTCGTCCGGACGTCCCACATCAGACGTCCTCTTTAACGCACAGGCCACGCCCCTTTACACCTGTAGCATGTAGCATAATGCTAATCTGTAGCATAATGCTAATAATGCTAATCTGATCCACCCACAGTCAAGGATAAATAAATACGAGGGTCATTCAATAAATAAGGTGAATTTTTCGGTGTAAGGACTTTTAATACAGTTAGAGTCTTACTTTTTTGTTTGTTTTACTTGTTTTTCACATGGATTTAATTTCTTTTGCAGATTAAAAAAAAGCTTTGAGAGTTTTGGCGATTAACAAAGATGGACAACCAAGAAGCTCCAGGACTGAACAGTGGTCAGTTATAAAGTTTTTGTTTGCTGAAGGTGCAAACCTGTTTGTCTGGTTCACCTCAGGAGACGTCTCTTCTGTGTCCTCTCTCATCGACGCTGCTCCGTCTTTAAACACTTTAGTCACATTTTTTTGTCTGAAACACGTGGCACCAGACACAGTCACATTCTCCTGTGAATATGAGTTTGCACCTTCAGCAAAAAAAACTTTATAACTGACCACTGTTCAGTCCTGGAGCTTCTTGGTCGTCCATCTTTGTTAATCGCCAAAACTCTCAAAGCTTTTTTTTTTATCTGCAAAAGAAATTAAATCCATGTGAAAAACAAGTAAAACAAACAAAAAGTAAGATTCTGTATTAAAAGTCCTTATACTGAATAATTCACCTTATTTATTGAATGACCCTCGTATTTATTTGTTTGTGTGTATTTGTTTGTGTGCGTTTGTGTGTATTTGTGTGTTTGTTTATGTGTGTTTGTTTGTGTGTGTGTTTGTGTGTATGTTTGTTTATGTGTGTATATGTTTGTGTGCGTTTGTTTGTGTGTGTATTTGTTTGTGTGTTTGTTTATATGTGTATTTGTTTGTGTTTGTTTATGTGTGTATATGTCTGTGTGTGTATATGTTTGTATGCGTTTGTTTGTGTATGTTTATGTGTGCATTTGTATATGTGTATATGTTTATGTGTGTATTTGTTTGTGTGTTTGTTTGTGTGTGTGTTTGTGTGTATGTTTGTTTATGTGTGTATATGTTTGTGTGCGTTTGTTTGTGTGTATTTGTTTGTGTTTGTTTATATGTGTATTTGTTTGTGTGTGTATGTGTTTGTGTGCGTTTGTATGTGTATATGTCTGTGTGTGTTTGTGTGTATATGTTTGTATGCGTTTGTTTGTGTATGTTTATGTGTGCGTTTGTATATGTGTATATGTTTATGTGTGTATATGTTTGTGTGCGTTTGTGTACTGATGTGTTTTGTGTTGAGCTGCAGTGGGTCTGTGGGTCTCTCTGAGTGTTCACAGTGGACCTTGATTTAACATGAGTCAATTAAGGCACGCGGTGAATGCCAAGAGAGAACTGCCCTCACCACGAGAGAGAACTGCCCTCACCACGAGAGAGAACTGCCCTCACCACGAGAGAGAACTGCCCTCACCACGAGAGAGAACTGCCCTCACCACGAGAGAGAACTGCCCTCACCACGAGAGAGAACTGCCCTCACCACGAGAGAGAACTGCCCTCACCACGAGAGAACTGCCCTCACCACGAGAGAGAACTGCCCTCAGCACGAGAGAGAACTGCCCTCAGCACGAGAGAGAACTGCCCTCAGCACGAGAGAGAACTGCCCTCACCACGAGAGAGAACTGCCCTCACCACGAGAGAGAACTGCCCTCACCACGAGAGAGAACTGCCCTCACCACGAGAGAGAACTGCCCTCACCACGAGAGAACTGCCCTCACCACGAGAGAGAACTGCCCTCAGCACGAGAGAGAACTGCCCTCAGCACGAGAGAGAACTGCCCTCAGCACAAGAGAGAACTGCCCTCACCACGAGAGAACTGCCCTCACCACGAGAGAGAACTGCCCTCACCACGAGAGAACTGCCCTCACCACGAGAGAGAACTGCCCTCACCACGAGAGAGAGCAGCTGAGGCTCGGGCGTCTGTTTTACAGGGAGCAGACCCAGGACACTCTGGAGGGACTGTGTCTCTCTGACCTGAGAACACTTTAGGGTCCCACCGGAGGAGCTGGGGGAAGTGTCTGGGGTGAGGGAAGTCTGGGAGTCTCTGCTCAGTCTGTTGCCTCCACGACTTAACCCCAGAAAAGCAGAAAAAATGGATGGAAGAAGAACTAAACCGAGCATTTTTGGCAATAAAAAATAAATAAATAAAATCTCCTGAAGTTGAACAAATGACAGACGCCCCCTGTGGAACATTCCAGGAGTTACACCTGACGACAGAGACAGTAAAGTGAAGTCTGACTTTGATTTATTTGATAAAACTGTTGAGTTTGTTCTTTGGATCAACTGCTCTGAGCTGCTCCTGTGAATCTGAGGAGGCACTGCCCCCTAGTGGAGGAAGAGAGGAATAAACATGAACCACAGAAAAGAACTGAAAGAAAAACAGAATGAAGTCACAGGAGGTGACGTTTATGGGCTGCCACAAAAAGTGATATTTTCAAGCAGGTGACTCACCCACCACCAGAAAAGTGACACAGTGCAGCTTTAACCAGTTCTGTTTTCTGATTTTCTTTGATGGATCTGGACGTGTTTTCATTTGGGCTCAAATATTCCACTGTCTGGCATTAGTCGAGTTTATCTCCATAGAGACGAGCAGCTTTTACTCTAAGAGGCAGGTTTAGTTATTTATGGACAATAAAAACACGTCACTGAATAAATGCTGCAATATACATGAGTTTAATGCCACACTGTGGGACAATCCAGGCAAAGCAAACAATATAAATCAGATGTGACGTCCCGACAGTTACTCTTTACTCTTACTTTAGTAGTACTTTTCACAAATACTTGAGTCATTTCTCAGACTTTGTACTTCTACTTGAGTGATATGATTTTGAAGTACTATTGTTTGTTTGTTTGTTGTTTATTAAGGGACAATGCATATTAAGAACAGAGGCATGGGGAACGAATCCCACACCTGTAAATATGCAGGATTATAGCCAGTGCTAATTTTCATCCTTTGTCCCTTGCTAGAAAAAACTCTTACTACTTATTACTCGAGTACAGCTGTGCAGACTGAGGGTCAGTGAGAGTCGAGTCTAAACTGATAAAAACAGAAAACAACAAACTGACCCCGACACCAGGGGGAGCCACTGTGTTTTAAATTAAAACAAACAGACCTGGAGTTGTGTTTTGTTTCATTCACACGTGTTTGAGTCACTTTATTATTAGTCTGTAACATCTACAAAGCTCTAAACACTCTGTTCCACCTTGTGATGTCATCAAGTGAACTCCTCCTTTTACCTTTAGTTCAGTCGAGATAAGAGACAACTCCAGGACTGAAATGATCCAAATGATTCTAGAAATGAAGGTGTGTGGAGTGTGTGGACATCACAAGGTGGAACAGAGTGTTTTCTGCAGGTTTGTGTGTTAAACGTGTGAACAATGTTCCCTCTAATTTTTCACGAGTCTGAGCAAACACATAAACTCCCCGAGCGTCCCATGGACCAGAGCGACATCAGACGAGCGCGCTGTGGTCATCACATCATCCAAGTTAAATGGTTTATTAAAAGAATCAAATTACTACATTTACATTTCTGTTATAAGACTTTTAATTAAGTGCTTTAATCAGAATCAGAATCCTTTAATTGCCATCGTCTGTGAACAGTTCACAAACTAGGAACTTATTTTGGTGATAAAGTGCAACATAAAACATAAAACACACTGAATAAATACAAATACAAATAAGGGCATGCACTTAGTTAAAAAGATATGATTAAAAAAATAAAATACTTAAAAAGGTAGAAAATATAAACAACATCATCAGAACAACAGTGTAAACATGACTCATTAAAGTGACCGGTGTTTAAAGTGTCCAGTTTAGTGCAGATATTATAAAGCAGGGTGGCGAACAAGTTAGGTACAAAGAGCCAAAATTTTCAACCGTAAGAGTCAAAGAGCCACACGACACACTGACCTGCCAAGACAGACACACACACACACATTACTTCCCATAAAACAATCCTCTCCGCACAAAACAACAGCAGCATTGTACTTCTGTTCATTTCAAGATAAGTGTCCAGCCTCAACACACACACCAAATGCAGCTTAGCCAGAGTTAACACACACCTACCCCAGAGGTCAGATACCCCCCCACATACACACATAAACACACACACACACACATACACACACAGGCATCTCTTCCTCTCTCTCTTTCTATCAAACACATTTTCTCTTTATCTTCATCTCTCTCTCTGACACACACACCTACTGAACACACTTCAGACACATGTAGGGCCTGTATAATGTAAACTGATGGAATATTTTTAGTTTATTTTTTAAGTCTTTTTTTTATTATTCTAAGCTATTTATCTATTATTTTTGTTTTATTGCATGTTCCATTTTCCTTCTGTTCTTTAACTGTGCGGTGCAATACTGGAATTTCCCCCCTGTGGGACTAATAAAGGCAGATCTGATCTGATCTTATTAAAATATTAACACAAGCATAAGTCAGGTGTTATTTCTAAACCACATCACAGATTTTCTTACCTTGTTGGTGATGGGATGATAAACTCAGTGGGATTTTTTATTATCTGGAGCCAAAGTTTCAATTACATCCACAAAACACTGTTTTAAAAACTCTCCTTCGTTGTACGTTTTTTTTAGCACGGGCGATGTCCACGCCACTTTATAGGACGCAAGTGTCACAGTTTGTCCACACTTGTTCAATTGCTGAAACATTTGAGACTTTGAGTCTTTTTATCTGCTTTTCCAGGTGCTCAGTTTGTGCTTGTAGTTCAGATCCTTTGAATTCCGTGTCCATATGAGTCTGGAGAGGCTCAAATGAGGCTGAAGATTTGAAGCTTTAAAATGTGATATTGTAGTTTTCAGATTAAACAGTGATGTGCCATTTTGTTCAATAAAAAAATAAGCATCTTCCCATTCTTCCAGAAATGTCCCGTGTTCATCCTCATATTTTCGTTTAGTTTTGCATTTTACCATTTTACCTCAACAGTCGCACGCGCATCAAATATTTACTTATTTTCCCGCCATTAGACGTGACCCGCAGATGACCCGCGGTCACGTGTCAGACGCAGCGTAAAAAAAGCTGATAAATCAGTTTTTATATATTGTTTATTGTTTGTTTTAATAAGCCCTGGTGGATTTGAATGTGTTTTAAGAGAGAAAGAAATACGTGAAACATGAAACGATGCAAAGAGCCGCAGTAAATAGAAAATATGATGAGAGGCAAAGAGCCGCATTCCTATTGGCAGAGAGCCGCGTGTTCGCCTCCCCTGGTATAATCCAGTGTGTGAAGCTTTTGCTGTGACTGAGTGAGATTGTCCTACTGTGTCTGGGACAGTCCGGTGACTCTTTTTGAGTTTATGACACGATCATTTGATTTTTACAACAATAAACTAGTGACAGTCAATGACCAACACACAGAGGAATCTGTATCTGCAGCTGCTCTATTACTGTACATTTATATATCAAAACACAATATATAATGTGTATTTGTATATAAAATATATTCAAAGCAAGTGGTATGGGTCAAAATAAATATATATTTACACCCCCCCGGACACGATCATTTGATTTTTACAACAATAAACTAGTGACAGTCAATGACCAACACACACTGAGGAATCTGTATCTGCAGCTGCTTACTCTGTAGATTCATCGTCAGTTCCTCCTGCACTTTTGATCTTTTATTTTCTCATTTTCTGCTCCACTTTTCCTTTGATAAAAACTCTTGAATGTTTGTGTTGTTGTGTTGTCCCATGTGTGTTTTTTTAAAGTTTTTTTCTGCAATAATGACCTTTAAAACAAACACAGGATCTTTATAAACATGAGTGACTGTGATGATGTCATTATCACATATGGGCGGAGCCAGTCTTCTCTGTGGGCGGAGTTTTAAAGTGAGTGACCACACCCATATCCTGAATACTCAGAGTAACTGTAGAATTCAGAATACAGTTACTTTTCTAAAATAAAAGGAGTATATTTGACTTTGAGCTGCATGTTTTAGAAAAAAAAGAAAAACAGAGAAACCGAAAACGTCGCTCTGACACTGAGCACGTCCACACATCCACACATCCTGTCTCCACACGTCCCATGTCCACACATCCTGTCTCCACACGTCCCATCTCCACATCGACATAAACGACACAAATGTGACCCATAATGCACCAGAAGCATCCTGTTCATGTGACTAAGAGTTTATGTTATTTATGTTACATTATTTCAGAAAAAAAAGAACAAAAAACTGTAGATTTTTTATTCAGTTTTGTCCTCTGCAGTTTACAGTTTACAAAAATATAAGGACATGTCCCACTCAAACTGTAAAAAACATAATCACACAAATAAAAACATGGACCTTTGGCCTCGTGCGGCTGGAGAAACGTCGACTGAATCAGAATCAGGGATGACTCAAAATAATGTGTCAGATAAACCTAAAGCTGCAGTGTGGAACTTTTCCTCTGCTGTTTGTAAATCTCTTTTCTCTTCACAGTTTGAGACGTCGACGTTTTACCAGATTTGTTCTTAAGTAAACTGAGTTTGTATTGTTTTAATAACACTTTGGTTCTGTTCTGTTATAAATAAAGTTCCAGGGTCGTCTGCTTGTCTCCATGGAGATGTCACTGCGTTGGATTTTCCACTGGAAAGCTCTGATGTGTAACTTTCCAGGCAGAGCTTCACTCTGGACTCCACTCTTCTCCCACTGCCCAAATTCACATTAATACATCACACTGGGGGTGTTTTGCATGTATGTCTGTGGCAGAAAGCTCTGCGGTTACCATGGTGACACCGTGCACACATTTAGCAAACACTGTCAAATAAGTTTTAAGACGGAAAACTCCAGACTGTTTTTAAAAAGCTCGTGTCCAGGAGTCTGATCTGAATGTTTATGTTTCAGTTTGATTTTACACAAAAAGGTGAGAGGCTAACGCTAATGCTAATGCTAATGCTAATGCTAGCTTAGGGCTGTAAACTGTGTGCATGTCTCACCTGATGAAATTCCAACTAAGTCAGTTCTTTGTGGTCAAATGGTGTTAAAATAAAGCTCAGATTAAACAGAGCCTCAGACAGAGCAGTGCCTACAGTTAGCATCACACCCCCAGAGAATGTCGCGCTCAGTTTTTTTCTATTCTTTTTGCCTGTCTCTGTCGCTGTCCCTCGCTCTTCCTCTCCGTAGAGTTGCGATGGCCACGGCCTCGTCGAAACACATGCTCTGAGGGCTGTGTCTGTCGTCGCCGTCTCGCCGTCGCTCCATCGCTCGTGGCGCCGTGTTCGCCGGCTCCTCCGGCTCCGCGCCGTGGCTCACCCGCTCCTCTCGGGCTCGTTCCTTTTGCTGTTGATGTTGACGTAGCATTAGCGCTGTTAGCTTGCAGTGCTGTGGTTTCGGCGGGACGATGGGGACGGCTTTAACCTGATAAAATTTTGGTAATTTTGTCGTTACAACTTTGCTCCTGACGCCTTTCCCAGAATGCACCTCTTTGTCCAGAGGTTCCTCGGGCTGAGGGACGTTTGGAGACGCGTGGCCGTGTTTGTCTATTATATCTTTAGCATTAGCATCATTAGCAACATCTTGGTTCTGTTCCATCTCAAAATGTTCATCCTCAAGTTTAATATTTATTTCAGATTTGTTGTTTTGCAAAACAATTGTCTCATTTTCCACATTATTTACGTCTGTCGTCGTTTCAGTTTCTGTTTCGTCGTCGTCCGTTGATATTTCCACTTTCGCTCGTGTCTCTAAATCCTCGATCACTTCACCTCGATCGTCCCAAATATTATCGAGTTTATCAATAGTTTCTTGTTTGACAATTTCATTTTCAAAAATATCTTCATGATCAGATTGTTCTTGCAGCTCGATTACGACATCGACTCGTTCGTCCGGTTCAGACGGGACGATCTGCTCAGCGTCGTCACAAACTTCCTGTTTCGCTGAATCAAAATGGCCGCCTGTAGTTTCCTCTTCCTCCTGACACAGAGGATTATAAAATGTGACGTGTTCTTCAGGTACATGATCCACTCGGTCCATTATGTCACAGACTGGAGCAGGTTCGTCTGTGTCTCTGTCGGCCGCTTCAAAACTGCAATAAAACCACAAAAATAAATCATAAAATAAATTAAGTTGATGTAACAACGGACCTGATGTTCAATAAATGAACTTTCAAAATAAATACAAACATTTTCAATAATAAGAAATAAAAAATAAACTGAACCATATTTCCCTGAAGTGTCACAGGCTCCAGTTAAACCCAGAGCTGAAATATCACGATATCGGATCGACCGAAGTATCGATAAGATCGAGTCACAGTATCAGTGTTTTATTTCAGCGGCTCAAAGGGAAGTGACCACACACATGTACTGAACACACATACACTGAACACACATGTACTGAACCCACATACACTGAACACACGTGCACTGAACACACATGTACTGAACACACATGTACTGAACACACATGCACTGAACACACATACACTGAACCCACATACACTGAACACACATACACTGAACACACATGTACTGAACACACATGTACTGAACACACATGCACTGAACACACATACACTGAACACACGTGCACTGAACACACGTGTACTGAACACACATGTACTGAACACACACGTGTACTGAACACACATGTACTGAACACACATGCACTGAACACACGTGCACTGAACACACATACACTGAACACACGTGCACTGAACACACGTGTACTGAACACACATACACTGAACACACATGTACTGAACACACATGCACTGAACACACATGTACTGAACACACATGCACTGAACACACATACACTGAACACACGTGCACTGAACACACATACACTGAACACACATGTACTGAACACACATGCACTGAACACACATGTTCAGTTCTTTTGAGGAGCTCTGTCCTGGTGCAGTTTGTTTTTCATCTGGTTCATTTACAGAAACTTAAATCACAGAAACAGAGGAGCTGAATCGCACTGAAACATAAAACAGCTCGTGCAGTTTCCTTCTCTAATTTGTCATAAATGAATGTCAACTGTTAAAAAAGAGAAGTGCATAAACCACAACCTTGTGTTCAGTTTCAACAGAGACAGGGACAACTGGAGGCACTGCTCTGTCTGTGGACTGTGACGTTTTACACTAAAGGATTTTTAAAAGGAAAACGTAGCATTTCTTCAGTTCTGTTAGCATCTGTTAGCTTCTCCAAAACATCACAATACATTTTATATCGTGAAATGAACATCGTACCATGAGATTTACATATCGTGACACCACTGCCCCAGAGCCATGGAGCAAGACACTTAAAACATCACTCAGATCTCACCTGCCTCATCACAAGAGCTTTCTCACTGATTCTGTGCCGCTTGAACCTAAATTACATCAAATACCACCATGTATTTCTTTTAATTTTCATAAATCAACCGTTTTCTGAATTAAAAAAAACATAAATAAAACACATTCAAACACAAACTCACCTTGTAACACTCGTGTCTATTTCCTCATAACGATCTTCTTCGTGCCTTTTCACTTCTTTAGCAACCACTTCCTGTTCACACTGAGCTTCCAAATCTTCTTCTTGGTCTGATCCATGTGTTTCAGTTTCTTCCATGACGACAGTTTCACTTTCAGCGACGTCCAAGTCGTCGTTCTCTGGTTCAGGAGTTTGATATAGCACCTCTTTATTTACATCTGGTCCTGTTTCTTCTAAACTTTCTGACGTTTGTCTGTGTTTTCTTTCCTCAAATTCTGCCAAAGTTTCAGCTGCATCAGGCTCGTCTTTGTGCATCTCCACAGTTTCACCTCCTCCAGTTTCACCTCCTCCAGTTTCACCTCCTCCAGTTTCACCTCCTCCAGTTTCACCTCCTCCAGTTTCACCTCCTACAGTTTCACCTCCTCCAGTTTCACCTCCTGCAGTTTCACCTCCTACAGTTTCACCTCCTACAGTTTCACCTCCTCCAGACTGACTCTGTGGGTCGTGCAGATCTTCGTCCGGCGACTTGCTCGTTTGACAAAGTGCGTTTTGATTTTCTTGGACCAAAGTCTCGTGTTGGAGACTTTGTGGAGTTTCCAGCTCATCGTTCTGTGCATCTTCGACGCTCGCACCATCATCCACTTGTATTTCTGTATTTGTCAAGTTATTTACGCAGAAATGAGACGATAAACTTTTCACAAACACATTTTCATCCTTCTCCTCGATGGAAACTTGACGACTTTGTGAATCTTGTTCGTCTAAAACACTTTGCTCGTGATCTCCATCGTCGACTTGTATTTCTGTATTTGTTAAATTACTCAGAAAGAAATCGGACGGTAAACTTTTCACAAACATGCCTTCATCCTCCTCCTCTTCGTCGCTGCTGCTCGTGTACTCGCGCTCGTCGCTCGCCGTGGCGTCCTCGGAGCTGCACTCGTCCGGACGCGGCGTTGGCGATGTAATGTACGGCAGACTCAGAGACTTGGTGTGATGATTGTAAATGTCCACGGTGAGACGAGGCGGGCTCATGTGTGTGGGAGGGGCTACGGGGGAAGTGGGAGGGGCTATGACAGAAAGGGGAGTGGTTAATTGGGTTGGACTGGGATGTGATTGGTCCATGATTTCGTACTCTTCATCGTAGTGTCCCGGAGGCTCCACAGAAAACTCAGTGACCTGAAACAAAAAACAGAAGAATGGATTTATGTTGATACTTTACGGTTACACTGCTTTGACTAGAAAGTTCCACTACAGGGCATTAAACGTCTGTCCACTGGAATAAGCAACATCAGGCCAAATTACGGGTCATATCTGTGGAGAGGCAACCCCACTTTCACAGTAAGAAACATGTTTGAAAAATAAACACCTTTAATTAACAATGGTCTGTCTGCAAAGATCAAAACGCTCTGTTCCACCTTGTGATGTCATAAAGCTGGTGAAGGTGAAGGTGTGTGGAGTTTAAAAACACAGTGGAGCACTTCCTGTATCACCACATGATGACATCACAAGGTGGAACGTAAAGGTAAAAAAAACATTATATTCAGTTTTCTTAGATCAAACTCAGTGTTTTCTTTTCCGTGGAAACCGGGTCCACGTGGCTCTTTGGGGGTTAAAGGTCATGACTCCTGCTCTAGATGTCCGACATTATCCCAGTTTAATTTACATTTATATTATTCTAAATATTTAAATGAGGCTCCATAAACACAGACCTGGCTGGACACGCTGCAGTCCATGATGCTACAGTCCATTTGGTCCAGAAAGTCAAAGTTGTCCTGAACGTATCCGGACAAAGTGAGGTCGTCCACTTCACTGGAGTTTAGCGCCTCCTGTGGGTCAAACGCAGAGTCTTCTACAGCTCCTGGCTCCTGTTCACAGTGACGTCCTTTCATCCCAGCCATATCTGTGGAGAGGCAAGCATCATGACATAACTGGCCGTCAATCGTAAACCCAAGATATTTTGAATGAGTTGTGTTGTATTGAGTTGTGTTGTGTTGTATCGTGTTGTATTGTGTTGTATTGTGTTGTATTGTGTTGTGTTGTGTTGTGTTGTATCGTGTTGTGTTGTATTGAGTTGTGTTGTGTTGTATTGTGTTGTGTTGTGTTGTATCGTGTTGTGTTGTATTGAGTTGTGTTGTATTGTGTTGTGTTGTGTTGTGTTGTATTGTGTTGTGTTGTATTGTGTTGTATCGTATTGTGTTGTATTGAGTTGTGTTGTATTGTGTTGTGTTGTATTGTGTTGTGTTGTATTGTGTTGTGTTGTATCGTGTTGTGTTGTATTGTATTGTGTTGTATTGTATTGTGTTGTATTGTATTGTGTTGTGTTGTATTGTATTGTGTTTTGTTGTATCGTGTTGTGTTGTATCGTGTTGTGTTTTGTTGTATCGTGTTGTGTTGTATTGAGTTGTATCGTGTTGTATTGTGTTGTGTTGTATTGAGTTGTGTTGTATTGAGTTGTGTTGTATCGTGTTGTGTTGTGTTGTATTGTGTTGTGTTGTATCGTGTTGTGTTGTATTGAGTTGTGTTTTATCGTGTTGTGTTGTATCGTGTTGTATTGAGTTGTGTTGTATTGTATTGTGTTTTGTTGTATCGTGTTGTGTTGTATCGTGTTGTGTTTTGTTGTATCGTGTTGTGTTGTATTGAGTTGTGTTGTATTGTATTGTGTTGTGTTGTATTGTATTGTATTGTGTTGTATTGTGTTGTATTGAGTTGTGTTGTATTGAGTTGTGTTGTATCGTATCGTGTTGTGTTGTGTTGTATTGAGTTGTGTTGTATCGTATCGTGTTGTGTTGTATTGAGTTGTGTTGTATTGTGTTGTGTTGTGTTGTATCGTGTTGTATTGAGTTGTGTTGTGTTGTATCGTGTTGTGTTGTGTTGTGTTGTATCGTGTTGTGTTGTATTGTGTTGTGTCGTGTTGTGTTGTATCGTGTTGTGTTGTATTGAGTTGTGTTGTATTGTGTTGTGTTGTATTGTGTTGTATTGTGTTGTATTGTGTTGTGTTGTGTTGTGTTGTGTTGTATCGTGTTGTGTTGTATTGAGTTGTGTTGTGTTGTATTGTGTTGTGTTGTGTTGTATCGTGTTGTGTTGTATCGTGTTGTGTTGTATTGAGTTGTGTTGTATTGTGTTGTGTTGTGTTGTGTTGTATTGTGTTGTGTTGTATTGTGTTGTGTTGTATCGTATTGTGTTGTATTGAGTTGTGTTGTATTGTGTTGTGTTGTATTGTGTTGTGTTGTATCGTGTTGTGTTGTATTGTATTGTGTTGTATTGTATTGTGTTGTATTGTATTGTGTTGTATTGTATTGTGTTGTGTTGTATTGTATTGTGTTTTGTTGTATCGTGTTGTGTTGTATCGTGTTGTGTTTTGTTGTATCGTGTTGTGTTGTATTGAGTTGTATCGTGTTGTATTGTGTTGTGTTGTATTGAGTTGTGTTGTATTGAGTTGTGTTGTATCGTGTTGTGTTGTGTTGTATTGTGTTGTGTTGTATCGTGTTGTGTTGTATTGAGTTGTGTTGTATCGTGTTGTGTTGTATCGTGTTGTGTTTTGTTGTATCGTGTTGTATTGAGTTGTGTTGTATTGTATTGTGTTTTGTTGTATCGTGTTGTGTTGTATCGTGTTGTGTTGTATTGAGTTGTGTTGTATTGTATTGTGTTGTGTTGTATTGTATTGAGTTGTGTTGTATCGTATCGTGTTGTGTTGTATTGAGTTGTGTTGTATCGTATCGTGTTGTGTTGTATTGAGTTGTGTTGTATTGTGTTGTGTTGTGTTGTATCGTGTTGTATTGAGTTGTGTTGTGTTGTATCGTGTTGTGTTGTGTTGTATTGAGTTGTATTGTATTGTGTTGTGTTGTGTTGTATTGAGTTGTGTTGTGTTGTATTGTATTGTATTGTATTGTGTTGTGTTGTATTGAGTTGTGTTGTGTTGTATTGAGTTGTGTTGTATTGTATTGTGTTGTGTTGTATCGTGTTGTGTTTTGTTGTATTGTGTTGTGTTGTATCGTGTTGTGTTGTATTGAGTTGTGTTGTGTTGTATCGTGTTGTATTGTATTGAGTTGTGTTGTATCGTGTTGTGTTGTATTGAGTTGTATCGTGTTGTATTGAGTTGTGTTGTATTGTATTGTGTTGTGTTGTATCGTGTTGTGTTTTGTTGTATTGTGTTGTGTTGTATTGAGTTGTGTTGTATCGTGTTGTATTGAGTTGTATTGTATTGTGTTGTGTTGTGTTGTATTGTGTTGTATTGAGTTGTATTGTATTGTGTTGTGTTGTGTTGTATTGTGTTGTATTGAGTTGTATTGTATTGTGTTGTGTTGTGTTGTATTGTGTTGTATTGAGTTGTATTGTATTGTGTTGTGTTGTGTTGTGTTGTATTGAGTTGTATTGTATTGTGTTGTGTTGTGTTGTATTGTGTTGTATTGTATTGTGTTGTGTTGTATCGTGTTGTGTTTTGTTGTATCGTGTTGTGTTGTATTGAGTTGTATCGTGTTGTATTGAGTTGTGTTGTATTGTATTGTGTTGTGTTGTATCGTGTTGTGTTTTGTTGTATCGTGTTGTGTTGTATTGAGTTGTATCGTGTTGTATTGAGTTGTGTTGTATTGTATTGTGTTGTGTTGTATCGTGTTGTATTGTGTTGTATTGTATTGTGTTGTGTTGTATCGTGTTGTGTTTTGTTGTGTTGTATCGTGTTGTATTGAGTTGTGTTGTATTGTATTGTGTTGTGTTGTATCGTGTTGTATTGAGTTGTGTTGTATTGTATTGAGTTGTGTTGTATCGTGTTGTGTTGTATTGAGTTGTATCGTGTTGTATTGAGTTGTGTTGTATTGAGTTGTGTTGTATCGTATCGTGTTGTGTTGTGTTGTATTGTGTTGTATTGAGTTGTATTGTATTGTGTTGTATTGAGTTGTGTTGTGTTGTATCGTGTTGTATTGTATTGAGTTGTGTTGTATCGTGTTGTGTTGTATTGAGTTGTATCGTGTTGTATTGAGTTGTGTTGTGTTGTATTGAGTTGTGTTGTATTGTGTTGTGTTGTGTTGTATTGTGTTGTATTGAGTTGTATTGTATTGTGTTGTGTTGTATTGAGTTGTATTGTATTGTGTTGTGTTGTATTGTGTTGTATTGAGTTGTGTTGTGTTGTATTGTGTTGTATTGAGTTGTGTTGTGTTGTATTGAGTTGTGTTGTGTTGTATCGTGTTGTGTTGTATTGAGTTGTGTTGTATCGTGTTGTGTTGTATCGTGTTGTGTTTTGTTGTATCGTGTTGTGTTGTATTGAGTTGTATCGTGTTGTATTGTGTTGTGTTGTATCGTGTTGTATTGTGTTGTGTTGTATCGTGTTGTGTTGTATTGAGTTGTATCGTGTTGTATTGTGTTGTGTTGTATCGTGTTGTGTTGTATTGAGTTGTGTTGTATTGTATTGAGTTGTGTTGTATCGTGTTGTATCGTGTTGTATTGTGTTGTATTGTATTGTGTTGTGTTGTATCGTGTTGTGTTTTGTTGTATTGTGTTGTGTTGTATCGTGTTGTGTTTTGTTGTATCGTGTTGTGTTGTATTGAGTTGTATCGTGTTGTATTGAGTTGTGTTGTATCGTGTTGTGTTGTATTGAGTTGTATTGTATTGTGTTGTGTTGTATTGAGTTGTGTTGTATTGAGTTGTATCGTGTTGTGTTGTATTGAGTTGTGTTGTATTGTGTTGTGTTGTATCGTGTTGTGTTGTGTTGTATTGAGTTGTGTTGTATCGTGTTGTGTTGTATTGAGTTGTATTGTATTGTGTTGTGTTGTATTGAGTTGTGTTGTATTGAGTTGTATCGTGTTGTGTTGTATTGAGTTGTGTTGTATTGTATTGAGTTGTGTTGTATCGTGTTGTATCGTGTTGTATCGTGTTGTGTTGTATCGTGTTGTGTTGTATTGAGTTGTGTTGTGTTGTATCGTGTTGTGTTGTGTTGTATCGTGTTGTGTTGTATCGTGTTGTGTTGTATTGAGTTGTGTTTTGTTGTATCGTGTTGTGTTGTATTGAGTTGTATCGTGTTGTATTGAGTTGTGTTGTGTTGTATCGTGTTGTGTTGTGTTGTATTGTGTTGTATTGTATTGTGTGAAGTGAATAAGTGTCTTGCTCAAAGGCTCGGCGGGCGTCTTACCCTCGTACTCCTCCTCTGGGGCCTCATCTTTGTTTTGTTGGTCTGAGTTTGACCTTTGACTTTTGGATCGTGTCTTGGTCAGTGAGTCCATTTCCCACTGACACTGTCCTCTCCCAGTCTTCTCTCTGTCCTCTCCTCCTCCCTCCTTTCCTCCTGGTCCCTCCTTTCCTCCTGGTCCCTCCTTTCCTCCTGGTCCCTCCTCCTCTCCTCCTCCCTCTCTCTCATCTTTCTCTCCTCCATCCTCACTATTTTCCAGAACAGTCTTTGTGTCCGGGTCCTCCTCTTCCTCCTTCTTCTCCTCCTCTCTTCTTCTCTTTTCACTCCTGGCGTCTCCTTGCTCCTTGTCTCGTCCTCTGTGAATGATCCGGTCTGCGCCTCCTCCCTGCAGAACTCCAAAGGCTAAATTAGAGGTGATGTGCAGCGGGACGGTGACCATGGTGGGTCCGGTGATGTGCATGGCGATCCTTCGTTCCGCTTTGGCCGATATCCCGGGGGATCGAGTCTGGACGGGCTCCGGACCGGGTCCTAGTCCCTCTGGGTCGAGGGCCGTGTAAGTGCCCTGGGTCCCGGTGTTGACCAGTCCGGTGCCTCTGCGGTAGGTGACGGCGTACATACTGCCCCCTTGTGGTGAAGAGGAGGGCGCGGGATCGGGCGGAGCTGTCGGCTGTGAGTGGGGGATGGCGAGGGGCGAGAGGTGGGAGGAGGGAGGGCGCGGGGAACGTTTGGGGTCTGAGGAAAGAAGACGTCAGTGTTACACAAATAAATGACTAACGTCTTTGTCAACGGAAGAAAACTAAACACAACAGAGACAAAGTATCTGGGGGTTCGTTTGGACCAGACTTTGTCTTTCAAAAAGCAAATTAAAAAAGTCAAATCCGCTACAACATCTCGTCCCTTAGACCAGTGGTTCTTAACGTGGGTTTGGTGAGTCTCAGGGGTTCGGCGGAGGTCAAGACACACACCCGACTCATATGATTTGTGGACTCCAGAGGCCCGCCGTGTCCCAATTTGACAAATGCACCTTTGATGTGCCTATGGAGGTACCCGCCCAACTTAAATGCGCCGTTCACACGCAGCAAGCGCTTAAGGCGGTGGTTCTCAAATAGTGGGGCGAGATGCCGGGGGCGCGCGTAGGTATGACGTACGCAGATGTGTGTCGTGTTCTATAATCTCAGAGTGAGGGGCGGGGCCTGTGGAACTACAGATATTTATTTCAAAAACAGTAAATCTCCCAAACGCGTGATTCCGGACGCACCGATACAACACTGGTGTGTATATCGGCGCTTATATCGACCATTTTGGAGGATTGGATATCGACCTCTAGGTTGAGCCGATATCTCATTCTGGTTTATAAATTGTTGTAATAAGACGATTTACTGGATGATATTGGTCCAAAATGTTGCATAATAATGAACTTGTATTTTTACAAAACACATTTGGATCATTTTTATCAAACTGTTTTTAAAATAAAGTTTGGACATCACATAAAAAGCTGAATCCATAAATGTTTTATGTGCTTTCATCTGAAAACTGCCCCTTTAAGGTTTAATAAAGAGATTATTTAGGCTGAGAAAAAACGTTTGTGCAGTTTTATTTACATGAGGACAGAATCACTGATGTTATCGAATCGACAGTATCGACAGTATAAACAGTATCGACAGTATAAACAGTATCGACAGTATCGACAGTATCGACAGTATAAACAGTATCGACAGTATAAACAGTATCGACAGTATCGACAGTATCGACAGTATAAACAGTATCGACAGTATAAACAGTATCGACAGTATCGACAGTATCGACAGTATCGTACCGTTGTTGTTGGAGGAGGAGCTGAGTGAGTCCATGCTCCGCGCTGACCTCAGGGTGGGATGTTCTTTTTCTGAAAAACAAGTTAAAGAATAGGTCAGAAAAACATGAATAGACATTAATGAGGAATGTTCCACAGTATGGCATTCAAAGTGTGTTTATGGAAACAAACAGGTGATATAAAAAAGGGCCAAGCTACTGGTCTGATCTGTGGAGAGGCGACCCCGCTCACAGTAGGAAGGTGAGTTTTTCAAGGTATATTAAATATTTAAATAAAAACGGTTGAGTTAAATAATAAATAAATACAAAATACATGATCAAATCCATGACATCTCCATGGAAACAAGCAGGGAGCCGACCGCCCCGTCAGAAAAGCTCCACAGTGCAGCTTTAAGTGTCTGTACCTTTCGTGGAGTGTTTGTGTCGACGACGCGTCTCGTGGAACCGTCCGCCGATGTTAAAGATGGACATCCACTTCCTGCCCTTCAGAGAACCTTTTCTCCTGAGCAGAAACGTCACAGGTTTATTTACGATTAAACGACAAAAACTAAAACTGAAACACAGTTAAAGAGACGGTCAGATCTGACACGGAATAAAAGTGTTTTTCCCCAGTTCAGATTTAAAATCTCCTCCTACAGCGTCACCATGAGACGATCTACACCCAGTTAGAAAGTGTTTTTATCCATGAAGGAGGAGCTCATTCTGGTGTTAGCATGCTAGCTGTTGTTATTAGCATGCTAGCTGTTGATGTTAGCATGCTAGCTGTTGTTATTAGCATGCTAGCTGTTGATGTTAGCATGCTAGCTGTTGTTATTAGCATGCTAGCTGTTGATGTTAGCATGCTAGCTGTTGTTATTAGCATGCTAGCTGTTGATGTTAGCATGCTAGCTGTTGTTATTAGCATGCTAGCTGTTGATGTTAGCATGCTAGCTGTTGTTAGCATTGGCCTGATGCCCAGTTTCAGCTCTAAACGTGTTGTATTTGTTGTAATCGCGGTGAATAGTTTGGACGCTGAATGTGTGTCTGGTGCAGCTTAAAGTAAATTTCTTTATGTTTTTAAAACAGTAAAATCATTTTTATTTGAGAAAGTAAATCTTTATCTGTCTAATATATTTGTGAACGTGTCGATTGTCTCACTTGTCAGTGCCCTCGATGATTGCGTGATAGGGCCGTATGGGCAGAGGGCCGTCCCCGGGGCTCAGGTTGCCGATGTTCACTGTGGGGTGTGGTTTGAAGAACAGCTCGTCCTGATTGGACAGGATGGACGGAGAGGGGAGGGACTTCCTCCTCTCGGTGGACACACCTGAAACACACGACACCTTTAGCTCTACGACTGCGTCCGACGTCTGATCAAACATTTTAACAAAAAGAGCCACAGAGGACAGGACGTTTCCTATTGGTGCTTTTCTGAGTCTAGACAATGATGTCGTCCTCCCAGACGCGAGACGGGGCCGAGGTGTTTTTACTGTTAACTCTTTCTTTTCTGATGTGTTTGAGCTAAATGTGTCTCTGTCTGTATAAACTGTATAAACAGCTGCTGAGGTCAAAGTTCACTGTGCAGCGTCTCCATCAAAGTGTTTTAATGTCTGATAAGTAGGAAGTGTGCATTAGGATGCTAGTTGCTTTTAGATTTACTGTGACAGCAAAACTCAGGTGTAAAAAGATCTTATAAACTCACTGCTCTGGATAAGTGAAATGTTCAGATCACAGAAGGTCAGTGAGGAATAAGATTCAGCCCCTTTAATATCTCATTCTGCAGCTGATAAATCATTTACAAAACATTTGATTTAAAATGTTTTTGATATTCTTTTATTACACATGGGTTTTGTGTCTTTTGGCAAAGTTTGAAGTGTTTTTGATGAAAACTGTTGGAGGAGACGTCAAAAGAAAATTATGAGAGATTTTGTCCTGGGTTTGATCCAATGTGGCCAACTTCCTGTGTGGTTTAGGGCGGGGCCTGTGTGGTTTAGGGCGGGGCCTGTGTGGTTTAGGGCGGGGCCTGTGTGGTTTAGGGCGGGGCCTGTGTGGTTTAGGGCGGGGTCTGTGTGGTTTAGGGCGGGGCCATAATATAATTTTTACATGTCCTGACGTGACATATTTTTGATACAATGACATTTTACTGGGCGGGGCTTCCATTGGCGCAATTTAAACCCGCCCCCCGCTCCAGATTTACATTTGTCCTTCATTTTCCCACAGACTTAAAATAAAATGAAAATTAATCAGATGAAACTTTATAAACCTCTGAATTTTTCAAACATTTCACAGCATCTTCTTTTTTAAATGAGCTTAAAACAACAGTGTTATGTGCATTATTTAGCATGTAGCTGATTAGCATGTGCCTGATTAGCATGTAGCTGGTTAGCCTCCGCGAGGTCTTTGAATTCTTAATATTTGAGTCTTTTAAAAAGTCTGGGGGAAAATAAAGCAGAGGACGCTGAAGTGGGCGGGGCTGAGCGCCATAGAAACTGTAAAAATATAATTATAATAAAAGAGAGTCAGGAAAATTGTCTAAACCCAAGTTTACAATACAATACAATAAAAATGTGCACTTTACCCGTGTTTATTTTAGTTTTCATCATCTGTATTAAATCTGATTTCCCTGATGAATGTTGTGATTCAGAGTGAAGGAAACGAGGAAACAAGGAAACGGGGAAACGAGGACTCAAGGACTTAAGGAGAGAGTGAACAGAAATGGGACACAGCCCAAGTTTGTGATAAAGTCATTTACTTTGCAGAAGAGAAAAGAGGCGGGACTTCACACGTGTCAATTATTACCACGAAAATATTTTTTAAAAGTGAGACGTGAAAAGGCGTCGACGAAAAAGATGAAGAGACACAGAAGTGATAGAAAGTTATTTATGTGAAATTTAAAGAAGGAATGAAAGGTTCACTATGAAACTCGATGGTCCTCATTATTATTATTATTATTATCATTATTATTGTTATTATTATTATTATCAGACATTGGACAGAGTCTGACCTGGTTCAGGAAACAGTTGTGTGACGTGTGTGAGGATAAACTCCACGACGATGGACTGAACTCTGACCTCCATGAACGCCGCCGTGCCGTTAAACCCAGACACCTCGATCTCCTTCGACCTGCACCAAAACACACGAGAACACGCACTGAGACGACATCACAGTGCTGCTGAGGGGATCTGTGTGTGTGTGTCTATGTCGGAATGTTCAGCAGTTACCACGGTGACACAAAACACTGACAAAATCTGAAAACTACAAAAAAAACACAAACTGTATTTAAAGAATCATGTTCAGAGCCTGTGTCCGTCTGAGCTCACGGTCCTGAACATGAAAGTGACTCACTGAAAAACTAATGCTCATGCTAATGCTAATGCTAATGCTAACGCTAGCTTGTGGCTGTGATGTTATCTGAGAGGGGCTTGTTTAACAGAAGGAACTACACCTGCTGTAGTTCAGATAAATCACTTTGTGTTAAAATAAACATCAGACTCAAGTAACAGCTTCAGACAGAGCAGTGCCTACAGTTAGCGTCACATCCTGAGGGAATGTTGATGATGTCAGCTGTCGTTTATTTTATTGTAGTTTTATTATTAAGTCCTCCAGGTTCTGCCCAGTTTATCGACTTTGTTTCAATTTATTTTTGTAAAGTTTCTTCTTTTTTCTGAACTTTACAAAATTGTTGATTGAACCGAGAGAAAGTCAGAAAATCCCACAGTGAAACAAACAGATAAAGCAACAACCAGAGCCCCACAGCGCCCCCTGTGTGGAGTGTAGGGCGGTATTTAGAGGATTAGTCTCTTTGGACTGACCGCAGCAGGTTTAAAGTTTAAAGTTTAGAGTCACTGACCGCAGCAGGTTGGGGGCCCAGACGATGGCGAGGTTTCTTGAGTGCATGTTTGTCTCTGAGGCGAAAGACGCCACTCGAACCAAGTGACGCATCAGGAACTCGAGCGTCCTGAAAAAGACATCAGGACGTGAATATAACTGTGTGTACAAACTGTGTGTACTTGTATACAACTGGGTCAAAGTACAAGTACTCTGTACAGAACCAACTCCACGTCGAGTGTGTTTTCTGACAGTTCACCTGTAGTGAGGAGGGGGCAGTTCTTTGAGCACATCTCTGATCTTCACCAGTCGCTCCTCCTCCAGTTTAAGAGCCACAGCCTCCTGTGTAAACATTTAGACCTCAAAAACAGAAATAATAATAATAATAATATAATAATAATAATAACAATAACAATAACAATAATAATAATAATAACAATATTAATAATAATAACAGGTGTTTGTGGTTGGACTCACGGCGAACTTGTCGTAGAGCTGGTAGGTGAGCAGAGGGTTGGGCAGTTCTCTGAAATACGCCTTACACAGAGAACTGACACAGTGTATGTCCTGAAGGTACGTGTCCTTATTCAGGTCAGGACACGAGTCGCTCTCAAAGTCCGACCTGAGAAACAACACACACATAAACACACAAATACAACACATAAACACAACACACAAACACAACACACACATAAACACACAAATACAACACACACATAAACACACAAATATAACACACACATACAACGACTGTGTCCACACGTCCACCCTGACCCCTGACCCCTGACCGCACAGGCCTGCTCTTCAGTGGACTATATTGATACTCTACAGCTGAGGTCATTCTCTGTGGATGTGACGCTAACTGGAGGCACTGCTCTGTCTGAGTCTCTGAGACTCAAGCTCAACTTTAATCTGAGTTTTGTTTTAATCTGACCATAAAGAGCTGATTTATCTGGACAACAACAGGAGAGATGATCTGTGCTGTTAAACAAGTCGCTCTCAAATAACATCACAGTCACAGGCTAGCATTAGCATTAGCATTAGCATTAGCATTAGCCAACAGTTTTTCAAAAAGTCACTTTCACTTTTTTGTGTAAAATCAAACTAAACAGGACGATGAGCTCAGACTGACACAGGCTCCTGGACATGAGCTGTTTAAAAACAGACACACACTCACACTCACACAGGGCAGTGCGGCTGAAGTGTCTTGCCTAAGGACACAACTACAGTTTTTGCCACTGCCCCACTGTGGCCTGGTATCACCACTGGTCTCCAGTCCCAGTGTGAAGCAGGTCCAGCCCTGTTTGGTTTGAGACTCAGACGAGCTCAGGCTGTGTGCAGGAGGAGTGTGTGACACTCTGTGTGTGTGACACTCTGTGTGTGTGACACTCTGTGTGTGTGAGACACTCTGTGTGTGTGAGACACTCTGTGTGTGTGACACTCTGTGTGTGTGACACTCTGTGTGTGTGACACTGTGTGTGTGTGACACTCTGTGTGTGTGAGACACTCTGTGTGTGTGACACTCTGTGTGTGTGAGACACTCTGTGTGTGACACTCTGTGTGTGTGACACTCTGTGTGTGTGACACTCTGTGTGTGTGACACTGTGTGTGTGTGACACTCTGTGTGTGTGAGACACTCTGTGTGTGTGACACTCTGTGTGTGTGAGACACTCTGTGTGTGTGACACTCTGTGTGTGTGAGACACTCTGTGTGTGTGACACTGTGTGTGTGTGACACTGTGTGTGTGTGACACTGTGTGTGTGTGACACTCTGTGTGTGACACTCTGTGTGTGACACTCTGTGTGTGTGACACTGTGTGTGTGTGACACTCTGTGTGTGACACTCAGTGTGTGTGTCGTGTTATATAATATATTATATTGTACTGAGGTTGTGTGACTTTATTTGACCTGAGCTTCTGGATGTTGGAGGACACTCCTGACAGTCTGTAGATGCCGTCCACGATCCCATGACCCTCCACAAACTCACTACAGCTCCTCAGGACGACAGGAACTGAAACAGACCAACCACAGACCAGTGTGACACAGACCAGTGTGACACAGACCAGTGTGTCACAGACCAGTGTGACACAGACCAGTGTGTCACAGACCAGTGTGTCACAGACCAGTGTGTCACAGACCAGTGTGACACAGACCAGTGTGAAACAGACCAGTGTGACACAGACCAGTGTGTCACAGACCAGTGTGTCACAGACCAGTGTGTCACAGACCAGTGTGTCACAGACCAGTGTGAAACAGACCAGTGTGACACAGACCAGTGTGACACCGACCAGTGTGAAACAGACCAGTGTGTCAGCGCTTAAGAATAATTGTAATTTTATACACTGTGGAATTATCTAAATTATTATTTTCCTCTTACTTGAGTCATTTCTTGTACTTTGTACTTTTCCTTGAGTAATATTATTGTAAAGTTACTCGAGTACAGTGGGTCCTGGTCAGAAGTTTAAACCTGAGGAAACTCACCGTCCTGGTTTGTGGCTGTGAGATGCTCCATTAAATCACAGCCAAACACTTTGTCTTTATTTGCTCCTTTTCTTCGAACTCGCCTCATTTTTAGTTTTAAAAAATTCCCAATTTTTTTTCAAAATTTCAAAACTAATACAATGTTGAACATTTTAGAGTCTTGCTCCGTCGTCCTCCGGTGTTTCCTCCTGTGTCTCTGTGTCTCTGTCGTCCTGCAGGTTTTTGCTCCTCCCAGATGTTTTTAGGACATTATTCGAGTTTCTGTGACAAACACAAAAATGCACTTTATAATGAGACAGTTTCAGTTTTTTCATCTTGTCCAAAACTTCACTTCAATATATTTAATTTCACGTCTTGGCCACACCCTTCACTTGTATCTGCTCATAAACTTCCATCTCTCCTGAGACTAACACCGTCTAAACTGTCAAAACTTCTCCCAAGTTAAGTTCAAATATTTCAACACATTTTAAACCAAAGTTTGTCTCTAAACACAGAGTTTGAACGTGAAGCTGCTGAGCCTCGTCTGAGACAGTGTGGTCCATTTTGTTGACGGGCGGAAGTCGTTCAAACTTTATAAAAGATGAACCTTGTGTTTGTGTCTCTGCTCTGACTCACACGTGCAGCTTTCACACACGTCTGGTCTAAATATCTACAGCTTTTAAAACTTTAAATTTCATGAAAAATGTTGTTCGTACCTTGAGTTTGCGACGTGCAGCAGAATCAACGTGACGCAACCAAACCACTTCCCTTCTCCACTTCCTGACTCGTTCACGTCGATATGGAAATCACTTCTGTATGTGACAAGTTATAGAAGAGCTTCAGACAGCTTCAGTAAAGAGTCAAACAGCTTCAGTAAAGAGTCAAACAGCTTCAGTAAAGAGTCAAACAGCTTCAGTGAACACATGAGGTGGAGCAGACCTAAACCAGCATCAGACCAGAACTGGTACTAAGACAGGTCTGAAACAGAACTAAACCAGGACTAAACCAGGACAAAACCAGAACTAAACCAGAACTAAACCAGGACTAAACCAGGACTAAACCAGGACAAAACCAGGACAAAACCAGAACTAAACCAGAACTAAACCAGGACTAAACCAGGACTAAACCAGAACTAAACCAGGACTAAACCAGGACTAAACCAGGACTAAACCAGGACTAAACCAGGACAAAACCAGGACTAAACCAGGACTAAACCAGAACTAAACCAGGACTAAACCAGGACTAAACCAGGACTAAACCAGGACTAAACCAGGTCTATTGGTGGATCAAAATGGCCTCACCCCAAGAAAAAAAAAAACAGAAAACTCAAACTTTAGGTAAAAGATAATTGTTATTGAATCATCCAAACGTCATGTGCTTATTTCACCAGTTTAGACAAATATTTGTACAAAAGTAAGACATCGGCAGTTTGTACATAAATATAGAGTTTGTTTTTGCATAGAAAGAGTTTTATAGATTATAGAGACGAGCAGACTCCACGGCAAAGAAGGAAACGAGACGGAAAAGAAATAAATATCATTAAAGGAGACACATGATTTTGATATTTAATAACAGAGCTGTGAAAAGTATCGAAAATCAGATATTAATCGACACTAAAGCTCATATAAAAGTCCCACTGACAGACTTTAATGTGGAGCAGCACATTCTAGTCTAAATAAAGAGTCTTCATCAGTTTTATCGAGTCTATTCCCTCGTACTGAAATAGAGTTTGAAATTTTAGTATCGTGACAAAAGTATTTCATAATAAACTTTAACTTAAGTGGAGTTTGTTCAATGTAAAACACTGTTATTGTTGAAAAATGGCTATGGGACATTTTTTTAAACCTACGAGGCCCTAAAGCACAAGTGAAGTACAGAGCAGTGGGCGGAGACAGGGGGTGGGTGACAGTCCAGAGTCAAACATGTGCTTCAGTGACGTGTCCTTGTCTAAGCGTGTGCTTCAGTGACGTGTGCTCGTCTAAGCGTGTGCTTCAGTGACGTGTGCTCGTCTAAGCGTGTGCTTCAGTGACGTGTGCTCGTCTAAGCGTGTGCTTCAGTGACGTGTGCTCGTCTAAGCGAGTGCTTCAGTGACGTGTGCTCGTCTAAGCGAGTGCTTCAGTGACGTGTGCTCGTCTAAGCGTGTGCTTCAGTGACGTGTGCTCGTCTAAGCGTGTGCTTCAGTGACGTGTCCTCGTCTAAGCGTGTGCTTCAGTGACGTGTCCTCGTCTAAGCGTGTGCTTCAGTGACGTGTGCTCGTCTAAGCGTGTGCTTCAGTGACGTGTGCTCGTCTAAGCGTGTGCTTCAGTGACGTGTGCTCGTCTAAGCGTGTGCTGTCTTCAGGGGCCTTTGAGGTGGTTACACACACACCTGGCTAAAGAGGCGGAGTCTGACCTTTGGAGACCTGTTAGACCAATCACACTGTTCCTTATACCTCCAGACTCCGCCCCTCCCTCTCCTCTTTAGTCCTCCAGGCCCCGCCCCCTTTAGCAGCTGTATTTAAAATGTGTTTGTGGGCGGAGTTTAAGTGTTTAGTTTCACTTTAATATTAAAACTGTCCAAATGTTGAAGTCTGACCCCACCCCAGAAAAGTGACACAGTGCACCTTTAAAGCCTTAAAGGGAAAATGTCACATTTTGCTGATTTAAATGTTAAAATGAGTGAAAACAACATAAATATCGATAAATGTGATTAAACTGCTCAAAAAGTGAAACGAACATAATTCCACATCATTGGAGCTTGAGTTTGTGTCTGTGCACATGAAACTCGTCAAACGCATGGAAATATACTGAAAATAAACTGAAATATACCAAAAATAAACTGAAATATACTGAAAATAAACGGAAATATACTGAAAATAAACGGAAATATACTGAAAATAAACGGAAATATACTGAAAATAAACGGAAATATACTGATTATAAATAGAAATATACTGATTATAAAGTGTTTACACAGAGGCTGAAGAGTCCGAGGGCACAAGGGACTGAGAGGAAACAACGAGGAAAATATGTCACATCTGAACCATTTTTACAAAGAAATATGTGTATTACAAAAACAGACCATTCATGTTTTGTTTATCCAAAAAGTAGTAATGAGTCAAAAGCATTTTTAAAAACACCTCGACTCTTATTGCGCTCAGGACGAACTTGTTAAGATAAAAGCAAAACTCGACTCAGTCACTGGACAAAAGTTTTAGACTGAAGACGTTTGTCTGCTCGTCCAAGTCTCTTCTTCAGTTCTGGTCAGATTCCTGCTGGACACTGCCTTATATCTGTCTGAAGGAGGCGCTAACCACGCTAAAGCTAACACTCCTGTTTGTTTACAGGTTCTGCTGTCGGTCTGTTAAACTACCTTAAGTGTGCACTGTGCCTGAGTCACACTTTCATAATCATTCAGCTCTTAATGGCTGATTTCACACCTATTGACATCCTGGCTCACTCTATTGTTCTCTTTGTTTCCTTTGTTTGCTTTGGGTCTGGGGATGGAGTTATAGATTGAACAGGAATAGAGGCTTCAGACATCCAAAGAAGGATTGTCTTTCCTACAAAAATCTCTTCTTTAACTCTCCTCTCAAACCATTTCTTTTCTGTGGCTCAGATCTGACCCTCTCTCTGTTCAAAGCAGTGGTCAGTGTCTGTGAGATGGAGATGAACAGCAGACTGTGGTCCTGAGCTGCTCTCTCTCGTGTTGGTTCATTCTCTTATGGAGTGTTTAGTTTCTCCAGTGTGACGGTCACTCTTCACTGAATGGCGCAGACACATTACTTTGTTTGTGTCTCGAGGTTTTGTCCTTTGGGTGAATCCGTCTTTCAGACGGGAGTTGGGTAGAATTAGTCAAAATGAGTTCCATGAGCAAAGTATTCACAATTTTATATTAAACAAAATCACCAAAATGTCGTGTGTGTGTCGTGTGTGTGTCGTGTGTGTGTCGTGTGTGTGTCGTGTGTGTCGTGTGTGTGTCGTGTGTGTCGTGTGTGCCCTTTAAACTCTCCAGCCTGAAACGAGGACGTGTTCATCTTTAGTAAAGTTACAAAAACAAAATCAGTTTCACAGAGATCCACAGTCAGAGCACGGTCCAGATCCACGGACTAAACCAGGACTAAAACTGGACTAAACCAGGACTAAACCGGGACCAGACTTGGACTAAACACCACATGTCTCTCCTCTGTCATGCCTTTAAAGCTTCACTCTGTAACCTGAGTTGTCTTTGCTTTATTTACTCCACACTATTAAATTATTAAACGTCTATTTTCCTGGAGACAAACAGGGTTCAGGCTCCAGATGAGATCAGTGGAGAGGCGAGTTGTTTTTCATGGTATAAATAGACCTGTAATTGAATAAGTGCAAAATACTGTGGATTATTTCAGGCGAAGCGATAGCGTCTCCATGGAGACAGCAGGTGGTGAGAAATGTTCCGTGGTGCAGCATTAATTAAACTTGTTATTTTGGCTGTTGACTGTGGAGCTCTGTTCAAACATAAACATGAGGAAATACATCAACAAAACACTTCTATTTTATCAAGAAAAATCATCTACATCACAATTTAAATATAAACATTTTTCCCAAAATCGTTTCCCATTTGGGGGAAGTTTCTTTGAGCTTGTTCGTTCTCACCTGAAAAATCCACTGGAATTCTGGGGGATTTAGTTTGTCCCACATCTCAGGTTCATGATCAAACGTTTGGACACGCCCTCTCTGTGGTTTACTTCATTTTTACAACTTTCCACGTTTAATAAACACGGAAAACATCAAATATATAAAGTCAGATGTACGAGATTATGAAGAAAAAAACTGAAATAACTCAATATTTTTCAACAAAAGCAAAGGACGGACACTTTATGGATTTACATCAAATATATAAATAAAAAAACATTTTAGAGTCATTTCACTTCTTTTCTTTACGACATAATCACAAATATCTTACATCATATTTGATTCTGTTTATTTTTACCACTTTGTACATTTTATAAATAAAGAAAAACACACTGATCGAGAGGCGTGTCCAAACGTTTGGTTTATACATTCTCCTTATTTCAGTGCTTTTACAAATGTTGAAATGTTTAGGTCTCAGGTTTGTTCTTCTTATTTGTGACTTGAATAAAAGTTTCTCCAGACGACACTCTCAGGTGAAGTCTGGAGGAGCAAGAAACAGAAACAAACAAAACTGAAACACCCACGGAGCAAAGGACCAATAAACAGATCACCTCGAATGGGACTAAACCAGGACGAGACTTGGACCAACCTCAGTCCTGTGAGGAGGTGCGACACATTTTTTGTACTAAAATGATTTAACAGCTCAACACATTTCTGCTGGACGGAGAGAATAATGTGTGAACATCTGGATCCTCCAAAAAATACAGAAATATTCTCCTGACCTCACCCCCGTCCACCTCCCTCCAACCTGCTCCAGCTCAGGACGTCCTGACCAAGACTAGACCAAGATCTGAAGACGAGTCCTACTGCTGCGGACAGGTTTGACCCAGAGACACTGGACGGGTCAAATGCAGGTTTGACCCAGAGACACTGCAGGTGTTACATGTACAGACTCAGGTCCACAGACACTGTGTCCCACTGAAGAACAGATTTAAATGTTTTCTTTGCTCCTCCAAACTCCACTCACTTCTGCTCTTTAGTTTTGACTGAATGACCCAAAGTTTCCAGCAGCAGGCGCAGGTAAAAAACGGGTTTAAACGTGTGGCTCTCTGTCGTCCAGGCTGCAGCAGTCCATCGCCTCAGGACTGTCCTGTTCAGAAGGGCTCATGGGAGACCAGTCGCCCTCACTGTCCTCGGCCCCGTGGGCCCCGTGGGCCCCGTGGGCCCCGTGGGCCCCGTGGGCCCCGTGGGCCCCGTGGGCCCCGTCGGCTCCGTCGGCTCCGTCGGCCCCGTCGGCCCCGTCGGCCCCGTCGGCCCCGTCGGCCCCGTCGGCCCCGTCGGCCCCGTCGGCCCCATCGGCCCCGTCGGCCCCGTCGGCCCCTCTCTGCCTGCAGAAAGGGGGGATCTCCACCACCACATACTTCTTGGCCCACCCGCTCGCCGGCGCCCTCGGCCTCATGTCGTTCACACTCGGGACAGGGTCAGGTCTGGAGTTCACTGCAAAATGACAATGATAAACATGTTTAGACGAGATGATGAAGATGATGAAGGGTTTTTGTGCATTTGTTGAGGGATTTATTATAAAACTAGAGGACCGTTCAGTGTTGTGTCACTTCCACGTCACACGACTGAATCTCCTCTGTTTATGTTCACGATGACATGTCGTTTAAAACTAACGAGGTTAAAAGAGCCACAGAAAGAGCTCCAGGTTGAGGAAGGATGCTACACTAAGCTAAGGCTAGCGGCGAAATCAGCAGTAAAATAACTGGTTGTCCACAGAAGTGACATCATGATTTTACATTTAATTTTTACACGTCCAGAGAAATGGGCGGAGTCATGGGTGGATGAAGTCTGAGCGTACAGCTCTGTGTAACACGGCTAAAAGCTCAACTTGATTCTGCACATATAAAGTTCAAACAGTTCAAGCCGTGGCAGCGCTGACGTCTCACCTGCGCCGGGCGGCAGCTGGTTGGCGTCGCACGTCACGGAGCCGCAGTTGTTGTTGTTAGCGATGACGGCGTCCGAGAGATGAAAGGAGCGCGGTAACCGCGGAGACACCGGCACCGAGTGACACTGTCGTCCCGGTAACTGTTGCCACGAGTACGACCCCTCCGTCGCCGGGCCGTTAGCGTTAGCATTAGCCTGCAGTTTACAGAACACACTTCCTGGAGGAGAGTGGAGATCGAACACTAAAGAGAACACAGATTTAGTGGGGACGTCGAAGAATTTGATCTTCCCCCCGCAGAGGTCCTCTCGAGCGGTGAACGGGTTGATTTTGTGAGACTTGGTGCTTCTCTGGGTCAAGGGCGGGTCGTAGTACGGGTCCTGCACGTTGACCTTTCTTCCTGGTTTACAGGAGAAGACGTCCGATTGGCTGCGACTCAGCCAGATGTTGCGTCGGGGCCGAGGCGATTTGGGCGGGATCTTTCCGTCTTGGAAACTCAGAGGATTCAGACGCTTGAAGCCCTGCACCTTTTCACCTGCAACAGAGACAAAACGGACAGTGAAATATATGAACAGTTCATTTGGCGATGTGGTCGGACATTGCACCGATACTGAAAATGAACTGATTTGGTTTCAGTCGATGTCCAGGACATAGAAAACGATGAGAATAAACTATTTACTGGTCATAGTCGGCCCTGAAACTCTCATAACGTTCTGTAAATGAAAGAAACAGATTTCTAATGCATCAGAATATTGCAGTGAAGGTCTTATTACACTGTCAGGGCTCTTTTTATTTTTATTTATAACGGACAGTGCATGTTGACCAACAGAAACTGTTTAACATGCCACAATTAGCCAAAAGGCTATAGTTTTCATCTGTTGTCTGTTGCCATGATGTACAGATGGCTCTTTATAAAAACATTTGCAGGGATGGTTAAAAAGTAGAAAAGCAAGTCTTCTTCTTAAGTCTTAACAAGGGAATAATAGCGAAGAAAAATAATTAAAAGTAAAAGATTATGTTAAAAAAGCACAAGAAAATAAACAAAGGGGCAATAAAAGATTTGTTAAAGCAGAATTACAGAGACGCACATGCAAAGGACAAACACTAGATGGCAGCAGCAGGAGTTTGGTGTTGACAGGACTGATTTGTTAAAAGCCAACATTTAAATTTTGATTTTGATTCATTTGATTGTTTCATATTCTCCTGCTGCTCTTGAGTTTTGTGTTTCAATGTGGGAAAAAAAGGTTCTTATCTCTTATACTTGACACTTTCTAATAAAGAACAATAGCACAATCTGTTTCAAAAATAATCACATTTTTCACTTTTACAGCAGCTCCAGTCTGGATTCTCAAAAGCACAAAGTCTAATGAAAATCAGTCTGAGGCCACTAGGGGGCAGAGTGTGTCCCTCAAATCCACTGAACAAGACTGAAGTCACAACGCAGACGCCTGAAAGTTTTCACTAATTAGAATTAAACTAAATATTTTAAATACAAACATTACAACAGCTACAAATCAAATAGAGTCAAAACAGCACAGAGCAGTTTTACTTTAAACATTCCAGACTGTGGCTTTAAGGGGCCTGTATCCTTTGTGTTTTTTTATGTATTTGAGCTAAACGTGTCTCTCCCAGGCCTGACATAAGCAGAGGTCAAAATAAGTCCACTGTGTTCTGTCTGTATCTAATTATAAAGTGTGTGGTTAGCATGCTAGTTGTAAACCCCACTCTTCTAAACTCATCATGGTGAATAACTCTGATGTTCAGAAGCATCGATCAGTGTGGAGTAACTTTGGACCATTGAAACTGTTTAAAATGAACCGTTTCTGTTTTTTTAATTTAAAAATTCCGTTAGTGGTTTTAAATATCTGCTGTCGAACACTGACCCTTTAACACCAGCGTGTTCAGGCTTTGTTGGATCGTTTAGTCCTTCCTGTTCGGTCTCATTAGTCAATACCCGTCCTCTGTTTTCACAGAGTTACATAAGCAGCAGCGCGGTCAGAACAGGACGTCTGCATCTTTAGGACAAAACACGCTTCATACGACAAAAACATTAAAAGACATTAACACAACAAAACTATTAGGTCCTGGGACATGTGAGACTCACACATAAAGGATTCATGTCTAATTTAGACGAGCTCTGAGTCTGACCGACACGCTCTGACCGACACGCTCTGACCGACACGCTCTGACCGACACGCTCTCGTCTGACAGACTCTGGTCTGGTTCATTTGCAAATTCCAAATGGACCTAAATGGATGAATTAAAGCAAAATCCCAGTGGATCATTTTGAAACAGTTTGATTAAAACACATGAAGCTGCAACAACAGAAAAACAGGATGAGCAATAATGAGCCATAAAAGGGATTTATCCATCCATCCATTTTCTTCCTCTTATCCGGGGCCGGGTCGCGGGGGCAGCAGTCTAAGCAGGGACTCCCAGACTTCCCTCACCCCGGACACGTCCTCCAGCTCCTCCGGTGGGACCCCAAGGCGTTCCCAGGCCAGAGAGACATAGTCCCTCCAGCGTGTCCTGGGTCTTCCCCGGGGCCTCCTCCCGGTGGGACATGCCCAGAACACCTCCCTAGGGAGGCGTCCAGGAGGCATCCTGAGCAGATGCCCGAGCCTCAGCTGGTTCCTCTCAACGTGTAGGAGCAGCGGCTCTACTCCGAAAGGGATTTACTCATGTCCAAATCTGATCATCCCCCTCCCCAAATCTGATCATCCTCCACAGCTCAAATCTAATCGTTTTACAACCAAATCCCCCACAATCTCCACACGACCGCAAAGAAAAAACCCAAAATACTGACCCCAAAATAAATAGTTCCAGCTTTTATATAATGAACGACTCTCCTGACTCTCTTGACCTTTAACCCTTCACTCTCCTCCTCTGACTCTCTTGACCTTTAACCCTTCGCTCTCCTCCTCCTCTCACTCTTGACCTTTAACCCTTCACTCTGTACCTTTACTGATCATCATCTTGTCGTTGCCGTCGGCGACAGAGTCCTGCTCCATCTCCTCCAGCTTCAGTCGAGTCAGGATCTCCTCCAGACTCCTGACGATGTCGGGGAAAATCGGACGCAACTTTGGATCCATCTGAGACACAAGAAGCACAGATCAGTACAGAGACAAAGTGACGTTTAAAGATTTTAGATGGAGGAAGATGGAGTTTTTTGAGTGGAAAGTCATGTTCTAACACTGTGTCCTCCTCAGTCATAGCTGAAGTGTTTCATGTGGCTCTGAGGAAACTTCAGGAAAATGAACTTAGAGAAAAGGATTTGAGATGAAGCAGCAGATGAATTTAAGCTTTAGTACTGTTAAGTGTATAAGGCTGAACAAGGTGGACAGAGTGGGACATTTTAATACAGAACAATCCAACTAAAGCAGGTGGTCTGTTTACAGCTCAGATCTGCGGAGAATCGACCACGCTCACAGGAAGAATAAGCAATAAAAACAGTGTCAAATGTATAGGCTTAATTAAAACTATGAATAAATGTGGCTCTGATCATGACCCTTTGATAAGACTGAACCAGACCACGTGACCCGATGACCACGTGACCCGATGACCACGTGACCCGACGAGACCACGTGACCCGACGAGATGTCACGTGACCTGATGAGATGTCACGTGACCTGATGAGACCATGTGACTCTGTGTCTGAAGGAGGCTCAGGTGCGACTCACGTTGCAGCAGTTGAAGGTGAGCTGCAGGAAGTCGTGAGGACAGTCTCCGACCATGTGCTGAAACGTGTGATAGTCCAGACCAAAGTTCTGAAAAAAACACAGGGTCAGTGTCACAGTGAGACGGATAATAACACGACAATAATATGTGCTCCACTTTGACCTCTGAGCCTGACACGCTAACTGTGCTAATGCTAATACTACGGGGATCCTGATCTGAGCCTGTGATGCTAACTGTGCTAATGCTAATACTACAGTGATTCTGATCCGAGCCCGTGACGCTAACTGTGCTAATGCTAATACTACAGTGATTCTGATCTGAGCCCGTGATGCTAACTGTGCTAATGCTAATACTACAGTGATTCTGATCCGAGCCCGTGACGCTAACTGTGCTAATGCTAATACTACAGTGATTCTGATCTGAGCCCGTGATGCTAACTGTGCTAATGCTAATACTACAGTGATTCTGATCCGAGCCTGTGACGCTAACTGTGCTAATGCAACACATTCTGACCAGGCGACAGATTCCTGGCTGGTTCCACAGGGGGGCGCTGTCTGCTCTTCCACATTTACACACAGAGTTTAGTTTCTTTGTGCGTTACAAATTAAAGCTGATCAAATGTCCAAACACTCCCAGAAGAACAGAACATGAGTCTGACACTGACCTCTGTTCGTGGAAGGAAGTCGGGATCAGCCTGAACTCTGGCGATGATTTCACACAGAACGATCCCGTAAGAGAAAACATCCGCCTGAAACGATCACACAGGTGCATGTGTTTACCACCGAGTATCACCAAAACCTCACAATCTGGAACCAAACTTCTGCAGATTATACAGAGATATTCATGTGTTTCACTTTGAGACCCACATTTAGTTTAAAATTCACTTTTTGACTTTTCTAAAACCCACAGACTTGGCTCCTGTGCCGTGAGGTGACGTCGTTTTACCTTCTCGTTGTATCGTTCTCCTCTCAGGACTTCAGGAGCCATCCAGTACGGAGAACCCACCACAGTCAGCTTCTCTGCTTCAGCCCTGAACACAGACGAGGAATTAAGACTAAAAACAAGTCCAGGTACGTTTCAGATGAGAGAAAAACGTCATGACACGGATCAACGTTCAAGAAGCACAATATTCATCTAAAACGACTAAAAGAAAATACTCCTGACGTGTCAACACTTTGGACAGGCCTCGTTATATTTTCAAATATAAAGTTCCACACATTGAACACCAGGTGGCAGCATCACGAGCAGCAACAGCCCGTCCGACGCACACAGGACGTAAAGGTTTTTTCTTACGTGTTTGTTGGGATCTTCTCGGCCAAACCGAAGTCGCCCACCACTGCAGAGAACCCGCTCTCCTCACATTTGATCAGGCAGTTCTGACGAAAGATCAGGGAAATAAAATATAAACATGAACAAACCTTTGGCACGTTTAAAACAAAACGTGAAATATTTAACCACACCTGAGCAAACACAACCTGCTCAACGCAAACAACGCAAGATTTACACTGTAAGAAACGCACGACTGCACAATGCGAGGGTCAAAGGTCATTTAAACGGAGGCGTTTGACCCATCCTTTAACGGGACACTGATGATCCTTTAACCCAGTGGAGTCAGCTCTGTCTTATACGTAAAAAAAAGAAGTATTTTCCATCTTATAAGTCAAAAAATACACAATAAAAAAGAGAAAAACGTGGTTGTCCGTGAGACTTTAATGTGAAATTATATCCTCAGATGTGATTTATTTTCCACAGTCTGAGAATAAATCCCCGGACAAACTAAAAAAAAAGAGAAAAGTGCAATTTATAATCCGGAAAATACAGTATTTTTTGATTTATTTATTGATCTTTATTTATACGGGGGAGAAACTGCACGACCAGTAAAATATGAACACACTCAATGTTTGTTTTTGTTACTTTACATTTTATAAACGCACAAAAACATCAAATATATGAAGATCTATGGAATAATGTAGGAAAGAAAAAAACTTAAACAACTCCATATTTTTGACAAAACAAAGAGCGGCTGCTTTGAACTTTTTAAAATAAAATATATTTTTTTTAAAAAGAGAGACAAAGTGAAATTAAAAACTCTATTTCGATATTTAATGTCGATAAAAAAACACAGACTCCGTGTTTGTTTCACATCGTCGTCAATAAATAAATAAAATAAATAAATTTAATTAATTAATTAAATAAATAAATCTAAATCTGTTCAGGAAAAGGACATTTGTGATTTGATATTTCGATACTGGTTTTAGTCCTGATTACTATGGGAGTATTGATTACTATGGAGTATTGATTACTAAGGGAGTATTGATTACTATGGAGTATTGATTACTATGGAGTATTGATTTCTTGTGGCAGGTTGACCTTTGACCCTTGGCTGTTCTGAGCGGTGGCTCTGAGTCAAAGTGAAATGAAGATGGAGGCGGCGGCTCATTACTGCGCCCAGAATAGAAGAGCGAGTTTAAACGCAGCTCGAGTGTTTAAATAGTTTTATTTAATGAGTTTATCTTTGTTTAGGTATTTCAAAAGTGACATTTAAGTGTTTAAGTTTCTCACACCAGAGACACACGACGTCACACCAGGTCCACGTCCGGACTCACTCCTCTCACTCCGGACTCACTCCTCTCACTCCGGACTCACTCCTCTCACTCCGGACTCACTCCTCTCACTCCTGACTCACTCCTCTCACTCCAGACTCACTCCTCTCACTCCTGACTCACTCCTCTCACTCCAGACTCACTCCTCTCACTCTTTATCAGCCCAGTTCATCATTAGTTTGGTCCAGGTCTGGTCCAGGTCTAGTCCAGGTCTGGTCCAGGTCTGGTCCAGGTCTGGTCCAGGTCTGGTCCAGGTCTGGTCCAGGTCTAGTCCAGGTCTGGTCCAGGTCTGGTCCAGGTCTGGTCCAGGTCTGGTCCAGGTCTGGTCCAGGTCTGGTCCAGGTCTGGTCCAGGTCTGACTAAAGTCTGATTATTCTGTTTTGTTTGTGTTACATTTGATTAACACATTTTCTTTTCACTCCTTTTTGAGCTTGAATAAGAACAGACTGAGATGTGCTTCAGGTGTATCTGTGCTCGAAATAAATACATATAAAAAAATAAAAATAAATAAAATAAAATAAAAAAATAAAAAATATATAGAATAAAATAAAATAAATGTGTGAATCTGGAGCACTTTAATAATAATGTGAGATAAACATTTACACTCACACTGCTCCTGTTTTTACTGTTTTAAATTGACCTATGCAGGTGTTTTGTTTGTTTTTGTTTGTGTTGTTCTGAATTGGAGCAGTCTTCATTGTTCTGGTATCAGTATCAGTATCAGTATCAGTATCAGTATCAGTATCAGTATCGATCCTTCGTATGGAAATGGAGTATGAAACGTATCAGACAGCACTCGCTTAAAGGCCCAAATAAATCACATTACATTAAATGTGTTTATGAAACTTTCTGGTGGTGAAGTTATTGCTCAAATCTTTCGTCCAGCAGGGGGCACCACCAGCACAAGTTACACGTCAGATCTGTGGAGTAACAATCCCTCTTCTTATTTATAACTGTTACTTTTGATGAATAAAACACCTGCACTTGAATAAATGACATATTGTGTAACATTTGAGGCTAAACAACAACAACAACAACAACAACAACAACCTCCATGGGAATAAACAAACAGCAGGCTCTTCACCAGAATGTTACACAGTGGAGCTTTAAATAAGAGCATAAGTTCTCCTGTGTTGCTCTATATTTGATTCACACTTCCTTTTGTTCAGTTCTTTTTATTTGTTTTATTTATTGTGTTTGAATCTGTCTCTTTCCCATAATCCCGTCTGTCTGAGCTCTCACTGCTGATTGGACGACTGATTCCACACCTGGCCAATCCCGTGTCTTATTTATTCATCTGTGTGTCTCTGTGTCTAAATTTGTGTCGTTCACTGATAGTTTTTCATTTGTGCGTCTCTCGTTTTCCTTTGTCGTTCGATTCTGTTTTTCGTTTGTTTCTGTGTCATGTCCCTCAGTTTTTTCACTCGTTTTTTTAATAACACGACCCGTTTTCTGAGACAGTTTGGTTTCTAGATTCTTCTGTTTTATACATTTACATAAATATTTTAATCCACGTTCATTACTTTTCCTTTTTCTGTTCATTAAATCACTTCTTTATTTCATCATTTTCCATCTGTTTTGTTCTTTCTCTGACCCAGAGCTGCTCTTAATAAAAACATGAGAACAAAAAGAACTCGTCAATATTTAAATCAATGAGTCGCCACGTAACGACACAACACACACAGGACGCACAACACACACACAGGACACACACAGGACGCACAACACACACATACAACACACACAGGACGCACAACACACACACAGGACACACACAGGACGCACAACACACACACAGGACACACACAGGACGCACAACACAGACACAGGACACACACAGGACACACACACAAAGAACTCGTCAATATTTAAATCAATGAGTCGCCACGTAATGACACAACACACACAGGACGCACAACACACACATACAACACACACAGGATGCACAACACACACATACAACACACACGACGCACACACACACACAACTCATCAATATTTAAATCAATGAGTCGCCACGTAATGACACAACACACACAGGACGCACAACACACACACAGGACACACACAACACACACAGGACACACGACGCACAACACACACGACACACACAGGACACACACACGACACACACACGACACACACACGACACACACACAGAACTCATCAATATTTAAATCAATGTGTCACAGAATGAGTCGCCACGTAATGACATAACACACACACGACACACAACACACACACAGGAGGCACACAGGATGCACAGGACGCACACAACGCACAACACACACGACGCACAGGACACACGACGCACAACACACGACGGACACACACAGGAAGCACACACACAGAACTCATCAATATTTAAATCAATGAGTCACCACGTAATGACATAACACACACACGACGCACAACACACACGACACACACAACACACACGACGCACAACACAGGACACACAGGACACACACAGGACACACACACAAAGAACTCGTCAATATTTAAATCAATGTGTCACAGAATGAGTCGCCACGTAATGACATAAGACACAACACACGACACATGACACACACACGACACACACGACGCACAAACCAAACATGTTTAACACTCAGATAACTGTTCTGTTTATTAATGCTTTGCCTGAAATGTTCCGCTCTGTTGTATTAAACGTATCGTCATGGAGACCAGCAGGTGGCATGACCGGGCCAGTTTACAGACGCAGGGATCCGGCTCTTTCACTTCTGATACTGATACCGATACTACGGCTTTAAGTATCTGCCCGATATCAAACGATACCAGAGACTGAAAACGGCGTCAAACGAAAACACAAAACTGATCCAAATGTGATTTATCTCTCAAATAAACACAGAACTTTGTATAAATAAAAGAAACATTCTGAGACTTTATGATCAGATTGGATCAGTAAATCGTCTCATTTTATCAGTTTAAGTGTCCAGGACATCAGACAAATTTACATAAACGTTGGATCTCAGTGTGACTCTGAAGTGCTGTACGTTTGCAATTTGTTTTCTCCCCGACAAAACCCACAATGTCGATGAAACGTTCTGCACCGACAAAGACGCCTACGAAGGTTTGAACTTTGAGAGAGTTTAAACGAGAGAGAAATGTGAGAAAATGTTAACGCCTGTGTGAGAAAAGTGTATAAAGTGTGTGGTGAGGGGTTTAACAGACAAAAACAGAGAATAATGTAAAAAAAATTAAGCAGATTTTGCCCATTGTAAAAATAAATAAATAAATGAATATAAATAATAATAATAAATAAATAATAATAAAATAAAAATAAATAAATAAATGAATATAAATAATAATAATAATTAAATAAATAATAAAAATAAATAACAAAACAATAAATAAATTAAATAAATAAATAAATAAATAAAGCAGATTTCGCCTATTGTGGGTTATTTTTAGAACACGATAAACGAGGGACCAGTGTAGTAGTTTTAGTATTGATAAGTATCTGATTATTGATACTTCTGGCAGCCCGAATACACAGAACTTCCGTTTTACTTCGCTCTACTTCCTGTATTTTTGTACTTGCCACTTCACTGATGTCAAACTGTGATAAATATTGACTACATTTCCGTCGTCGTGCGTCTTTCTCGTCTCGTGCTTCAGTTTTAATTTGAGTTCGGACACGACTCCGGCTGAATGCAGAACAATAAAGGTGGAGTCGGTAACAGGAGGAGGCGGTTTGGCGGGCGGCGCTGTCACGGGGCCAGTTTCCATGTGGGCGGCGCACACGGGGAGGAGAAACAAACCTTAGACGTCAGGTCCCGGTGGAAGATGCCTTTGGAGTGGAGATAGGACAGACCCTCAGCGATGTCCAGGGACAGTTTCACCCTCATAGGCCACGTCAGCGGTTTGTTACTGTCCAGGAGCTGCTCAAGATTCCCCCCGTTTATGTACTGCAAGAAAGAACGAGAGAAAGAAAGAAAGAAAGAAAGAAAGAAAGAGGGATGGATTAAAGACGACGCACTGAGCTCGTGTCTCTATAATTTACACATTTTAAATCAAATATTCATCTAAAACCACTTCATAAAACAAACAAGTGTGAAAACTGTGGTGTCCAATGTGCAAAAAACAAACAAAATGAAAAAAAAACAACCTTATTATAGTTTATTTTTGCGTTAAAAGTGACGTACTGTGACTTTAATTGTTAATCGTTTTGTGTTTTGGAGCAGGTCTGAGCCTCGTCTTCTCGTTTTAGTCTCTGGTTTTTCTCTTTCCTCCATAAAACTACACCCCGTCCCATCAGACACAAGGTCCAAGCAGATGAGTCACATGACTGAGCCCGGCGTCGAGTGGGAGGAGCCACCTGCATCCAGCTCCACCTGACCCAGCTCCACGTGACCCAGCTCCACCTGCGTCTAGCTCCACCTGCGTCCAGCTCCACCTGACCCAGCTCCACCTGACCCAGCTCCACCTGACCCAGCTCCACTTGACCCAGCTCCACCTGCGTCCAGCTCCACCTGACCCAGCTCCACGTGACCCAGCTCCACCTGCGTCCAGCTCCACCTGCGTCTAGCTCCACCTGCGTCCAGCTCCACCTGACCCAGCTCCACGTGACCCAGCTCCACCTGCGTCCAGCTCCACCTGCGTCTAGCTCCACCTGCGTCCAGCTCCACCTGACCCAGCTCCACCTGACCCAGCTCCACTTGACCCAGCTCCACCTGCGTCCAGCTCCACCTGACCCAGCTCCACGTGACCCAGCTCCACCTGCGTCCAGCTCCACCTGCGTCTAGCTCCACCTGCGTCCAGCTCCACCTGACCCAGCTCCACCTGACCCAGCTCCACCTGACCCAGCTCCAACGTGACCCAGCTCCACCTGACCCAGCTCCAACGTGACCCAGCTCCACCTGACCCAGCTCCAACGTGACCCAGCTCCACCTGACCCAGCTCCACCTGACCCAGCTCCATTAGACCCAGCTCCACCTGACCCAGCTCCAACGTGACCCAGCTCCACCTGACCCAGCTCCAACGTGACCCAGCTCCACCTGACCCAGCTCCATTAGACCCAGCTCCATCAGGCCATCAGGTTAAAGGTCGCTGACCCCTGGACTAAAGAAACGTTTTTATCATCATGGTGGAATCAGAATCGGTATCGAGTTTCCAGTATCGAGTTTACTCCTGAGTATCACACACGTGTATCAGACACAGGACGATGTCGCTGATGTTTCTGTTATAAACAGAAGAAACTTGCTCAAAATTATCTTGAAAAACATTCTTCCTGTAAATAAGATCGCCTCTCCACAGATCTGACTGTAACTCGGCCTGGTGGCGTCTCCTGCTGGTCTCCATGGAGATGATCTGTCATGCGGTGGAACATTAGTGGAAACGCACGACCATCTCCACGGGACCAGACGGCAGCAGCCCCTCCCCCCAATATGACCACAGAGAGTATAAAGACGAGGACTGAGAGGAGTGATGTCACATAGTACTTGACCAATGAATCTGAGGTCGAGCTCCAGCCTCAGAAATACAAACAACCAAAGAGCCAATCAGGAGCGAGGGTGATGAAGGTAACGCCCCGTCCCGCCCACACCGCTGGCCAATCAAACTGATGCTAACGCTAACAGCTAACGCTAACAGGAGCGACCTCGGGGAAAGAAGGACCTGATTTGTCTGTTATTAATGTTCATATCTTGATTTACAGACACAAAAGTGAAATAAAAACCCCAGGATCATGTAGAGGGTTAATACGAACATTTAAGACCAGAATGAGTCTGAAGGACAGAGACAGAGAGAGGACAGAGGGGACACAGAGAGGACACAGAGAGGACAGAGGGGGCGCTGTTCAACACAAAGAGTGAGCCAGAGCAGGAAGTGCACCATGATCACTTCCTGTTTGAAATGTAGCAGGTTACATCTTTATATAAACAGGCTCCTGTATCACACAAACTGACTGTTGCAGCTTTAATCCATGTTATAATGTGTCACCTCCTCAAAAACACACTGGAGTTGTGTTTTGTTTCATTCACATGTTTGAGTCGCACTTTATTATTAGTCTGTTACATTTACAAAGCTCAAAATGCGACGTTCCACCTTGTGATGTCATCAAGTGGTAGTTTTCTGAGCCTAAATCTGCTGTTTGTGCGTTAAACATGTGTGAATCAACAGGTCTGTTTGATTATAAATAAATAAAATAATACACTATGAGCCCTTTAAGGTGTAAATGTTCCAGAGCTGATCTTTATCCCGGCGTAGTGTGGTTGTGTGTCTTACCTCTGTCAGGGCGTGCAGCTGTCCCTCATGAACACACACACCCATGAACCTGAGAACACACAACACACCAAATATAAACACTAGAGTACACACTGTGGTGAGTACTGTGAATACTGTGGATACTGTGGATACTGTGAATACTGTGGATACTGTGGATACTGTGGATACTGTGAATACTTTTACACAGAGTTATATTACCAGTATATCATAGAGTAAAAACACGGTGTATAAAGAGGATTTCTCTGAGACAGAAGTGACTGAGATGAACATTTGGTTTTTTGTTTTCACTTTTAACTCACGATTCACAAGTTTAATCTGTTTTTACATAAATATATGAATTTCCTAGTACCATTTTCTGCATAAATAGTAGCTGTCTGCTCCTCCCTGCTCCTCCCTGCTCCTGCCTCCTTCTCCCTGCTCCTCCCTCCTCCTCCTCCCTGCTCCTCCCTCCTCCTCTCTGCTCCTCCCTTCTCCTCTCTGCTCCTCTCTCTCTGCATCTCTTTTAAAAATACCTGAGCATCATTTCTTGTGGTTTGTGTCAAACAGACACTGCAGAGTCAGGAATCTGGACATGAACCGACAAGTTCAACCACAGAGATAAAAAACTCTGTACACACAACCCTCTATCAGACACACACACACACACAGATACACACAGACACACACAGACACACACAGACACACACAGACACACACAGACACACAGACTCTGCTTCATGTTCACTCTATTTTACTGTCTTCAACATAAACTACACAAAAATGTCCAAATAATACAACTAAACCTGACACAGTGACAGTGAAATGTACACACACAGACACTAAAACACACAAACACAAATACAACACAAACACAACAACGACATCATGAAACTCACTCTCTGAGTCTAAAGTGTCTGGGCCTTTAACAAAATGAAATGATCTGAACATTTGTGTTTGTTCAGATTTACTTTGGATAATTTTTGTGACTTATTTCTTTTTTTTTTCAATAAATTACATCCGACAGTTCCTCTTTAAGTTACTGTTACTTCAGTACTTTTCCCAAATACTTTTTTCTCTTGAGCACTTTCTTGCACTTCTCATTTTTCTGTAGTAGTGTTACTCTTACTCGAGTACAGTGTGTGGATACTCAGTCTGACGTCATCGTCTGTCGTGTTTGGGTCAAAAACGACCCAATATTAGTCAAACAAATGAGTAACACGACACAAGCCCAGAGAGAAAAGACAGAGAGAGCAAAGACAGAGAGAGCAAAGACAGAGAGCAAAGACAGAGAGCAAAGACAGAGAGAGCAAAGACACAGAGCAAAGACACAGAGCAAAGGTCGACGTGGTGGGTCGTGTTTGGACGTTAGCAGAACAATGCTCTGTGTGTGATGCTCATTTCCACAGAAACACAGAGGCTAAACAAAGACGAGTCTGTGACAGACGAGAGCAGAGAAGAGACAGAAGAGAGAGAAAAGAGAGAGAAGAGACAGAAGAGACAGAAAAGAGACAAAAAAGAGAGAGAAAAGAGACAGAAGAGACAGAGAAGAGAGAGAAACGAGAGAGAAGAGACAAAAAAGAGACAGAGAAGAGACAGAAGAGACAGAAGAGAGACAGAAAAGAGACAGAGAAGAGACAGAAGAGACAGAAAAGAGAGAAGAGACAGAAAAGAGAGAGAAGAGACAGAGAAGAGACAGAAAAGAGAGAGAAAAGAGACAGAAGAGACAGAGAAGAGAGAAGAGAGAGAAAAGAGAGAGAAGAGACAGAGAAGAGACAGAGAAGAGACAGAAGAGACAGAAAAGAGACAAAAAAGAGAGAGAAAAGAGACAGAAGAGACAGAGAAGAGAGAGAAACGAGAGAGAAGAGACAAAAAAGAGACAGAGAAGAGACAAGAGACTGAAAAGAGACAGAAAAGAGCACTGACCTGACTCGGGGGTAAATGCCCTGACCTGACTCGGGGGTAAATGCACTGACCTGACTCGGGGGTAAATGCACTGACCTGACTCGGGGGTAAATGCACTGACCTGACTCGGGGGTAAATGCACTGACCTGACTCGGGGGTAAATGCTCTGACCTGACTCGGGGGTAAATGCACTGACCTGACTCGGGGGTAAATGCTCTGACCTGACTCGGGTCAGACCTGACTGACCTGAGGATGCAGGGGTGTGAGAGGCGGTTCATCAGTTGCACTTCTCGGAGCATGTTCGCTCTGTTACTGCTCAGTTTGTTCATCTTCAGAGCCATGACCTGACCTGAGGCTCGATGATGCACCTGCAACGAGAGAGAGACATTCAAATGAACCACGAGCGCAACATTTACACTAATCCATCAAACACTCTTATTGGGACAGAACATTTACACTAATCCATCAAAAACTCTTATTGGGACAGAACATTTACACTAATCCATCAAAAACTCTTATCGGGACAGAACATTTACACTAATCCATCAAAAACTCTTATCGGGACAGAACATTTACACTAATCTATCAAAACTCTTATTGGGACAGAACATTTACACTGCGCTCAGATTTGTCAAAGCTGTAATTTCATCTGGAGTTGGTTTAAATGATAAAGTCCCAATAATCTCGTTTTGTAAAAAACTCTTAAATAATAATAATACAGTGGATTTATACAGAGCCTTTCCACACACACAGAACTTTCCAGAGCATCACTCACTCCACACTCAGGGGTGTGAGCTCCTGCCACAGCTGCCCCGGGGCAGAGTGATATTAGAGACAGAACCATGTGGATCATGATCAGAGAAAGTGTCACGACAAACTCCAGTCAGATAAATGTACCAGAAACTCAACGTCACACATTTACAAAACTGTAAGAGAAATGTGCACACGAAGAGAGAAGAAAGAGAGAGAGAAGAGGAAGAGAGAAAAGAGAGGAAGTTAGAGAGAGAGAGAAAGAACGAGGGGGTAAGAAACAGAGAGAAGAGAGGAAGTGTTAATCAAATGCATTATTATTATTGTTACCACGGTGACAGAAGATAAAAACATCACCAGAAAAAGAGAGAGGAGAGAAGGTGGAGGAAGAGAGAGAGAGAGAGAGAAAGTGAGAGAGAGAGAGAGAGAGAGAGAAAGTGAGAGAGAGAGAGAAAGTGAGAGAGAGAGAGAGAGAGAAAGTGAGAGAGAGAGAGAGAGAGAAAGTGAGAGAGAGAGAGAGAGAGAAAGTGAGAGAGAGAGAGAGAGAGAGAGAGAGAGAGAGAGAGAGAGAGAGAGAGAGAGAGAGAGAGAGAGAGAGAGAGAGAGAGAGAGAGAGAGAGAGAGAGAGAGAGAGAGAGAGAGAGAGAGAGAGAGAGAGAGAGAGAGAGAGAGAGAGAGAGAGAGAGAGAGAGAGAGAGAGAGAGAGAGAGAGAGAGAGAGAGAGAGAGAGAGAGAGAGATATGAGTGAAATGGGGTCAGGTTTGTTGACTTGAAAATGTCCAGACAAACAGTAGTTTTATTGTGACGTCGTGGGTCACATTTCTGTTTCAAACCACATGAAAATATCTGAGATGAATCATTTTAAATGTTAAACTCTGGATCATCACAGAAACAAAGACTCAGTTTTAAAATGTTTTCAAACTTTGGATCATCTCCACAAAATGTCTCAATAAAACAGTGAGATTTAGATATAATTACATCTGTGTGAGCAGTAAGTGGTAGTCCTGTGTATACATGTTCTGTGTGGAGTTTGTGTGTTCTCTCTCTCTGTGTGGAGTTTGTGTGTTCTCTCTGTGTCTGTGTGGAGTTTGCGTGTTCTCTCTGTGTCTGTGTGGAGTTTGCGTGTTCTCTCTGTCTGTGTGGAGTTTGCGTGTTCTCTCTCTGTGTCTGTATGGAGTTTGCGTGTTCTCTCTGTCTGTGTGGAGTTTGCGTGTTCTCTCTCTGTGTCTGTGTGGAGTTTGTGTGTTCTCTCTGTCTGTGTGGAGTTTGCGTGGTCTCTCTGTGTGTGTGTGTTCTCTCTGTGTCTGTGTGGAGTTTGCGTGTTATCTCTGTGTCTGTGTGGAGTTTGTGTGTTCTCTGTGTGTGTGTGTGGAGTTTGTGTGTTCTCTGTGTGTGTGTTCTCTCTGTGTCTGTGTGGAGTTTGTGTGTTCTCTGTGTGTGTGTGTGGAGTTTGTGTGTTCTCTGTGTCTGTGTGGAGTTTGCGTGTTCTCTGTGTGTGTGTGTGTGGAGTTTGCGTGTTCTCTCTGTGTTGCGTTGACAGACTTAGGGTCCAGAGGGTCCAGTTCAGATGGCGAGGGGCATTGATCTTCGTTGTTTTCTTCTTATTATTATTATATAAAACTGATAAAATCATCACCAGACTCAGACTCAGACCGACTCAACAGCGCCACCTGGAAAATTCTACATTTCGACATGAATTGAAAGCCGACACATATTTCACCTCCACAAAATTCACACCAGTGACAAAAATCCAGGAGACGAGCAAAACAGTCGTTCATCAAACTCCCTGACGACGGACAGGAAGTCGGCCATATTGGACTGAACATTCGTCATATTTTGGTCAGTGTGTGAGGAAACATCTAGTCCCACGTTTACAAAAGTTATCCACGTTTTTGGATGATTCCTGACGGTTTGATCGGTTTTTATCCTCCTGATATCGAGTCTTTTCCTTCGTATAAAATTCAAGTTTGAAGTTGTGTCATGGTGAGGACCGATAAAGTTCTACAGGAATCTCATGGATTTGAGCAGATCTGAGGTCGACACTTCAGGTCTGTACAAAATAAGACCCAGGGCTGTTTCAGTTGGTTTATGTTCCATCGCACTGAACTGAACAATCACTGATACTGAGACAAACTGAGACGGGCCTGAACTCACAGCACAATGGAATTATATTATACATATTTAGTTTCAGCGCGAGGCTCAGATCATTTAGACAAAGGAGCGTTCATCCGTCACAGAAGAGCGATAGAGAGAGCGGTGTCCGTTTCAACAGGAGAGGGGGATGAAACACAAAGAGGGAGATTAATAATAGAAGAATCTTACACTGATCTGATGGAAATACTTTTTAAACAGGACATACTGCACAAAACAGACTTTACACTTGTGATTATCGTTTTTCTCATTTGCACATTTTGACTCATGACTCTTTAATTTTTTTTTGTATTTGTACAGATCCCAGTGAGACGCCAGAACAAAACAAGCAAAAACTAAAACTAAATACCTGCCAAATGGATAAATAAACAATCATGAGTTAAAAGTTCAACAAACAAATGAGATATGTTCAGGTACTTTTGAGTAAACTTTATACTTCCACAGTGTTCAGCTCTAAATGAAGCTCAGAGGCTGCAGCAGGTTTACAGTTTCATATTTGGACTTCCAGCTACGAGTATCATAGCAACCAAAGAGCCAATCAGGTGCGAGGGTGATGAAGGTAACGCCCCCTCACACCCACACCGCTGGTCAATCAAACTGATGCTAACGCTAACGGCTAACAGGAGCGACTGTACTGCGCCACAACGAAGTACTGCGCTACAACGAAGTACTGCACTACAACGAAGTACTGCACTACAACCAAGTACTGCGCTACAACCAAGTACTGCGCTACAACCAAGTACTGCGCTTACCAAGTACTGCGCTACAACCAAGTACTGCGCTACAACCAAGTACTGCGCTACAACCAAGTACTGCGCCACAACCAAGTACTGCGCCACAACCAAGTACTGCACTACAATGAAGTACTGCGCCACAACCAAGTACTGCACTACAATGAAGTACTGCACTGATGTGAGACCAAAAACACCACAATCTGAAGCGATGCAGTGAGAAAGACCAAGTTTAAGGTCCCAGAATTTACTCCAAACAACAACAACAACAACAACAACTCCTGTTTAGTCTGCATAAAGTCAGATGCCCTCCCCGTGTGTCAGATGCCCTCCCTGTGTGTGTCAGATGCCCTCCCCGTCTTTGTCAGTTCTTCTGGATGTGTTTAAAATGTGAACTTTGAACAGAATCGTTTTATTAAAACATAAATCACAAACACAGAGTCAGAAATGTCCCCGTTTCATTGAGACACTGAGAAACACTGATGCAAACTCAGGACTTCCTCAAAGAACTTCTCTAAAGCTTCTCTTCTCTAAAGCTTCTGTCACGTCCACACTTCCTCTTTATGTCATAAATCATTTTCACACTTGGTGATGGTAAAGTACTACTGTAGCCAAAGCTGCCCTGGGGCAGACTGACAGAAGCGAGGCTGCCAATCTGCGCCATCGGCCCCTCCGACCACCACCATCATTCACACACACACCACTTTCATACTAGGCAATGTGGGTGAAGTGTCTTGCCTAAGGACACAACAACAGAACTTGGTCTGAGCGGGACTCGATCCTCTGACCTTCGGGTTGGAACCAACACTCAACCACTGAGCCACTGTCGCCCCGACGAGGATGATGGACATTATGATGGACATTATGATGGACATTATGATGGACATTATGATGGACATTATGATGGACATTATGATGGACATTATGATGGACATTATGGAGCAGCACAGACTTTGGACTTTGAGATAAAACACAAAATAATTCTACAGGTTCATGTTTGTCAAAGACGATGTTCAGTTTGTCTTAAACTCAGGGCTGAGGTTCAATCCCACAAACACAAACTGAAGTGTTAAATTAAAGTGAAGATGACTCTGTTCTCGTGGTTTTTAAAATGTGCTGAACATAAATGTTTGAGCTGAGGGTTAAATATGAGACAGAAACGTCCTCTCCAGAGACACAGAGACACACAAAGCCCCTGTTCAGGCTCATGTACAAATATGGGTCAAATGAGTCTGGGGTCAGCGAGGTCACGTGGGTTTGTTCAGTCAACCACAAATAAAAAGCCTTTACTGTAAAGAGAATCCACACTAATAACACGACAGAGTACGGCCCCCAGAGTCTGAAAACTCAACAAAAACAACAAAAACAACTAGAAAAGACACGACAGAACGTGACTCCACAAACTGAACTCAAATTATTCAAATTAAACTGATTAGAATCTTAACAAATTAATGCAAAACACAGAATAAACCATTACAAGAGGTGTGTAGTTACAAGGGGATGGATGCCACAGGTTATAGGTCAGATCTGTGGAGAGGCGAGTCTGCTCACCGTAAGAATGCAGGTTTTTATGGGAGTAAAAACACCTGTGAGTGATTAAATACGTAGATACTGTGATGGAAATGTAAGTATATTTGTGTTGTGAAGTAAAAATATCCTTTCCATCTGTCGTCGTGTAAAAGCAGAGACTCAGAGCTGAGATGAACATTTTAAAATACACACACCTGATGTTTTTAAAGTACCTGACCTCTCTGTCACACGTCGGGTCATTGTCCTGGATTTTTACCCCCAGTGAAAGTTAAAAACCTAAAGTTAAATAAACTGTACCCTGTAAACGTCAGAGAAGAATCCAGAGCCGATCCACTCAGAGCTGAAGTCGTCCAGTCGAGTGAGACACGAGAAGGCGCTGATCAGAGCCCGATACGAGGACGGCCACACGCGCCCCGCCTGGAACCACAAACAACGATCAATGAAAAGAACAAACACCGATCGATGAAAAGAACAAACACTGATCAATAAAAAGAACAAACAACGATCAATAAAAAGAACAAACACTGATCAATAGACAGAACATCTATATAATGTAACAGTCAAAATGTTTATATCGATGTTTTAATCTGTACTTTGCTGAGACGTTCTGTTTGTGTTGATGTGATATTATTATTGATTATTATTGAGATACTTCAAACAAATATCCATATGTTCGATATTTGTCCATAAACCTCAAGACCCAGAAACAAGAGAAGATCTGAAGAGACGATAAGAAAGAGCAGCTGATTGATCATCACATGAACTGCACTCGTTCATCAGATCATTTCTTCACTTTCTCTTCATTTGGCAGATTTAAATTTTTCTTTTACGGATCAGATCTGGACGACTGAGGGACACAGACGTTTGTCAGTGTCAGATTCTCTACTTTAAAGGACAGAATATTGATTATTTCCTTCTTTGTGACATCTACAGTAAAATATAATATTAGAATTTTTAGAGTCTTAATAAAAACACAAAAGGAGCTAGAATCTGTTTTTTTGTGTGTCACGGTGAGGGTTTGGTTGGATCCCCGGGTCGCCCAGGCCTTTCTGTGTGGATGGGTTTCCTCCGGGTACTCTGGGTACTCTGGGTACTCTGGGTACTCTGGGTACTCTGGGTACTCCGGTTTCCCCCATCAACCAAAACATGAACAACGAGACAACTGTTGTTGTGAGTTTGGGCATTACAAAAGTAAAATAAAATAAATTGAATAATCAAACGGCCTGCCGCACTGACCTGTGGCGCAGAGGCCGTGTCCCCCGGAGCGAAACCTGCAGGGACGTCCCCGTCCTCCGCCTCCGGGCGCGTGGGGAAGGCGGCGATAGAGTTGCGTTTGTTTCGGTCCATTTTGTTTTTCTGATAATTTTCCTCTGCTGCGATGAAGCCACATGACAAGGGCCCAGTGTAAATGAGCTGACGACGCCTTCACTGCACCTGGGAGTTTACAGCGCCCGGACGCAACCATAGACCTGAGTGAGGGGCTCGGGGCGGGGCTCAGGGCGGGGCTCAGGGCGGGGCTCGGGGCGGGGCTCGGGGCGGGGCTCGGGGCGGGGCTTTAGTCTTGGATCAGTTCAGTTCTCTTCATGTCGACTGGATTTTGAGGACGTCACATCGTCGAGATGTTTGTTCTTTGAAACCTAGAAAAAGAAAATTAAACGTCATAAGAGAAAAAACAAACCTGAACTTTAAATAAGACGAGTCAAAAGTTTCAATATCCAGACACTAAAAGTGATATCAGTTCTACACGAGTAAGAACCAGAACATAAAAAAACATAAACACGACAAATGGAACAGTTTTAAAAGTCAATCTGTTATAAAACCACACGGAATATTATAAGAAACAAAACACTTATTACATTTGATCGTCTTTATTTTTATTGTCTTTTGAAAAACTGGAGTCGAGAGATTCATGAAAACAAAACCGGGACTAAACCAGGTCTAAACCAGGACTAAACCGGGACTAAACCAGGTCTAAACCAGGACTAAACCAGGTCTAAACCAGGACTAAACCGGGACTAAACCAGGTCTAAACCGGGACTAAACCAGGTCTAAACCAGGACTAAACCAGGACTAAACCAGGTCTAAACCAGGACTAAACCAGGTCTAAACCGGGACTAAACCGGGACTAAACCAGGTCTAAACCGGGACTAAATCGGGAATAAACCAGGTCTAAACCAGGACTAAACCAGGTCTAAACCAGGACTAAACCAGGTCTAAACCAGGACTAAACCAGGACTAAACCGGAACTAAACCGGGACTAAACCAGGACTAAACCAGGACTAAACCAGGTCTAAACCAGGACTAAACCAGGTCTGAACCGGGACTAAACCGGGACTAAACCAGGACTAAACCAGGACTAAACCAGGTCTAAACCAGGACTAAACCAGGTCTAAACCGGGACTAAACCGGGACTAAACCATTGTTCCACCAAATGATGTCATGAGGTGATCCTTTACAAACACAAAATGCTGTTTTTATTCTTCATTCACTCCACACAGCCACAGCTGCCCTGGGACAGACTGACAGAAGAGAGGCTGCCAATCTGTGCCATCAGCCACATCAATGACTCATGCACCACTTTAACACCAGGCCACGTGGGTCGAGTGTCTTGCCTAAGGACACAATGACAGAACTTGGTCTGAACTGGAATCAAACCTCTGACCTTAATGTTGAGGCTCCGCTGCACACTACACACACACGCACACACACACCCCCACACACACACCACACACACCACACACACACACCCCCACACACACCACACACACACACACACACATCTGTCCAGACTCGTCCTGAGTCTGTGACGCCTCAAAGTCTTTGGTCCAAGTCCCAAAATCAGCAAATCAAAGTCCGGTTCAAGTCCAGGTCTCGGCTCTGGACCAAAACCAACACAGACCCAAAGGAAGTGTGAGGAACACACGGCAACAGACAACACAACAGACAATACAACAGACAATACAACAGACAACACAACAAACAACACAGGACAACACAGGACAACACAACAGACAACACAACAGACAACACAACAGACAACACAACAGACAACACAGGACAACACAGGACAACACAACAGACAACACAACAGACAACACAACAGACAACACAACAGACAACACAACAGACAACACAGGACAACACAGGACAACACAACAGACAACACAGGACAACACAGGACAACACAACAGACAACACAACAGACAACACAGGACAACACAACAGACAACACAGGACAACACAACAGACAACACAGGACAACACAACAGACAACACAGGACAACACAGGACAACACAACAGACAACACAACAGACAACACAGGACAACACAACAGACAACACAACAGACAACACAGGACAACACAACAGACAACACAACAGACAACACAGGACAACACAACAGACAACACAGGACAACACAACAGACAACACAGGACAACACAACAGACAACACAGGACAACACAGGACAACACAACAGACAACACAACAGACAACACAGGACAACACAACAGACAACACAACAGACAACACAACAGACAACACAGGACAACACAGGACAACACAACAGACAACGCAACAGACAACACAGGACAACACAGGACAACACAACAGACAACACAACAGACAACACAACAGACAACACAGGACAACACAACAGACAACACAACAGACAACACAACAGACAACACAACAGACAACACAGGACAACACAGGACAACACAACAGACAACACAGGACAACACAACAGACAACACAACAGACAACACAACAGACAACACAACAGACAACACAACAGACAACACAGGACAACACAGGACAACACAACAGACAACACAGGACAACACAACAGACAACACAACAGACAACACAACAGACAACACAGGACAACACAGGACAACACAACAGACAACACAACAGACAACACAGGACAACACAACAGACAACACAACAGACCACACACGGCAACACAACAGACAACACAACAGACAACACAACAGACCAGGATGACACAACAGCCTCACACACATCAAACTCCTGTGTCCTGTTTCAGGAGCAGCTCAGGTTTAATCTTTAAATGTGGCCGAGTGACTCCTGCCTCACAGCATCGAGGTTTCCGGTTCAATTCCCTGAGGACTTGGGGTCATTGTGCGGTTGGTTAATCCTCCAGCCAGGTGCTCCTCCAGCCAGGTGCTCCTCCAGCCAGGTGCTCCTCCAGCCAGGTGCTCCTCCAGCCAGGTGCTCCTCCAGCCAGGTGCTCCTCCAGCCAGGTGCTCCTCATCAGATCTTAGTACGACGCAATAATAAACTCAGTCCAATAGAATATGTAATTTAAATGTAAACAAGTAAACAATAAACAACAAAATCTGAGCGCGAACCCTGACCCCGTGTGTCAGATGCCCTCCCCGTGTGTGTCAGATGCCCTCCCCGTGTGTCAGATGCCCTCCCCGTGTGTCAGATGCCCTCCCCGTGTGTCCTCGGGGTCTCATTCTGCACAAACGTCTTGCTGTAGTTTAGATCTGTCCAAACTCGTCCTGACATGTGACTCTTGTAAACGTTTTCAGTCTTTGTGTCTTTCTGGACGTGTTTAAACTGTGAACTTTTTACTTTGAACAGAATCTTGTTAAAACATAGACACAAATAATGGCCCTGACATCGGCTCAGCAGAAAAATGTGATATTTTCTCTAAATTGTTTAGCTCTAGAATCTGGATAAAAGTCTGGAGAAGGAGCCGGTGCTAAAAACTAAAAGCCTCTCATTTTTCTGAGAAGCATCGTGACTGGAGTCAGATTTATGATTTACATTTTTATAGACCATAAACATTTGAGAAAAGAGAAATCTGAACTAAATCCAAGAATCCGGTGCATTTGAGAACAGATCTGTAGAGTCTAAACTACAGTTAGCAGCTTTTACACAGATTTATAAAGGCAGTTTAGTTTGAAGAGGAGATTATGACACTTAAACGACAAACAAACTGTGTCTATTCAAACTGCAGCCCACAGACACGGACAGGCCACAACACCAGGGTTATGTCTGTACAGTTTGGGGTCATGTTTTGTATCATGTTTTTGTGTATTTATGGAGAATCGTCGTGTGGGATCATGGGCGACGTAGACAAGGACAAGGCCCCAACAGACGACGAGCTCAGTGTCTCAGACAGAGGAGGAGGAGGAGGAGGAACCATCATGGAAGGACAAGCTCCTGCTCGGGACGCACCACCAGAACAGAACTGAAGAGGCTCATATCAAGAAATCTGATGTCTGATGTTTTTCCTGGGATCTCCTCCAGTTTGGGGGTCACTGCCCCGAGTGTCCGATGACCACGGGCTCCACTGAGGCCTTCACCTTCCAGACCTTCTCCTGCTCTTCTTTGAGCCCCTGGTATTTCTCTATTCGTTCCTTTTCCCTGATGTTCTCTTGGTTCTTTGCTCTGTTGTTTCTCCACAGTGTCCCGTTGGTCCATTCTGTCTGTATCTGTCCCACAGGATCTTGGCTCATTCTCCACGACCTTTGGAGGTGTTTCCCACCTTGACCTCGGGGTCTCCAGTCCGTTCTCTGCACAGATGTTTCTGTACATTTATATATAAATATAATCTCATCTCCATCTTTAAAGTGGAAGAAAAGTTTCAAACATTTTCAGAACAATAAAATGGAACAAGTTGATGTAAATATGTTATGTGTCACAGTTAAAACCATAAAAGTTAAATCCTCTCTCTTTAACTACATTCAAACTTCAGTATAATAAATCTTAACGGTGCTTCAGTGTTGTGCTCTCGGCTGAGGCACAGATAGTCGCAGCATGACTTCAGCCTGACGTCACTGTCCCACACAAAGCCTTAAAAGGTCCATTATTTCTCCTGTCAGAAACAAACCAGACTAAAAACTTTACAACATCAAACTAAAGTTCACTTCAGTGACTTTAACCTGATGGAAGAGAATGAAACAACCACAAAACATCATAGAAGTGTGTACTATATTCACCCACAGTGTCATGGAAATGCACTTTTAAACAGCCTCAGTCCTTTTCCTGCCTGTGTTTACACAATATTAAAACTTCACTCAGTTTTCATATTAAGGAAGTGACTCGATGCAGATTTTGATTTTCAAAGCTCTTTTTTTAGACAGTATTATAATTTAACACAAACTAATAGTATTTGACTATTATATCATGTGACCTGACAGTAGTTTGATAAAACTCCAGATGAAAGCATTATTTTTGTATATAGTTTTGATACTAATTTTAGTATCGATTAATATCTAATTTTCTTCAGTTTTGAAAACCCTGGTTCCTCCATGTCAATAAAACAAAACACAACTTAACTCCAACGATGTTTGGCAGATTTAAACATAAAAACTGAGGTTAAAAGATGAAAAAAATCACTTCTAAAATCTCCCGGGACTATCCCAGGACCACGGGACGGTCCCATGTGGAGCTGAGCCCAAACCATGGCCCAGATTTGTCTCACTGTTGTGGCCAATAATCGATATTGGGAGAGTTCAATATGTATGTCTATGGTGAAATGTTGAGCCGTTTCAAAAGGTGACACACGGCACACATGAGCAAACACAGACAGAAACGTTTTAAAATAGTTTGAAACTCAAGAAAAAATACAAAATGTTTTTAAAGAGCTGACGTCCAGGAGCCTGTGTCAGTCTGAGCTCATTGTCCTGTTTGATTTTACACAAAAAAGTGAAAGTGACTGAAAAACTGTTGGCTAATGCTAATGCTAATGCTAATGCTAGCTTGTGACTGTAGTGTTATCTGAGAGGGGCTTGTTTAACAGCACAGATCAGCTCACCTTTTATAGTTCAGATTAATCAGCTCGCTCTGTTCAGACTTTAAACAAAACTCAGATTAAAGTCTCACAGGTCCAGACACAGCAGTGCCTCACACCAGCTGCAAGTATCAATACAGATATTAAAAGCTCCTATATTATGCAAAATGGATTTTTGTGAGTTTTAATCCATGTCTAACGCTGTTCCCTCCTCAAAAACAGACCTGGAGTTGTGTTTTGTTTCATTCTCATGTTTTACTGTAGGAGCCATTTTGGGTGACAGTTGCTATGGTGATGCCTGAGGGGCGGGGTCATGTGGGCAAAGGTTAAGTGCTGATAGGTTAAGGGTGAAGCGCCGGTAGTTTAAAAGGCACCGGGTTTCCTGCTGTCTGGAGGTGGAGAGACACTGGGTCACTGTGTTTTTTATTGATCGTTTCATTTACATGTTTATCATATTTTATAGGCCACATTAAACCATCTGTGACCTGCTTAAAACACTGATTATTAAACAGAAAATGCATTATGTGACTCTGCGCGATTCTGTGTGACTCTATACGACTGTGTGTGACTCTATACGACTGTGTGTGCGACAAACAGCAACACGAGAGAAAGTCACACATCCAAACAGCATTCTGCCGCGAGCAGGTAAACTGTCACTGCTGTGGATAAAGAATCTGTGCATTAAACTAGGTCTAAACTAGGTCTTTCTTTTTCTGGAACTTTTAAAAGAATACAATTCTTAGATAAAGTCTGTGCACTCTGTTGTTTTTACGCGGCGCGCTCTGATCGACCTCGTGTTGTGGCTTTGGGGTTTCAATGGAAATGATGGTGACAATTTGTTGAAATGAAAAGCTACATTAATCACACAGTTTGTATTTATTCGAATGAGTTTATCGCAACGTTTCACTGAAAAAAAAATATATATATATGAATGAAAAATCAACAAAATGAGCCAAACAAACGGTGGAAAAACTACAAAATGAACACAAAGGTCATGTTAATAAAACACAAGGCTCGATGTGAAATGAAAGCTCATGAAACAAAAGGAAAACGTCAAGGATTCTCTGGGAAAGTTGAACAAATTGTGTAACTGTCAATGATGTGTCGTCTTTAACGCCACAAGAAGTAAAACTAAATGAATGATCAAGCATCGTGAAATACAAACATTTCAAAATGATGCAAAAGGTTTAAAAGAAATGGATGAAATCATTTGCACTGAACCAAAGGAAAATCAAAACAATTCACACGATTTTACTGAAAATAATGAATTTATGTGTTATTTGTTATGTGTGTGAATCAAATATGGCTAAAATGTCTGATAAGAGTTTAACAGAAAATGACACAGAGCTTCAGATGTGGAGAGTCATTAAACCCACAGTCCCTGCTCTCGACTCTTCTGTCTCATTTCTGCTTTAAGGCTGAAGCTGCATTAGATAAAACAATCACTGAAGGAGAGACATGCACGAGGAGAAGAAGAGGACGAGCAGCTGAGAGTGAGGGAAAAAAAAGAACTGGAACTTACAACTACAAACTGAAATGGCAGAAAAAAAATGGCAAAACTGGAAATTCTCAAAACTCAAAGCTCAACGAGTAGAAACAGGACTTCAAAAGTATCAGATGGAATGAAGTCCTACTTAAATTACAACAACAAAGTCTCCAATGTTCAGAGTGTGGAGCAGAGACACACACCTCAGACACACACACACTGGAAATGGACAAAACATTTATGATCTTGGTGTGATGAAAAGACAGAATGAAATCACAACTTTGTTAAAAAAAAACAACAACATCAACAATCCCTCACAGCCAGAGAGAGATCTGTATGTGAAGGAAATCCTCTGAAATACCACACATTTATACAACATTTGACAATGGAGTTGAGCAGAATAATCAAATGATTCTGATGGTTTGTACGTCCTGGAGCAGAAGAGACCAGGCCACAGAACGAATCAGGAGATGACAAAACATGAATCCAGAACACGGCTGTGCAAAAGACAAGAGTTTATTAAAGCAACAGTTTAGAGATGAGCAAAAAGTGTGGTCCTGTTACATGGACAAAGATCTGTCATGGTCTCACATTAAAACTGAGGACGTAAAGATGCTGCAGGACAACGGTCTGTTTCTCAGGGGATGTACAGTGTCTACACGACATGGACGTGACATGTTCAGCATGAACAAACTGCCCTATAAGCTCAGAGACGAGCGGCAGAAAGACAGTAGAAACAGAGAGCCAGACTCCAAGATATTGTTGACTTCATTAAGAAACAAGTGCAGATGCTCCAGACTCAGTCTATGGAAAGATCCTCCTGTTATTGAGCAAATCAAACACAAGCCACAACTTCAGTCTAAAGAGTCCAGCTTTGCCAACACAGTTGGTTCAGCAGAGAACAAGCCTCGATCTGCAAGAAAAGAAGAGGAATAAAAACACCTGGAAGTTTGTGTTTGTGTTTCCTGTGGAGCAGGACACACTGGATCATTGTGCACAGAGGATGGAGAACAGAGTCTGCTTATGTGCTCAGAGAACATAAAGAAGAACTGATGAAAAAGGTTCTCCTGCTCAAAGTGCAGCCTGGGACACTGTCCCCCACAGAGAGAAGACGCCTGAGACACTGTCCCCCACAGAGAGAAGACGCCTGAGCAGACCCAGAGGAGCAGACCCAGAGGAGCAGACCCAGAGGAGCAGACCCAGAGGAGCAGACCAGCAGACTCAGAGGAGCAGACTCAGAGGAGCAGACTCAGAGGAGCAGACTCAGAGGAGCAGACTCAGAGGAGCAGAGGGCTGTGATCTTCAGCTGTAAAGTCGTCCTACAGAGACCTCCAGCCCAGACACCGTGGTCTCTGGTTGTGGCATTAGACGGGGGCAGTTCCTCGAGTTGCCCAAAGTGACACACAGAACTCCATCCCTGTGTATGAAACATCACAACAGAAGGTGATATTAAAATGGCCTCATTTGAGACACATCGATGCAGGAACCAAGCCCCTGATAAGAACCAATGTGTGAAAAGCTCTGGAGCCGTTGGAGGTGATCTGAGGTGTGGACGGAGGACGGTTTGGACACGAGAACAACGCTGGGATGGACAGTAAATGGACCAGGAGGCAGAGTGAACACTTAAACATAAACACAACTATTAATCATGTTTCTGTACAACTGGATGAGCTTTGGCAGTTTACAAACGAGACCAGTCTGGACCATCAAGAGTCAAGAGAAGATCGAAAACTGATGGAGTCACTGAGTCTGTGAAACACCTGCAGAGGACGATGGGTCAGGACACAGTGAGCGGACGTGTCTCTGCACAGGAGACTCTCTCTAAACAAGGACCTGGTGCTCTGAAGGAGGAGTGTGTCTCACCAAGAGCAGACTCAGCCTAAATCTGTTTGTGCGTTAAACAAGTGTGAAACAAAACACAACTCCAGGTCTGTGTGTGACGAGGAAACGACATTAGAACAGATCAGAGAAAAGAGGAATATGGGCCGTTTAAGGTTTACAGTTTATAGAAATAATTTATATTAAATTAGTGAAGTTCACAAATGAACTTCTCACATTTGTAAAAAAAATAAAAATAAAAGTGTAAAAAAAACAGTGTATCTGGGAAATAAATTCATATTTAATTAATAAAGTCGGCGCAAAAAGACAAATCTGAAGAACTGAGGACAAACTGAGAATGACACACACAGACACACACAAAAACACACACACAGACACACACAAAAACACACACACACACACACAGAAACACACAAAAACACACACACACCGACACACCCCCACACACACAGACACACGCACACAGAGACACACACACACACACACCTGTGCCAAATATCTGCTACATTTTCAATATCAGATCGATACTGATCTTGGTCCGTCCCAGTCGCCAGTGACAATAATCAAAGTCACATCTGTCCCACTGCGTCACGTCTGTGTCTCCATGTTACTGCTTTGCTTAGAATTTTTCATAGTGTGGCATTAAACCTTTGTATCTTACATTTCATTGTTTTTATTGTGAAAAACATGTTGAGAACAGTGAGTGTCAGCTCAGATCTGACCTGTGGTGTGGTCAGCCGCCGTCACAGAACGATCACGTCATAACCACGTTTAAGTCCAGTCTAAAGGAGCAGGTTTGGACATTTCCCACTGCCCTTAAACGCAGCACAATGAAAACGTCTCACTCCAGGTTTTACGACGCCCGAGTCACTTTTACTGCCCTGAACAAACTGATCAAACTGATCAAACATTCACTACAGCTGCAAAAACGACAAACTACACACCAGACCACAGCAAAGGCATTCAGCGAGGAACAGGCGAGGGGCGGGAGCGGACATGTTTTTGGTTGTTTTACACTAAAATGTGGTTTTGCTCTTAGTCCAAACCAGATGAGGATCTTTACACAGGAGTTTAGTCCCAGCTGTGCGTCTGATTACAGACTAATGCAGAGTGTAAATCATAAAGACGGAGAATGAAAGAGCAAAATATGAACCAGAGGAAAGAGTCTGAGAATAACACTGAGAATAACACTGAGAATAACACACTGAGAATAACACTGAGAATAACACTGAGAATAACACACTGAGAATAACACTGTGAGAATAACACTGTGAGAATAACACACTGAGAATAACACTGTGAGAATAACACTGTGAGAATAACACTGTGAGAATAACACTGTGAGAATAACACTGAGAATAACACACTGAGAATAACACTGAGAATCTACACTGGACGCACCCCTCCACCTCTGGAACCTCTGATTTGACCCAAACTTTGGCTTTACGTTTCTGTCGATACCTGATATAAACCAATACCAGCGCACGGACTAAAAATAGACTTTATTTTCCTAAAAACTAAAAATATCGTGTGACAAAATGTGTCCTGTAGCTGTTATTCATCTCTCACGTGACCACAGAACAACTTTATATCAATGACAGAAAAATATAAATAATATAAATGATAAATGCTGAGGCTTGGACTGAAACTAGAACTGGGACTGGGACATTTTATAGAATCACGACAAACTCCAACAGAGATAATGGACGATATGTCTCCAGAATCTGCAGAACAATCCAACTTCTCCATGATCAAAGTTAAACACTATAACAGTGGTTTAAATATGGAACATTTAAATGGTAAATAAAGGTTTTAATACAGCACTTTTCCACCTTCAAGGCTCACAGCTCTGGGGAGAGGAGGGTTAAGTGTCTTGCCCAAGGACACAACAGGAGGATTAATCTTTAGGAGCTGGATCTGATTACTCTGCCAATCATAGTTAGTTTTTTTTATGTTGAAAGCAGGATTTAACCTTTAGGTCAGAGGACGATCACTCTACCAACCGAGCCACTGCCGCTCCTGAATTATAATTATGTCCAGAACATTTTAAACTGCAGCTTTAATCATTAGCCTGATTATTCGTTAATCATAATTATTCTGACTGTGATAATCGTGGCACCACATCTCCACTCTGTCCCATGTCTGACCTGATCTCGTGTCTCGTCCCGTCCTCGGTCCATCCACCTGCCGTTTCCTGACCACAGACCGGACACCTGAGCGACGGTCAGGACAGAGCGACGGTCAGGACAGAGCCTCAAACTGAACCAGGGCCAAACAAGAAAACAGCAGAATGTGTCTTTAATGAGTCTGGCGTCAGAAGTCAAAGGTCCAGTGTTCCTCCTCACTGGACACAGGTCACGTTTCACCAAAGAATCAGCTCTGGCCTCGTTGGACTGAACAAACCTGCCAAACCTCACAGTTTAAACCAGAGCTGGAAAAACACAAATTCACTCAATTTACAATTTACATACGAAGAAACAGCAATGAACCGATCCAGCTTTTTCAGGTCCAATATCGATTTTGATACTACAGCTTTAAGTATCTGCCAATACTCCAATGATCCAGCAAATTATTCAATATTGGTGCTGATACCCGATACCAGTATCAGATGGTTGTGGTTCTAGAGTAAACTATAATCTGAGTCCAGGGCTTTGTTATGGACCTGTCACTCCGCTGCTGTTGAACATTTAAAAGTTATTAAATCTGTATAAAGCTCATTTAAAAGTATCTGAACAATGGTGCTGTTTATTCTCGTCTTCACACAGATTTAAATATGATCAAATCTCTTCTCTACAGAAAAACATCTGGATTATTGTATTTTTCCTTCTAACATTATGTCTGTTGGCCTTTACTTTTTATATTATAGACACACGTTTGTACAAAGCTGCTCCACATCCCTCCTCCATGTTCTTCCTCTTATCTGGGGCCGGGACACGTCCTCCAGCTCCTCCGGTGGGACCCAAGGTGTGCCCAGGCCAGAGAGACATCGTCCCTCCAGTGTGTCCTTCCTCAGGGCCTCCTCCCAGTGGGACATGGACACCTCCCCAGGGAGGTATTTATTTATCTGTTATCATCTACTCTTCATGTATTTTCTTTACTTGTTATATGCTGGTTTGATGTGCTATTTAAAAATGCTTTAATTACATTGTTTAAGCGCAAATTTTTTTATTACTTTATTTTTGTAATCGTGTTTTCTCGTTTTGTCCCACCGTGGCCACTGTAGTCGCCCCGGTGTCACGTGACTAATAACACTTCCTGTTTGAGCGTTTTTGTTAAATGTTGAAATAAACCCATAAACCTCATAAATATCATAGTTTTTACTCAAAATCCTCCTGTTCCTCATTTGTGCAACAGGGAGGCGTCCAGGAGCTCCATGTGGAGGAGCAGCGGCTCTACTCCGAGCTCCTCTTCTACACACTTAGATGTAAAGTGACTGGCAGTGTTCTGTTAGAGTAACACATGCAGCTGTTTGGAGCAGTCGCTCATATTTGATTCAAACTTTACTCCACCTGTAACTGGAGACAGGAGGAGTTCATTCAACAGCTGATTCAAATATATCCCAGCATGCATTTCTCTGTGCATTCATCTTCAGTCTCACATTTAGTCTGTATGACATGTATCTGCAGTAAAACACTCAAACACACTCCAGCCTGGGCCCTGCACAAACAGAGGAATGACAGGCCCCTGTCAGTGTGTTTGTGCGTGCACAGTGCGTGAGTTTAGAACAAAACACAAATAAAAGTAAAAAGTGACATAAACAAACTCCAGCTGGAGTGAGACTCACCTGTTTGAGGAGCACACCTGTGTCTGATGTGTTTGTGCAGCAGGAGCTAGCTCCTTTAAGGAAACAGGCTAGTGTCAACAAAACTCAAGCTAGCTCCAAAACAACACGAAGAGCGACGAGGTGGAGTCACGTGAGCACGGTCCCGGCAGAAAATCCCACAGTAAAGCTTTAGAAGGCCTCAAGTGTAGAGTTTAAGTCCCAAAAGAGCAAAGTACAGAGACTTTTAGCGCCTGGAAACAACCGCAGACACAAACTGACAGAACAGCCCGCCCCCCGCCGTGACGAGCGTGACGGACAGGCCGCTCAGCCAATCACAGGCCAGAACATGAAACAGCAAAAACACGACTATTATGATTATTATGATTATTATGATTATTATTATTATTATTATTATTATTATTATTATTATTATTATTATTATTATTATTATTAAAATGTCTTGCTGTTGTTTCCATAACTTAAAAAAATGCATTACTTTTATTAAAATGTAAATAGTAAATGTTCTGATGTTCATTCATTTTAATTCAATTTAAATAAATAAATCAATAAAAAGTCCATGAAGACAAGGAGGTGATGCCATGGTACAGGTCAGCTCTGTGGAGTGTTGACATGGGAATTAATGTTTTTCTGGGTATTTTGGTGCAATAAAATGTCTGTAATTTAATAAATGCAACATAGACCCATTCAGTGTCTCACTGTTCTATGCAAAACAATATTATCTCTATTGTGGCAAGTTAATGAACAACAAATTCTATGTGATCTCTGCCTAAATCTAAAACAGAGGGTTTATTGACAGTGGCAACATCAGAGTGAACAGAGGGGTGGCTGAGAATAGCTCTAAAGTTTATTTTGGGTTAAGTTTGGTCTCACTCAGGAACACTCAGAAGAAAAGCAGAAAGGTATAAATGTGAGAAAACACTTCCACCTGCAGGAGAATTATAGAGACTGCATCCTCACTGACGTGTTTGTGCTAAAGCCACAGACACAAAGTTTACCTGAACCTTTGGTACTACACAACACACACAACACACACAACACAGTAATAAAAACACAAATAACTCAAATAAAGATCCAAGCTACGTCTTTTTTCAGTGATAGAAAAGTAACTTGAACTATTATTATTAATTACTGGTTTATTTTTATCAACTATTATGTATGTATTTATTTTGCTCGTTTTATGATGGTATTGATGTGTTATTTCAAAATACATTTTACTTTGTTTAAGCGCAATGTTTTGTTGATGTTTTTGTTTTGTTTGTTTTTTTGCAATCGCGCTTTCTCGTTTTGTCCCACCGCGGCCACTGTAGTCGCCTCAGTGTCACGTGACTAACAACACTTCCTGTTTGTGTGTTTTTGTTAAATGTTCACCGCTGTTATGTTGAAATAAACCCATAAACTTCATAAATATCGTCGTTTTTACTGTAAATCCTCCAGTCCTTCTTCTGTGTAACGTTTATCTCAAAATGGCGTCCTCCTGCGTCTCTTTTCAGACTAAAGTGACCTGTGTTCTGGAGATGTTGGCTAAAGCGGCTGTGGTGGAGATCGGTAAACTGTGGGAGGACGGGTTTGTCCTGTTTGAGGCCGAGCTGCGGAGAAGAGACGGAGAAATAGAAGCTTTAAACCGAAGAATAAAAGACATGGAACAAGAGAAAAGGACAAACTGCAGCGTCATGTCCTCTGCGTCCCAGACAGAGACAGAGAGGACAAGGACTCTGCTCACACACGGTAAAAACAGAGACAGTCTGCATTTGACCCATATACAGAGTCAGTCTGCATTTGACCCATGTTTGACCCATACACAGCACCTGTACACAGCACCGGGAAAAAGTTCTTTCTGCCTTTGTCATCAACACAGAAAACTCCAAAATACGGTTTACTCACAACAAAAACATTTCTGACACTTTAAACCTTTATTTTGCAACATAAACCTTATTTTTTATTATTCTGACCAATTTTCTGTATATCTGTCATATCTGTTGCCCGTGTCCAACGTCACAAAACTAGAAAAAACTTGGCAAAACTTTTAGTAAAATCTTAAACCTAATGATGTTAAATGTTTTAGAGAAATGTGTCGCTGAATGTGTCGTATGGACTTTAAACTTTGATACTGTTCAGTGAATCAAACTAGTTTAGAAACCAGACAAACCAACAAGACCATCTCCTTTAATTGGTTTAGTAACTGTTCAAATCAAAAAGTAAAACGTTGTGTAATTTCACATTACTACCTCCTCAGACAGTTACTAGAGATGAGAGTAGTAGTAGTAGTAGTAGTAGTAGTAGTAGTAGTAGTAGTAGTAGTAGTATATTGTATTGTCACGTTTGTCTCTTTTTTCAGGTCCTGTTATAAACTCCGTCCAGAGTTTGTCGCTTGAGCTCAGAGTTCAGGAGAAACGGGACATTTCGACCAATCACAAAATCCCACCTCTTTCATCAATTCCACCTCAGAACCAGGAACTTCCTCCAAAACAAGACAACGACATCGGAAATGATGACTCCGTGGTAAAACTGGAAGAGGAGGATGAAGTCCAAATTGTCGAGTGTGTTGAAAATCCAATGGAGAATCCGAGTCCAGAAGCAGCGAAGAGTCGGCCGTGGCTGCTGCTTCCAGACAACGACAACTGTGTCTTAGATTCTAAACAACTATCACAAAATTTAGACTCTGAAATCCTTCTTATTCAAAATGCATTGGACATTTTTGAAAGTTCTCCAGAACAAACTTCTAATGACAGATTTGTAAAAGACAATGGGATTTTACCACAAGGATCGAGTAGTAAATCTGCAGGTGAAACCAACGTCCATCCAGATCTAAATTTAGCCGCTGGGAACAGTTTAGAGAAAACAAATCACGTAGAAAATCTGAACTCTGATCGTTTTTTTGTTTTTAATGACAGCGAGGTGAACAAGGCCAACAGGCGAGTCAGAGAAAGGTGGTTTATCTGCCCCTTTTGTGGTAAAAGTTTTGACCGAATCAGCCATCTCGAAATCCACCAGAGGATCCACACGGGAGAGAAGCCGTTCACGTGTGAGGCGTGTGGGAAATGTTTCTCACAGAGGAGTAACTTAAGGACACATCAGAGGACGCACAAAACCATGCAACATGTGGCCTGATTTCTTTAGTCTTTTTTACTTTTTAAGCTGATTTTAGCATCTTTGAAAGTCATTTTTTGATTGTATGCAATAATAAATGTACTGACTGTTGCCCAAAGGGATGTTTATTTTTAGAGGTTAGAGTTGTCACGATGCCACAATTTCATACTTAAAATCAATATTAAGAACTAGACTCGATACTCAATACTGATTCCACGATAATAAAAACTCTTTATTTTGTTAATATACTGTATAGTAGTATCGATTAGTATCTTATTTCTGATACTTTTGACGGCCACATTGGAGGTTTAAAGTACTTCACACTGAGGTTTGGTGGAGCAGGTCTATGGCCTCACAAAAAGATCTTGGGTTCAATTCTTACTTTTTGTGATTATTACTTAATTTGGTGGATCTGTGGTAAATACTTATCCTAGTTTTATACGAGTCAGTGTCAGTTTGTGAACAAAGTTGAAAACTACAAGAAGTTGCACTGAGTTCTTAAATCCATCCAAAATGCAGGAACAATTTACACAGTTTATAAGTGTCAGGCTCGCCTCTCCACCGATCTAACCTGTAATTTTGACATCTACTGAACTTCGCCATAAAGTGAACACTCAAGGCAGTCCTCGACAGAAAGGTTCCGCAGTGCAGTTTTACAGATGGTCACATTACAGTTGAAATGAGATCTGTTCATGGTCCAGTCCCAGAAACGAAGAAAAACAAACCAAAAAAAAAACAGCTGAGAGGAAACTGCAGAAAAGTGAGTTTTATAAACAAAACATTTACATTTCAAACAGCAGTAAACATTTGACAGTGACGGCTTCTTTTCCACATTTAAGTCCCAGATCTTCTTCAGATTCTTGCCCAGATTTGTTCAGAGTCATAGACTTTTAGAGCTTTTCAAACTGTCAGACCATTTAAACTTTACACATGTGCACAAACAAACAAAGAAACAAACAAACAAACAAACAAACACAACACTTTTCACCAAATACACAGAGATTTAAGCTTCAGTTTAAACATCGAGCTCCTCTGGCAAACACAAGACTTTATAAATATTTGCACCTGATGCCACGTCCTGAACATGTGGCTGTTTAGATTTTTTAAATGTACAAAATGATTTGAGTTTGTCGTCTTATATTAAACAAATCCTTCATTGACACGTGTAGTGCAAACATCAACACAACATCCCAGAAACATACGACAAAGAATATTCCCTTTAACAGTTTGTACAAAATGTATGAATCATTTAATATTTTAAAGTAACTCTGTGTAACATTTTCATGTACGTACAACATCGCACATGCCTTTAAAAAGGGGTAGTGCCTCACAGCGAGAAGGTCCCAGGTTCGATTCCCAGACTGAAGGATCTTTATGCAGCGTTTGCATGTTCTCCCTGTGTCAGTGTCTAATCCTTCAGTCAGGACTCAGCGGGTCAAATGCAGAGGGCAAATACGGGTCATTATGGGCCCTTTTACAGATATTTAACAGTTGACAGGGCCAGCTGTCACACACGACGCAGCTCCACACACACACACACAGACACACACAGCTTCAGCTTCAGCTTCAGCTCTGACACTTTGAAAGAAAAAAACAATCTATGAAATCACAAAGTTATTTTTGTAAAAAGAAAAAAAATGTCACATTTATAGAGTCCAGCAGATTCACTGCCACAAAACTAATATCAAAATGATGGAAATTCTTGTTTTCAGAATCCAAACTAATTAAACTTTTCCAAATCAACTCTGAATTCAAGATTTATTTTGACCTGGAGACATTAGCAGCAACGAACCTGCACAGGCCTCAGAGACAAACAAAGTCAAACAGCTTTAGTTCATCTTCTATAGTTCAAATTGTTTTATTCCTTTAAGTTTGCTGCGTGCGCACGGTGGAGCCGGGTCGACTCGGGTTCAGCAGGATGGCGTTGGAGTGCGGCCTCGGCCTGAGGAGTCCGTTGCTGTAGTAGAAATGGTTGTTCAAAGCTTCAGAAATCTGGTAACTGCCGCTGTCCGTGTCGTCGTCCACTTGTCCCGGGGCCGGCGGGCTCCACGGCTCCAGGTTTGGCGAGGGGGCGTGTCTCAGGTGGGGCAGTTCGTCGTGGTGACACGGGACGAGGACTTCCTCCGTCTGCGGCTTCAGAGGGACCAGAGACGAGGGCAGACCCGAGTCCTGAAGGAGACGAGACGTGAGAGGAAGTTAATGTCATGGAAAAAACAGAAAAAGCCAAAGTTACATCTGTCTCTGGACACAAAGTTGTTGACGACGTTTGGACCGAGACGCGTCAGAAGTGAAGAAACATCTCGTCTTTTACTTTGTCTTTTTCTGCGGCTCAGACCTGGACTCAGGTTGTGTGTTTTTCCTGAGAACAGACTAAACGTGACCTCCACATCCTCCACCTTCTGTGAGGACGACACTAAACCCGAGCTCTGGTCTGACCACGAGAAACGACTCCACCTTCGTCTGATTCAAACTCTGTGTCGGGTCGTTCTGTCGTGAGGTGGACTCTTCATCTGCTCCCGATAAAGACGTCGTTCTTACCAGAGACATGTTGCTGCTCTTCAGGTACGACTCCACCCTCCTCCTCCTCTCCTCTCGCTCAGAGTCCATCCCTCGCTCGGTCCACACCACCGGGCGCCCGAGCTCATCCACCTCCACACCACCAGGGTAGACGGGCCTCTCCTGCATTTACGAAACAAACACGTCAGAGATGGAGAGTTTTTTAGAGTCTCAGTTTAAATCAGATTATTCTGCAAAAACGACTTTTCAGACCGTGACACGCCCCCCGTGACGCGCCCACTCTGACGCGCCCACTCTGATGCGCCCACTCTGATGCGCCCACTCTGATGCGCCCACTCTGACGCGCCCACTCTGACGCGCCCACTCTGGCGCGCCCACTCTGACACGCCCCCTGTGACACGCCCCCTGTGACGTTGTCGTTGTCGTTTACAGTTCCGTCAGTTTTCGTGGATGTCAGACTTTGTGTTTTTAGTTGAATTTTGTGATTTAAAGTGTAAATTCTAACAGAATGATCCGCACAGATGAGAACCACAGACACCGTTTGTTTTCATGTTGCTGCTTTGCCTGAAATGTTCCGCAGTATGGCATTAACTGGTCTATCTAACTAACTATCTGGTCTATCTCCATGGAAACAAAAACGCAGACCGAGTGCTTTTGTTTTTATTTTTATATAACTTTAATGCCCAGTTGTGGAACATTTTGGATAAATAAACCAAACTCTATTGTCACAGTTTAAGATCAGGTCTGTTTACACATAAATCTAAATGTTCATTTCTCCGTGTTCGTGTTTATATTAAAGTGTTTTTAAGGAGGATCCTGAGACACTCGACTCACCAGAGACGTCTCACTGTGCTTCATTCTGCTGTCGACTCGGAGCAGAGCGTAATCCTCGGGCTGAACACACACACAGTTTTGTTTTAGAATCGAAACAAAGTTCATGATCAGGTCCATGCACCAGAAAAACAATAAAACATTTAAACATTTACAAAGAGTCTCAGTTTGTTTGTGTTTTTTGATGAGGATTTCTCTGAGACAGAAGTGACAGAGATGAACTTTTTTTTTGCTTTTATCTGTAAAACCAAATGCAGTTTGTCCCACAGATCCAGGCCGTGTCTCAGTTCATCAGTTTCACACTTTGTCGTTTGGACGGCTCTTCTGTCACTTCCGGCGCATCGAGGCCCGTCCCATTTCACGCACCCGACCAATGTGCCCTGTGTTTCCGTGGAGATCGGCCGTGAACGAAGGCTCCATCTGAGTCGACTGTTGCGCTTGTATTTATCCTGGCTATTGTTTTATTGCTTTTACACCAATTGTCTTCTCTTTTTAATGTTAATTGTCTTCTGTTTTTAATGTCTTTTTTACTGTAGCACTTTGAGATTTGTTGTTCGAATGTAAAGTGCGTTATAAATAAAATGTATTATTATTATTATTATTATCCTTCTGGTCTATTCTACTGGAGAAAATGGCGTCTGCTACAGAAAACACTGGTTTATGTCACGACAGACTCGCAGGAAACTGAGGAAAATCTGAATAAAAAGCCGTCGTCTCAGTTGCGAGGTGATGTAATGTGGCGCCATCATCTGCCTCTGACGTGGAAACCGTCCAACTGAGACACGGCGATACAATTATTTAGAGTTTTTCCACGCCCCCTTTTTAGTCGACCAATCGATGGGCAGCACATGACTTTAGACCAACATTAGTTTCTTTAGTCGACCACAGACGGAATCATGAGTGGGTAAAAACACTATTTAAAGGCGCACTGTGTAGAGATGAGAGTAACATGGGCCCTGGGAGAAAAGTTACACAGTGCACCTTTAAAACTTTTATTTTTAAGACATTTTTACTGAAGAAAAGTGACCAGACTGTGAGTTGAGTGTGTGACCTGGACTCTGGGGTCGGTGCTGACGGAGTTGAGTCGTCTCAGGGAGGTTTGTCTGGACAGAGAGTTTATTTCCTCCCTGAAAAAAACAAAAACAAAAACAAAATACAACTGGAATTTAACAACAGCAACTAAAAAAACTAAAGACACATCACTGCACTTGGATCACATCACAATAAAAACAACAAAAATCAAAAAGTAAAAGTCCCATCATAAAAACTGAGCTGTAGAATAAACTTTGGTTCATGGAGCGATTCGTCGAGGTGGTGTTTGTAGCGACAGGTGGAGCTGCGCTAAAGTTTATCTGAATAATATCTGAGTTTGAGAGAATCTGCTCGAGGATTTAACGGGAATAAAACACGAGGTTTAGGCCGAGTTCAGTCTGTGTTTGCTCTAAACTCACACGTCAGGGGTTTTTCCTGATTCAGAGATTTTCTTGGTTTGGTGGATCGAGTGTTAAATATTTATCAGTTTTGCTTTAGCTCAGTTTGTGCAGAAAAGAACAAAAACACAGAAGTATTTGTGAGGTAAAACTGAACTTCTGCCACAAACACAAAACCTCCTAAACCTCTAAACCTCTAAACCTCTAAACCTCTAAACCTCTAAACCTCTAAACCTCTAAAACTCCAAAAACTCCAAAAACTCGCTGACTCTTTAAAGCTTCACTTCAGTAAATAAAACTCCACTTTTATTTGGTTCTTTGTGATTTTTGTGTAATTCAGTTTTAGTTTTGAGCCCTGGTTGTTCAATATCAGAACAAAGATGACCTCCACCCGCTCCACCTCCTCCACCCGCTCCACCTCCTCCACCCGCTCCACCTCCTCCACCTCCTCCACCTCCTCCACCTCCTCCACCTCCTCCACCTGCCGCTCGTGTCCAGACGTAAAATAATAAATTCAGTTTAAATTCGTCCTGGTTTTGTCTGTTTTTTGTCTGCGTCTCACGTTTTCTCGCTCAGCTCCATCTCCAGTTTCTTGTGTTTGTTTTTGTGATGTCGATTCACCACGACGATGACCACGACCATGACGAGCAGCAGAAGCCCCGCCCCCGCCGCGATCACGACCAACAGGAGACTCTCACTGCCGAGGTCAGCGAGACGGAACGAGCGCTCTGGAAAAACAACATGAGGACAAGACAAACATGAGTCTGAGGTTCATCACTGAAGATCCACGTGGAAATGCGACAAGACGTTTGTTTATCCAATCAGAACGAGCGTCACATGACTCAAAGCTCAAATCCAGTCGTTTTAAACCTACACTTCTCTGATCTGATTGGTCACTCCTTAAACCCCAGCAGCCAATCAGGACTCAGAGCTAGTGCAGCCTCTGCAGCTCAGAGAATCTGGAGGATCTGAACATGAGGCCTGTCCATAAACTGAGACACACCTGTGTGTGTCTCTGCAGGTCAAGGCTCTGGACACAGGTCTGTCCACACAGAGACATGTCCCTCTGTGTCTTCACAGACTGAACAGGACAAACGTTCTGTGTTTTTCTTTGCTGCGTCTCAAACGAGGACACAGTCTTTGTGTCTCGTGTCCCGCAGACCGGAGCCTGGATTGTGCATTAAAGACAAATCTTGTGTGAAGTTGTGTTTCCAGCAGGGGGCAGTGTGCGTCTGACCTGCCACAGTAAACTCGTACTCCGTGCTCCCCGGTCCCACGGCGTTCAGAGCCACACACTGATAAACGCCGCTGTCGTTCAGACGCAGAGCACGTTTAAAAACAAGTCTGGTCCCGGTCACCTCCGAGTCCTGGGGCAGAGCTCCGCCCTTCCTGCACCACACACAAAAACATTTATGAAAACACACGACACAAAACACCAGATTCAAACCAGGAAATGAAAACAGAGACATTTGGATTTGAAATGAAATACGAGTCTTGATACGTTGAGAAAAAGCAGCTCTGGAATCTCAGGAATTCTGTGGGTCGTAGGGAGCAGTGTACAAAGGAGTTCACACTTATACATGTTTAAAACACACGAGCTTTGTCCTGGTGACGTTTGATTGGTCAAAGGTTTTAGGCCTGATGCTCTTTGGTTTGGGACTGACACAAACAGGACACACACTTTTCCCCAGGACTGAACTGAGTCTGTGTTTGTTTATGAACTTCATATTTAACCTTTAACATCATCATGAGTCACAGCGAAAACAAAACAAACACACGATAATCCAGAGAAACTCCGACCGTTTCAGATTCAAAAACATCTGAGTCTGACGCCACGAGAGTCTAAAATATCAAACTATTTCAATACTAAGGAACTCGATACTCGATACTGACTCTGATTCCATGTGTGTTACGTGTGTGTGATCCTCAGTGTGCAGAAGTTCACACTGGTCCAGGTCCTGGTCCAGGTCCTGGTCCTGGTCCTGGTCCTGGTCCTGGTCCAGGTCCAGTCTGTGTCTTTCACTTTCTAAACAGATTCAGGTTCATTTCTGTCAATGTGACTTTTTTTAGTTTTGATTCTTGTGAAAAATGAAGATTTAGTTTCAAAGACTAAAACTGAGACAAATCTGTGAATCTCACAAAATCTCTCATTTTAAATGTCACTCATACTGTTCTCCCTCTCTCCGTGTTCTCCCTCTCTCCGTGTTCTCCCTCTCTCCGTGTTCTCCCTCTCTCCGTGTTCTCCCTCTCTCCGTGTTCTCCCTCTCTCCGTGTTCTCCCTCTCTCCGTGTTCTCCCTCTCTCCGTGTTCTCCCTCTCTCCGTTCTCTCTCTCCGTGTTTTCCCTCTCTCCGTGTTTTCCCTCTCTCCGTGTTTTCCCTCTCTCCGTGTTTTCCCTCTCTCTCTCTCAGTTTAACTGAATGGACCTGAACCTGCAGCTCAAACAAAGGAGAGAGTCACGTTACACAGACACAGAAGAGCCACAGAAGAGCCACAGAAGAGCCACAGAGGAGCCACAGAGGAGCCACAGAGGAGCCACAGAGGAGCCACAGAGGAGCCACAGAGGAGCCACAGAGGAGCCACAGAAGAGCCACAGAAGAGCCACAGAAGAGCCACAGAAGAGCCACAGAGGAGCCACACATTTGGCTGCAGTTCACTCCACACAAAGCGTGGCTCCCAAACTCCACTCGGCTTCACTGTCATTAACTTTGGAAGAGACTGAGGTCAGATCTACGCAGAGGCGAGCCGCTGCAAACTGAGCCAGACGAGAGCCGTAATAAGAGCCGTAATGAGTCTGCAGAGGTCAGAGGTCAAAGGTCACCTCTGGTTAATGTGGAAATGATGCATCATCCAGGATTTTTTGTATTTTTAATTATTGTTGTAAAAAAAAAAAAAATCTTCCACCTGCTCCTGTCTCCATGGAGATGTTACTGCTTTGCCAGGAATATTCCACAGTACGGCATTAAACTTGGATTCAGTTATTTGTTTTAGACGTAAAGACAAAAACTGATGAAGCTAAAAGTCGTTATTTTGAATTAAACTTAACGTCTCTGTAAATGTGACACTTTGGTCCAAAACAAGTGAAATGTTTTTATTAAAACACGAGACGATTGGACCAGAGCAGAGACAAAGACAGAAGAGTGTCCACGTGTGTCCACATGTCTGTCCACTCATGTCCACACGTCTCTCCTGCCCCGCTCCTGTCCCGCTCCTGTCCCGCTCCTGTCCCGCTCCTGTCCCGCTCCTGTCCCTCTCTTGTCTCGCTCCTGTCCCTCTCCTCTCTCGCTCCTGTCCCGCTTCTGTCCCTCTCTTGTCCCGCTCCTGTCCCTCTCCTCTCTCGCTCCTGTCCCGCTCCTGTCCCGCTCTTGTCTCGCTCCTGTCCCTCTCCTCTCTCGCTCCTGTCCCGCTTCTGTCCCTCTCCTGTCCCTCTCCTGTCCCTCTCCTGTCCCTCTCTTGTCCCGCTCCTGTCCCTCTCCTCTATCGCTCCTGTCCCGCTTCTGTCCCTCTCCTGCTCCTGTCCCTCTCCTGTCCCGCTCCTGTCCCCCTCCTGTCTCGCTCCTGTCCCACTCTCGCTCCTGTCCCACTCTCGCTCCTGTCCCGCTTCTGTCCCTCTCTTGTCTCGCTCCTGTCCCTCTCCTCTCTCACTCCTGTCCCTCTCCTGTCCCTCTCTTGTCCCACTCCTGTCCCTCTCCTGTCCCTCTCTTGTCCCGCTCCTGTCCCTCTCCTCTCTCGCTCCTGTCCCGCTTCTGTCCCTCTCCTGCTCCTGTCTCTCTCCTGTCCCGCTCCTGTCCCTCTCCTGCTCCTGTCTCTCTCCTGTCCCGCTCCTGTCCCGTCCCGTCTGCAGACGCTCTGTGTCTCTAATCAGAATCAGCCTGTACTTACGCCTCTTTACTGCGTCTCCTCTGGGGCAGGGCTGTGATTTAAAGCTTATCTCTCGTCTCCTCGGCTCATCTGCTCCTCGTGTGAAAATACCTCTGACTCCTTTTGAGAAACTCGACACCGAACGACAGATTTTATTTCACAAAGGACGACTCGCCCTGAACGAGCAGAGAGAAGTTTATCGCACCGTCGACCCCGATTATGAATAAAACACTTAAACATAAAGTCACTTCAGCTCGAGATGAACAGAGAGAATTTCCACAAATAAATAAATCGAGTGCATTTATGTGAGATTCAGTTTGACATAAACGTGTGAGATTATTATCAGTCCATAAAGATAATCTGATAAAAGTTGATTTGTGTCATAAAAATGATGAGAGTTTAATCCACAGAGTTATGATCCACAGTGAAGTGATCAGAGACTGTGGAGATAAAAGTGCAGATCTGTGGAGTGGGGGGTCAGGGGGACAGAGACATGTCCCCGTGTCCTGTGTCCTGTGTCCTGTGTCCTGTGTCCTGTACCATGTCCAGGTGATGTTGGAGACTCGTGGTTGTCCCTGGGCGTCGCAGAGGAGCTCGGCGTTCTCCATCCCCACAGACCAGTGTCCTGAGCCGGCCACGATCTTCACCTCTGGAGGGTCTGGAAACAACGAGGGAACAGTCAGAACCAACACGACACTGAAGAGCGAGGGTTCAACGCCACAACTCAGACGTGAAACAGACGTGAAACTGACGTGAAACAGACGTTAAACAGACGTGAAACAGACGTTACACCACTGTGGTTCCGCCCGAGTGAACACGGCACTGACCATTTTATTTTTGTTTATTTTTTTCTTTTAAGGGCCCAGAGTTAGAACACAGTTTCCTCACCACAAACACATATTTACTCACATGTTTAACACACAAACCCTGAGGATTTAGGCTGAGTTCTTCTCTCAAACTGAAAACACTCTGTTTCACCTTGTGATGTCATCATGTGGTGATACAGGAAGTGCTCCACTGTGTTTTTAAACTCCACCTTCACTGGAATCATCTGGATCATTTCAGTCCTGGAGTTGTCTCTTATCTCGACTGAACTAAAGGTAAAAGGAGCTGTTCACTTGAAAACTACCACTTGATGACATCACAAGGTGGAACAGAGCGTTTTGAGCTTTGGAGATGTGACAGACGAATGATAAATGAAACAAAACACATTCAGGTCTGTTTTTGAGGAGTAACAGTTTTATAACATGGATTAAAGCTCAGAGTCCATTTTGTGTGACACATTATTTTATTTATAATGTGTTTATTTAACATTGATCTAAATCGTCTCAAACTGAGCGGACGTTAAATCTGCAGAAGTTTGTCTCTTTTTGCTGCACGAGGGAAATCAGTTTGATTTATCTTCAGGACAGAGACGTTTGACACTTAGACAAACACAGTCACCTACATTTAAACAAATAAGGAAATAATGTGTGTGTCCTTGTGCGTTGTGTGTGTCCTTGTGCGTTGTGTGTGTCACTGTGCGTTGTGTGTGTCACTGTGCGTTGTGTGTGTCCTTGTGCGTTGTGTGTGTCCTTGTGCGTTGTGTGTGTCCTTGTGTGTTTTAGCAGAATGCAGCTGAGCCGGTCCAGAGCTCATAATGAGTCTGTAAAAACAATCTCCTTCCTGTGACTCAAACTGATAATAACAGAAACATTTGTCTCAAACAGCTTTTCAAAACGAGCTGAGCTTTTTTCCATCGTCCTGTTTCTGCTTCTTCTGTGACTCAGTCGTGACAAACTCTGAGGATGAAGTGTTTTGCTCAAAGGCAGGAGTCTGTCACTGTGACTGACCTTTGAGTTTAAAGACAAATATTTATATCAACAAAGAGACTGAACAGCCACAACGACACGTCACCTGAGTCTGTGCAAACACTCCTCTAAAGCCATACTGCGGAACATTCTCCACAGACATAGACACGTTTTATGTCACACAGTGGAGCCAGAAGAACAACCACCATTGGCAGTTTGGCACATCACCATGACAACACGGAGCAACAAACCACATGGGTCTGATTAACTTTATTTGGGACGACCCAAAGGAAGTTTGTGTCAAATTTGGGAAAACTACATTTTCGGTCCTCCATACAAATATATCAGATGTTCTGTAGGGGGCGCTATTGCGCCAATTTAGTTTCTGTCATAATGAGTAGTTTTAGACCAGAAAGTTTTACAACTGATTCGAATTTGAGCAAAATCAGACTTCGCATGAGCAAACGGGAGCAAATTTTGACATGAAAATTCAAAAAAGTCTGATGGAATTTTGTGGCTTCGCAAAGACGTCATCATAAATTATATAAGTCCTGATGCCCCACGTGTCCAGATGATGTGTGGTGATTTTCAGCTCTGCAGGTGAAGTGTCTTCAGAAGAGTCGAATAAAATGCGACGTCAGTGAAAACACTGAAATTTCATTTTGGAATTTTAAATCCAAGATGGGCAGGGGGCGCTGTCGTCACATTTTTTTGTGCCCAATGATAAACACATAAAAAAATTTATTTTTCGCCAGACCTGAAATTTGGGCAAAATTTGGTGAGTCAAGTAAACAAGACGATGAGCTCAGCTCCTCTCTGAACACGAGCTCTTTACATTTTGTATTTTTTCTTCAGACTTTGCTAACGTGAGCGTCACCATGGAAACCACTGAACCGCCATAGACCGACATGTACAACCCCCCAGAGTGACGTCACAGAGGATTATTTAACAGAGGAATGTTTTTAATTATTTTGTAATTACTCTCTGGTGTCCGTTGGTTTCAAATTATGAAAAATTTTGAGCGTTGCCACAACAATGAACAACCTGAAACTAAAAATATACGTAACATTTTGAGGAGTTTTTTACATTTAAATGATTTAACAGATTTAACTGGAGCTGAAACTCATGAGTCTGAAACAGTTTAAAACGTGTCACGTGACAGTCGTGTGTTTGTTTGGGGTCAAAAAGTAGAAGCACAAAGAACAAAACGTTCATCAGAGAAACGTCCATAATTATGGGTCTGAACGTGGCGTGTGAAGACGCTAATGTGTGGGTGGAGCCGCTGATGTGTGGGTGGAGCCGCTGTGTCATCCACCATTATAATAGTTATAATTAAACCTCATCTCAAACACAGAATCATTAGACGATAAACAGGAGCGACACTGGACATGTGTGGACCAGGGGTCAGTGACCTTTAACCCCAAAGCTCCGTCTGGACCCCGTTTCCACGGAAAAGAAAACACTGAGCTGCAAAAACTAAAATGAAGAGAACACTGTGTATATTGTTTTTGTTTTAAACCTTTACACTTTGTGTAAACTAAAGTATTTGTAAAATCTCTGCATAAATATTTGTTTTTAACATCACAGCATCAGGATGAAAGAGCCACATGTCTGAATCTTATCCAAAGACACAATAACACCCTGTGTTCACTGCAACAATGGGACTCGAACCAGCAACCCCCTGGTCCAGTGCCACAGTAGGTTGTGTTCACCGTCTAGAATTAGATTAAGTCGTAAATTCAAATGGAGGACGAGGTTTATGTAACAAAGAAGATTTAACTTAACACTGAAAGTTTCATCTGTTTGTGATCAGCTCCACCTGCCAACTCCACCTGCAAACTCCACCTGCAAACTCCACCTGCAAACTCCACCTGCAAACTCCACCTGCAAACTCCACCTGCAAACTCCACCTGCAAACTCCACCTGCAAACTCCACCTGCAAACTCCACCTGCCAACTCCACCTGCCAACTCCACCTGCCAACTCCACCTGCCAACTCCACCTGCAAACTCCACCTGCAAACTCCACCTGCAAACTCCACCTGCAAACTCCACCTGCAAACTCCACCTGCAAACTCCACCTGCAAACTCCACCTGCAAACTCCACCTGCCAACTCCACCTGCCAACTCCACCTGCCAACTCCACCTCAGAGCTCAGGAGTGTGTTGTGTCTGAGCTCATGCTTCTGTTTAGGAGTTTAATTTTACACAAACCCGTTGTCTGTTGAGCTGAGTCTGGTCTTTCTGGTCACACTGGACAGAGCAGTGCCCCCAGTTAGCTTAACCACTCTGGGGAATGTTACTGACGGTTTAATTCCTCTTAGACTCTGTACTCACACTGGACCTCCAGCGTGTTGATGATCCTCTTGGGCCGGTCGAAGCCCGGATGCCACACCAGACAGTCCAGACGTTTGCCGTTCATGGAGCGAAGAGGGTGGAGCGAGAAGAGCGAGGACACCGCCCCGCTCTCACTGCTCCTGTTCTGCACCTGCCCCACCAGAGGAGTGTCCCAGGACAGACGAGGGGCGGGGAGGCCCATGGAGCGACAAGAAGCGGCCACGCCGAACGACTGACCTTCAACCATCACCACCGGGTCCAGGGACGAGATGGGGAGACCTGAGAGACACGAGTTTGGATTAAAATGAGAAGGTGAAGACGATTAGAGACAGAAGAGTAAAACTGTAAACGTGAACATTTAGAGTTTGACAATAATCCAAACACTAAGGTCACTCAGGTCACACAGAGGTCACTCAGGTCACACAGAGGTCACTCAGGTCACACAGAGGTCACTCAGGTCACACAGAGGTCACTCAGAGGTCACACAGGTCACCCAGAGGTCACTCAGGTCACCCAGAGGTCACCCAGAGGTCACCCAGGTCACACAGAGGTCACTCAGGCCCCCAGTCCATCACTGGGTACATGCACATTCATGCACATGCATCACTAATTAAATAATTAAATAATCAATGACTCTGGCCCCGCCCACAGGAACGACCCACGACACGGAGTCTCACTGGTCATGGTTTAGATAAGTGTGAATAATTAAACTGGAATGTTTCTTCTCACATTTGATATTATGTGACTCCTACAGGGAGAAAGGGGAGAAGGAGGTGTAGAGAGAAGAAAGAAGAGAAGAAAGAACGAGAGAGAGGGGGAGGGAGAGGAGGAGAGAGAGAGGGGGAGGGAGAGGAGGAGAGAGACAGGGGGAGGGAGAGGAGGAGAGAGAGGAGTAAACAGCAGCATTCCTCTTTGTGTCTAAACAAAAGAAGGAAACACCCACAGAAACCACGAGTAAAATCAGACACGTGAAACTCCACCACTGTGGTTTCAATGGAGCCGAGCCACGACCCGAGCCACGACCCGAGCCACGACCCGAGCCACAAATCGGACGACGAACTGAGCGACGAACGATCGGTGTTAAACTTTAATATTAATGTCCACAGACAAAAACACCTAAACAGATCCATGGTTTCATGTATAAAAAGCTGGTCTTCCAAATAGAATCAGTTACAACTGGATATTTTGTCTCAATTGTTCAGCACGAGCTCAAAATACACATAAAAATATGAATCGTGACATTTTGGGTAAAGTGTTTGAGTCTAAACGGTGAAATCTTCTGTTTTTCGTGTCAAATCTCAGGTTTAATCTTAAAGTGGATTAGTTTCCGTGAGGCCCAGATGTTTTTTAGTCTTTATCTTTTTCCTTCTTCAGTCTCATGTGGGCCCTGGTTTCACCTTCACATTTTAGAAACAAAACAAAAAACATAAACTCGCCTCAGTCGTTTCGGTCGTTCCAGTTTAGTGTTTTTTTTATTCTTTGTCCTTATTTGGTGAACCTGCTCGTGCTGCTGGTGTAAAGAGTCGTTCAGTCTGACTCTGGAGGAATAAAGTCTGATTTTACACCTCAGACACAACGGGATTATGGGTAAAACAAGACTAGAAGAGGTCAAAGGTCACAAACTGAAAATATCAGAGTATTTCAAACATGGAGTTTTGAGCCTGAGGCAGAAAAAGTCACTGTTTTTCTCTTGTTTCTCTGCATCTTTTGACTTTTAGTTTGGTGGAGATTAAAAAATATGGCATTTATGGATTATATGAGTTTATTATATATAACTTTTGTACAGATGCATTAGTTTGTTTTGTAAATGATTTGACAAAAAAATACAACTTGACAAAGTGGCTCAGTTTTGATATTTGGTCTTTGAGCCGCGGTCAGTCTGAAAATGATTTAGATGAAAGTTTGAATGTTCTACTGATCACAGATATACAACGTGTCAGAGTCGATTATATAAATATACGATGTGTTGAAGTTGTTTATTTCTTATTTTCTATGGCTCTGATCTGGGGCTTAAGGGGTTAAACGTGGTTATGTTTTACGAATGACATCACTCGTCACTGGTCATTGGCGTCGCTCGTGGACTCAGTTTCACTGGAGCAGATCACGAGTTTTAAAAGTCATAAATCTGAGCTCGTCTGACACGTTTCAACCACAGACATTACGAAAACGACACGACGCCCGTCACACACCACACTGCCTACAATGTTCCACGGTATGGCATTAAACGTTCATCTCCACGGACACAAAACAAGGTAAAGATACAGTCAGATCTGTGGAGAGGCGACTCTGCTCATAGTAAGAATTCACGTTTTTCAGTGGACTTTTCTGCAGTAAACAACCATCTGTAAATTAACACAGAGACGTTAAATGCCACACTCTGGGACATTCTACACAAACCAAAAACATCTCCATCCTTTTATTTGGTGCTCAGGATTATAGTGCGGACCGAGCGTGGACCGAGTGTGGACCGAGCGTGGACCGAGCGTGGACCGAGTGTGGACCGAGCGTGGACCGAGTGTGGACCGAGCGAGTTAGTCCTGGTTTAGACCTAGTTCTAGTTCAGATGGATCTTTTCAGCCGCTTCAATAACCGATATTTTAAATTCAACACAAATCCCCACAGACTGAAGAAAAGCTCTAGTTGAACTTCAGCCAATGCAGCCAATTTATTTACTGGTCTCAAGAATCAGATTCAAGATTCAAGGATCGTCATTGTCACAATTCAATTTATTTTTGTAAAGGCCAAAATCACCAGAGCGTCGCCTTTTGGGTTGAACATGAAATATGATTAAACCAACAGAAACATCCAAAATGGGCCTTGAATAGATCTAAGAGCTGAAAAACAGGACAACAGGGAATCTGAGCCTAGAGGGAAAAGGTGGAACTCACACAGAGGGTGTGTCTGAAAAACTTCAGAGAATTTTCAGTTTGAGATTCCGGTTTATTTCAAACTTTCAAACACTTAAAGACAAAAACTGTTTATGTCTTGAGGTTTTGTCCTTCGGGTGAACCAAAGTAATGTGTCTCCTCCAATCAGTGAAGAGTGAGCGTCACACTGGAGAAACTAAACACACTTCATAAGAGAATGAACCAACACGAGAGAGAGCAGCTCAGGACCACAGTCTGCTCAACACGAGAGAGAGAGAGCAGCTCAGGACCACAGTCTGCTGTTCATCTCCATCTCACAGACACTGACCACTGCTTTGAACAGAGAGAGGGTCAGATCTGAGCCACAGAAAAGAAATGGTTTGAGAGGAGAGTTAAAGAAGAGATTTTTGTCTTTCCTCATCTATAACTCCATCCTCAGACCCAAAGCAAACAATGGAAACAAAGACAGAAACAGTAAACAGCTGTTTCCAGTTTCAGTGTCGTTAGCTCCTCCTTCAGACTGATATAAGTCAGTGTCCAGCAGGAATCTGTCCAGAACTGAAGAAGAGACTTGGACGAGCAGAGAAACGTCTTCAGTCCTACAACGATTTGTCCAGTGACAGATTTAACTTCAGTTTTTACCAACAGAAAGTTAGAAAATCAACAATGAAACAGACGAGCAAATTAATCAACAGAAAACAAGAAAATGGAGAAGTGTCCCAGAGCGCCCCCTGTCCTCAGACCCTCCTCCTGCAGGAACGAGCTCCTCAAATCTTATCACGCTCCTTCTCGACAAGAAAAAACTCAAAAGTAACATCAACATCATGACCCTGGAGTGATGATTAGAGCATAAACATCAGTGTGAGCGCAAATACTCAGAATGTAAATATATAAACTACTGAGGAACTTAGAGTCCGACACAACGACACAATGACAGGACGACACAACGACAGGACGACACAACGACAGAATGACACAACGACACAACGACACAACGACACAACAACAGGACGACACGAGCCCTGAGCCCTGATGCAGGCTCTGGGTTTTAAAATCATTCAGATCAGAGAGAGGAGTTTTAGGTTTAAAACAACTGGATTTCAGCACTGAACCTGGAAACACAAATGAGTCATGTGAGGCTCATGCTGCGCTCTGATTGGACAATCATCTTGAACCAAAACACAAACTACTCCAAAAACACGACATGATCGATGCTGATTGTTTAAGAATAAATCTGTATTACAGTTTTAGATTTGAACATGTCTCGTATCTGGGGCCACATTAAAGTCTAATCTGACACAGTTCATTTAAACGAGACACACACACACAAATACACACTCACACACACCCCCCCAGACAAAGACACACACACGCACACACACGTACACAGACACACACACACTCTCATGTAATGTTCCCACTCACTGATCCAGACGCTGTGATCTGCAGAACTTTTACTACATATGACAAACTCGGGACCGGGGGCCAAATCTGGCTCATGGTTTAATTATATTTGGCCCGTGGATCATATTAAATGTGCATTAGAGCTGCTGCCGGGATAAGTTTTTCACTAAATACTTTAGTTAAATCCGTGAATTTGTCTCAGTTTTTAATTGTGGCCCCTGCACATGTGACACTCTGAAATGTGCTCAAGCTCTTACTCTGAAACTCAAATCTCCCATAGAGATTCTATCAGATTCTGTCAGATTACTGTCAGATTACTGTCAGATTACCGTCATGTATTTGTTGGCACCTTCTGTTACGTCTCCGGCTCGTCCAGACACGCCTCGACTCACGATGATCAACAGAACGTGACGACGTTTTAACCTCAGGAACCGTCTCCAAACTATAAACACAAACTGTCTAATCCCACTGGTCTCACGTAATCCCAGCGTTTAATGTAATGATCTAATAATGTTTGAACAGCGAGTCGCACGACGTGTAGAAAACACTAGAAATATACACTTTATATAATATATAATATAACACTTTATAAATATACCACCAGCACCAGCTAAAAGAACATCAGCCTGGATTAAATGAGTCTAAACGAGGAACATCTGTGGACTTTGATATAAAACCTCCAGCAGCTTTAATAATAATAATAATAATAATAATAATAATAATGTGTCTTTATCCCGCGCTCAGTCTGATATTTCTTGGGTGAACAGTGTCAGACAAAATGGAGTAAGATGATTATGACTTTAAACTATCTGAAAAAACCACGTCACGTCTTTAGAAGTTTGTGATGTGTTTATATAGAAAACAAATGTCGTCAATGAACCTGTCTGTGGATGTATTTAAGACACGCCTGAAATGCTCCTGAAACGACTCCTGAAGCACACCTGAAACACATTTGAACTGAAACCACAGCTGAAACACTCCGAAAACACTCCTGAAAACACTCCTGAAAACACTCCTGAAAACACTCCTGAAAACACTCCTGAAAACACTCCTGAAAACACTCCTGAAAACACTCCTGAAAACACTCCTGAAAACACTCCTGAAAACACTCCTGAAAACACTCCTGAAAACACTCCTGAAAACACTCCTGAAAACACTCCTGAAAACACTCCTGAAAACACTCCTGAAAACACTCCTGAAAACACTCCTGAAAACACTCCTGGAAACACTCCTGGAAACACTCCTGGAAACACTCCTGGAAACACTCCTGAAACACACTGCATCTCTGTAGCAAAACACAGAATAATGCGGCGTATGAAAAGCTTTGTTTCAACACAAGCTTCTTCTGTCCTGATCTGAGTCGGGTCTTGATCCGTTTCAGCCGTTTCGCGTTTCAGTCGATCTGGCTGTTGAATCGGTCACACAGAATCGGAGCTGGGATCAGTCTGGACACTCCCTCATTCTGCGTTTTTATTTGTTCTATTTTTACTACTTTCTACATTTTATATTCATCCAAAAAACAGAAAATATATGAAGTAAGATTTATGGAATTATGTAGAAAAGTGAAACAAAACTGAGAAGATGAGTCCAAACGTGAGGTCAAAGTGCGACGGGGTCAAAGTGCGACGGGGTCAAAGTGCGACACTCAGACTCGTGCAAAGAGTCAAAGGCCGAGGAGGATGTGAAATAAAACAAGAGGAACTGTACAACAACAGGAAGCACTTTGATGTGAGCAGTTGTGTAACATGACTCACTGTAATTAACTCATATTTGTGTCATTATGTCTGTGACACGTGATCCGTGTCCTCACACCTGCCGCCAAACCTTTGGTTAACACAGGTGTCAGTGATTCTAAATATATCGAAACTGAATCAGTTTGAGTTGGCACAATTAATAAATGGAAAAGCCTGTAATTATCTTGTTGTCGTGTAGTTTAGACGTGTACAAACATGTCACAGATTCAGTCTGATCTCAAATGTTACTGCTCCAAACAGAAGCCCATTTTTAAACACGATGAACCTCAAATCTTATCACAATGTCAGAAAAATCTATGGCTTTTGTAGGTGTGTGTGGTGTGTGTTGTGCGTGTTGTGCGTGTTGTGCGTGTTGTGCGTGTTGTGCGTGTTGTGCGTGTTGTGCGTGTTGTGCGTGTTGTGCGTGTTGTGCGTGCAGTGGAGATGTCATCGAAATTCAGATACTAATCAATACTAAAACTCATAGACTTGTTCTGCACAGACATGACGGAGAAGTCCTATACACAGGACAGAAATGAACCTATAAGACACACAGACTAGTACACACACACAAACACACGCCAGCGACTCACGCCAGCGACTCACGCCAGCGACTCACGCCAGCGACTCACGCCAGCGACTCACAGACGCACATTTATGACACAAACATCTGCATCGTTTGACAAACTTGAGCTGAAAATCTCCATCGTGAGTAACACACCATGAGACTATTGAATGTATTTTGTGTTAGTTTGGATTTGTGTGAATCTGTGTTTGTGTCGACTTTGCTATCGCTAGGTTAGCGCTAGCGGAACAGCTGATGCAGCATGTCCTTTATCATGTCCTTTATCATGTCCTTTATCATGTCCTTTATGTCCTTTATGTCCTTTATGTCCTTTATGTCCTTTATCATGTCCTTTATCATGTCCTTTATCATGTCCTTTATCATGTCCTTTATCATGTCCTTTATCATGTCCTTTATCATGTCCTTCATCATGTCCTTTTTCTGGGGTTTTCTCAGGTCGGTTCCTGTGTTTTTTTTAGTCAAGAGTTTTATAATTGACACATTTATTATTCATTCTTTGTTACTTCCAGCAACAATAAAGAAAGAAACAGTAAATGTGATGCTCAGACTCCTGTAAATTGTCTGGTAATTGAGGTTTTAGTGACTTTGGTGACCCTTGGTTTAATAATTATAGTTAATCTCAATAATTTTGGTCAAAATAATCGTGAGTCTAAATTTTAATATCGTCCCTGGTGATGGAGTCTATTCCTCAGGGTCAAAATCAAGTTTTAAATAGTGACGACACGTCCAGTACTCACTCCACACAGTGAGGCTGATGGTGCGCTCAAAGTTCCCGTTGGGGAAGGTGGAGATGTGGCAGGTGTAGACTCCCTCGTCGGACACCTCGGTGCTGGGGATGAGGAGGGCGGAGTTTTCAGTGGGACTGCTGCTCTCGAACCTCACACGACCGGCGTAACGACCGAACTCTACAGAAGGAACACAACGGCATTAGTGTGTGTGTCAGGAGCTTAAACTACACACCTGAACCCCGCCCACAAACACACTTCAAAGAGCTGTTAAACTGGGCGGAGCCTGGAGGAGGGGCGGGGTCTGGAGGTATAAGGAGCAGTGTGATTGGTCTAACAGGTCTCCACGCTTCAAACTCCGCCCCTGTGTTCCACCAGGTGTTTGTATCAGAAGCACCTGGCTGTAATCAGAACAGTGTTTCATGATGTCACATAGTACTTGAAGCTGCAGCACACACTGAGATTTAGGCGTTTTTGACCAGAAAGCTGCAAATGTACCAAGTTTACACTAAATTTTGTACAACTTATTACTATAGTATATATATAACTATAATTACATTTTCTTTCTTTTGTTAAAAAACTCCTACATTTGTAAAACTCTAACCTGAAACAAACGAGACACAAACGGGAAGAACAATGAGTGGAGACTAGCAGGTGCCCCACAACTACAACAGTTAACACAAATAACAACACAAATAACAGGACAAATTCTCCTCCAAAGCCTCCACTCTGCTCCAAACCGTGCGCTTTTACCGACAACAGAAAACAGAAGTGACAGATTGAGCTGAAGATTTGGTCTTTTTTTGGTTTTTATTTGTAAAAAGTCAGATTAAACTCATGATTTACAAGTTTAATCTGTCTTTATGCAGAAAAAGGCGCTGGGAAATGATGCGTGTGTGTATATAAATAGTAGTTTTTGCATGAGCTCCCCCTGCAGGTGGAGTCGTGTGAGTGCAGTTTGGGTCAGATACGTGGAGATACTCAACAGTTTAGAGAGACTTTGCCACGCCCCCTTTTGATGGACAGCACATAAGATTACATTTTGATCACTTCTGTACATTACGTAACATTCTCTACACACTCCGTTGTCGAGTTTCGCCGCCGCAGTCGCCCCGGGGCACTTACCCGTGTGTCCGTCGGTGAAGTGTGCCGTGATCATTTGGTCTTTGCTCTGGTCTGGCAGCTCTTTGTACCATGTGACCTGGACCACCTTCTCGTCGGGACCCGCCTGGTACCGACAGGGCAGTCTGGTCTGAGCGTCTGTGAGGGAGCGGTGAGACGTACGAGGCTGAGACGGCTCCACGAACGCACCACGAACCAACGCCACTGAAGAAGAATGAAGAGACGGGAGATTAGGACAAACAACTCGAACAACCAACATTAGAACAGCAACGTTTAAGACCAGGAGGGACAAATACAAGAGTATTTACTTCTGCGGGGTATTAAAGAGGAGGTATTTACTTCTGCGGGGTATTAAAGAGGAGGTATTTACTTCTGTGGGGTATTAAAGAGGAGGTATTTACTTCTGTGGGGTATTAAAGGGGAGGCATTTACTTCTACGGGGTATTAAAGGGGAGGCATTTACTTCTACGGGGTATTAAAGGGGAGGTATTTACTTCTACGGGGTATTAAAGGGGAGGTATTTACTTCTACGGGGTATTAAAGGGGAGGTATTTACTTCTACGGGGTATTAAAGGGGAGGTATTTACTTCTACGGGGTATTAAAGGGGAGGTATTTACTTCTACGGGGTATTAAAGGGGAGGCATTTACTTCTACGGGGTATTAAAGGGGAGGTATTTACTTCTACGGGGTATTAAAGGGGAGGTATTTACTTCTACGGGGTATTAAAGGGGAGGTATTTACTTCTACGGGGTATTAAAGGGGAGGTATTTACTTCTACGGGGTATTAAAGGGGAGGTATTTACTTCTACGGGGTATTAAAGGGGAGGTATTTACTTCTACGGGGTATTAAAGGGGAGGTATTTACTTCTACGGGGTATTAAAGGGGAGGTATTGCCTCAGTATCCAGATGTTTTTGAGCTGCTTTTTACACCTGACACTTGTTTTATGTTTTTCATTTATTATTGACCAACGTTTGTTTCACTTTTCATAAAATTGTTGATTTAACAGAAAGTTAGAAAATGAATCCCTGAGAAACGACTGATGCTGCGATTTTGGGCTTTACAGAAATAAACTGAATTGAAAAAGACATTTCTGACATATAGTAACAGTAAATTAAATAAAACTGTAAAAAAGAAACATCTTAGTTATAATAAAACATGAAGTCACAAAGACACAAACATGAGCCAAACTAAATGAGCCAGAAACACAAATGTTCAGATCATTTCATGTTGTAAAAGCCAAAGTTAAATCTGTCACTGGACAAAACGTTGGAGTGAAGACGTTTGTCTGCGACGATCAGCCAGACCTGGTCACTCCTGAAGGAGGCGCTAACACTGAAACTGGAAACAGCTTTTGTTTACAGAAATGGGGCCTTAGACACTTATCCTCTAAATACAACTCCATCCTCAGACCCAAAGCAAACAAAGGAAACAAAGAGAACAACAGAGTGAGACAGTAGAGCCCATTTCACAGCAAAGACACTGAAACACCGATAAAACACAAAGAGACGAGACGCTTCATCTCATTTAGACCAGACTGAAACTTTTACACTTTATCAAACGTGATCAAAGCTTCTTCAGCGACGGACGCCAATAAAAGTGTGAAACGTGAGAGCGGAAGAGGCTTGTCCCTCTGAATCCTCCTCTGACCCTGGTCACTCATTCACCAACAGGTCAATGATTAGCCTCAAGTCGATGAACAGAGAAATGTTTGAGATAAAAGAGTGAAAACTGAACCGGGACTAGACCGGGACTAGACCGGGACTAGACCGGGACTAGACCGGGACTAGACCGGGACTAGACCGGGACTAAACCAAGAATTGCCAATCTCTACTAAACTAAAGGTAAAAGGAGCTGTTCACTTTAAAACCACTTGATGACATCACCAGGTGGAATGTTGCATTTTGATCTTTGTAGATGTTACAGACTCATAATAAAGTGCGACTCAAACATGTGAAACAAAACCACTGGAGGAGACAGGAGACAGTCCCACAGGAGCTTTAACATTAACTGAACCACAGGAGTCAAATCTAAAACCTAAACTCTGACCGGTCCAGATGATCAGGTCCAAATTTCCCTTTTCTAAGTGATTTTTTTTAAATGTCCCTGGTTGTTCTGAAATGGATCAGTCCAGGACAGTGAGACACACAGACTCCACAGACAAGGTTTAACAAAGACGTGTTCTGTGGAGGAGCCATTAGACTGAATAAAGACTCTGCTTTAGCATCTTATTAGACCAGGACTTTAAAATGGAACTGGGACAGTTTAAGTCAGAGCTGTTCAGTTCAGATGTTTCTCCATGTTCCACAGTGAAGCTTTAAACAGACGTGTTCAAACTGTTCAGATGTTTCTCCTGTTTCAGTCGTTTCTTCTCGTTGAGCCTCTGAAGTTTTATTTGGACTGATTCATGCTTGAGTTTAATCTTTAATGCACTACTTTCAAGACGCCATTTTACAGTGACACGCCCACAGTGACACGCCCACAGTGACACGCCCACAGTGACACGCCCACAGCATGTGGCGCTTTGTCGTGACGTTTACGGTGACGTCAGCTCACATGGGGAAGTTTCCTAACGCAGGAGTCAGAGGATTTGTTTCTTTTTTTGAAGTGTTTTTAGATGAATATTGTGATTTAAAATGTGTAAAACAGAATGATCCACAGAGATGAGAACCATAGAGACTCAAGCTCAACAGGGTTTACATTAATCGTCTTAGGACAGAAAAAGAACTCGCTTAAAGAAAAAGGCACAATAATGACCTTTTTACTTATGGTTCACCAGAAACAAACAGGAGTTTTCATGATGTTTGTGACTTTGGTGTTGAGACATTTTAGATCATCACAGGGACATTTTAGATCATCACAGGGACAGTTTTTCTGAGACACTTTTGATCGTTTATAGTGATTTTTTTCTCAAGTTATGAACAAAATGTCTTCATCAGCCGAGTTACAGTAAATAACACGTCCGTCTCTCACATGAAAACCACAGACAAGCATCAGCACGAGGAAATACTCAAGTCCTGGGACTAGTCCGGGTCTAGTCCGGGTCTAGTCCGGGTCTAGTCCGGGTCTAGTCCGGGTCTAGTCCGGGTCTAGTCCGGGTCTAGTCCGGGTCTAGTCCGGGTCTAGTCCGGGTCTAGTCCGGGTCTAGTCCGGGTCTAGTCCTGTGTATACGTGTCTTCTGCTGTGTCTCCTCCTTTTGTGTCCTGATCAGATTTTATCTTTGTTTCTATAAAAGAGGCAAACAGTTCAGTAAAACCTGCAGAAAGAGACTCACATGGAACAAAGGAGGAGAGGAGTGAAAGAGGAAGAGAAGAGAAGGAGAGAGAGCAGGAGAGAGCAGGAGAGAGCAGGGGAGAGCAGGGGAGAGCAGGGGAGAGCAGGGGGAGAGAGGGGAGAGGTTTACAGATTTGGACAAAGAGACAAACTCAAGTGAAACAAAGGAGTAGAGGAGAGAGAGGAGTTCTACAGCAGGACTAAACTAGGTCTAAAATAAGTGTAAACCAGGTCTAAACCAGCTCTAAACCAGGTCTAAACCAGGTCTAAACCAGGTCCAAACCAGGTCTATGTCGCATCCAAACCGGGTCTAAACCAGGTCTAAACCAGGTCTATGTCGCGTCTAAACCGGGTCCAAACCAGGTCCAAACCAGGACTAAATATAGAGCACTTCATCAGGACTAGACTATAATTCCCAACAAAACAACAGCACTACATGATTATACAGGGATTAAACCAGGTCTAAAACAGGTCTAACATAGTCCTGGTCTGGTCCTGATTCAGACTCAGACCTGGTGTAATGACACGGTGGAACTCCAGAGTCCGAGAGGAGGACGGACCTGCAGCGTCTGACCTGCGGAGTCTGACCTGCGGCGCCTGACCTGCGGCGTCTGACCTGCACCGTCTGACCTGCCACACGGGACGGGCTTTGTTTTAGTCCACCTGGGCCTGTCCCGCCTCCTTAAATCAAAAATATGTGATTTGTGAATGCTGCGGCTTTAATCGTAATTGATAAATCAGTTTAATCTCATCACGAGTCAAAGGAGGGAGGGGCCAGACCGAGACAAAAACAGGAAGTGCTGAAAGGTTTTGTGATTCAAACAGAAGACAGACAGAAGAATGTCACACGTCCACATTCTCAAACCGCCGCGGGGAACAAACCGATAAAACTCACTGGTCTGCTCCATCACGAGGAGGTGACAGAGGTGCACAAACCAAAACACATATTTCACCGTTTGAACTGGCTTTAAAAAGACGACGATACGACACAGACAGACGAGAAAAGGTTAAACCAGTCCTATTAAGCTTGAGTCTCTATGGTTCTCATCTTTGTTATAATTTACACATTTTAAAATCACAATATTCATCTAAAAACACTTCATAAAACAAACACTGCAGCTGATTAAGTTCATAAACTGCAGTGTCCAGTGGAGCTGACGTCGCCCTAAACGTCGTCACACTAAAGCGCCGCATGCTGTAGCGCCCCCTATGGACAGAGGCACGTCACACTAGAGCAGCACGTTTAAAACATTTGGACCAAAATGACGACGCGACGCAGCAGAATCCTACGAGTATCAACGATTAAGAAAATAAAACTGGAGAAGGAAGTGCGGAGGTCACAGGGGGCGTGGCACAGGGGGCGTGTCACAGGGGGCGTGGCACAGGGGGCGTGGCACAGGGGGCGTGGCACAGTGGAGGTGAAAACAGGGATTTATCGAAAAAAATGGCGTCTTGAAAATAGTGAATTAAAGATTAAACTCAAACATGAATCAGTCCAAATAAAACTTCAGACTCAACAAGAAGAAACAACTGAAACATTAGAAACATCTGAACTCAACAGTTTGTGTGTCTGATTTAAGCACAGACGTGATTTGCTCATTACTAAACCCATAAACGTTAGACTCTCCTCTCCTTCAGCTCACACACGTTAGTCGCGTGTGTGTGTGTGTGTGTGTGTTGTGTTACTCATCTACGTCACAAAGTTCTATTCTCCTCTTGGATCAACAACAGTTTTAAAAATATAAATATAGAGGCATTAGTTTAGGTTTGTGTCTGCTGACATCTAAAGAACCTTTTTGTTCACCTTTTGTTCAGGTGTCAGTGTCGTTCCTCAGGTGAGACGCCTCAGACACAAACTGCTCATTATCTCATTGTCTCTCACAAAAACAAATATAAAGTCTGATGGAAACGGCACATCACACTTCACCAAAACACACACACTTCACCAAAACACACACTTCACCAAAACACACACACTTCACCAAAACACACACACTTCACCAAAACACACACACTTCACCAAAACACACACACTTCACCAAAACGCACACTTCACCAAAACACACACTTCACCAAAACACACTCAGAGTCTGGTGTTTTTTTGTAGTTTATAGCTTCACTTCCTGGTTGGACTCGGGCTGTAGACATCACGACCTACACAGAACAGACAGGTAATACCAAAACTGTTACCTAGCAACCATATGATCACATGACCGCACGCACACACAGACACATGCACACACACACCCCGACGCACACACGCACACACACACTGGGGCGAGGGGGTAAGTGTCTTGTCTTCATCTGTGGAGCTGGAATTGAAAGAACAGATTTATTTTGTTCACTGAAGCTCGTGTCCTTCAGTCGTTTCAGGTTTGATCCAGAATAAAAGAAACTTTAAAGTCACTGGACACAGCTGTGAGTGAAAGTGACACACTGTTCTTTATTCTGTCTCTATGGAAATGTTCCTTTGTCTATAATGTTCCACAGTGTAGAATAAAACTCATCTATCTCCAGAAGAATGTTCTGAAGTGTGGCTTTAACTGTTTCCATGAAATCCTGCAGGTGATTATATTATATACACCCCCCCCCCACACACACACACACACACACACACACACAGTGAGGCTGGAATTGAACAAATCACTTTCATTTTCTCGCCGTGTCACGCGATGCCAGTTCAGACACTTTAATCACACGAGGCTCATCTCTGAAGCGTGTGCAGCTTCACCACATCGAGTTTCAGTTTGAGACAAAAGTGTCAAAAGAGTCAACGACAGGAAACGAGGATCTGAGGGTCAGACCTTTATCTGCACATGGAACAAACTCAGAGAAACATCACTGCAGAAGAAGAAGGACGATAAATACAGGAAAAATAAATCGATTAAAACAAACGCCACAAACACGACCGAGAACGAGAACAAGACTGACAACAAGACCGAGACCGAGACTGAGACCGAGACCAAGACCAGGACCAGGATCACGCTGTGTCCAGATTCAGGGCCTCAAAATTCTATAATAACTCAAACAGAAGAGTAAAGCTCATTTATTCTGTGACCAAACATGGGACATAAAGGACAAGTTTGTTATAATTTGGTGTTTTGCTTCTCAAGATGTTTATTCATCAGAAACCAGAGTCTTAGTCCTGAAAACTAAACTAAAACACGTCTATGATCTGAACAGTCACTAAACCCCAGAGCTAGTGCAGCCTCTGCAGCTCAGGGACAGACTCTGGACATGAGGCCTGTCCATAAACACACACCTGTAAAGTGTCTCTGGACACACGTCTGTCCATAAACTGTCCACGCTCCAGGTCCAGGGGCGGAGCTCTGACACGTGAACAACTGACGTCAGCTCAACATCACGAATATTTACTCAAGAAAATCTAAATCTAAATCAAACCTGAATCTCATGAGGCTGATCAACGAATCACAGACACTGAGTCTTCAAAGTTTGTGACGCTGAGACGAGGCTAAAGTTAAAGCTAAAGCTAGCACTAGCATAAACACTAAACTAATTCCAGTTTATCATAATTTTTTTGTATTTATTTCATTTCTCTGCTCCTCTGCTGTTTTAGCCTCTTTATTTAACACCTGGTGCAGCTGATAGTCACATTAAACAAACACTGGAGCGACGAGAAACAGGGACACGGCCGTTTTGTGAATCAGCTCAGTGTGTGACAGGGGCCCCAGAGTGTGTGACCGGGGCCCCAGAGTGTGTGACAGGGGCCCCAGAGTGTGCGACCGGGGCCCCAGAGTGTGCGACCGGGGCCCCAGAGTGTGTGACCGGGGCCCCAGAGTGTGTGACCGGGGCCCCAGAGTGTGTGACCGGGGCCCCAGAGTGTGCGACCGGGGCCCCTGAGTCTGTGTAAACCTGACTTTAGAACAAACTGAAGCGGATTTAAAACAGTTTAAACTCAACAGTGAAAAGAAAAAGAACTAAAAAAAAAAAAAATACACGAAGACCTAAAATAAAACACGACCTTTGACCTGGAAAAACGAGGCACCGCGAGGGACAAAATAAAGAACAAACACAATCAAGAAACTAAAAGATGAAGAACAACACGAGAGAAACGAGCCTCAAACGTTTAACCAGAAACACTCGGACATAAAAGTTTAAAGTTTGTGAAGCGGAGACAAACTCACCGTGAAACAGAAGCAGGAGAAACGATTTCACTTTAATCCTGAACAAATCCATCGTCGAAACGAATCTAGACTCGGCTCCCTCTGGACTCGCGGCTCCCTCTGGACTCGCGGCTCCCTCTGGACTCACGGCTCCTTTAACACCTCCGCGCGCGTCTCATGGTTTAAAGTTCAAAGTTTCAGGGAAAGTTCGTCTCAAAATCTCAGTCAAACCAAAGAAACTTCAGTCCGCGATCCCAGAGTGAGCCACGCGCTAAAAAAACGCGCATCTACAGAAAACAAAACCCGAGAAATGCGCAAATGTGTCAAAAAAAACTAAAGTGACACGTCCGTAGTCCCCGCAGGACACGAGCAGACTGCACGCGCGCAGGTGAACACTGACACCTGTGACTCAAGCCCCGCCCCCTGACATCTGTGACTGAAGCCCCGCCCCCTGCGCAGGTGTCTTTATGCTGCTATTTTCAAACAGAAGAGCCTCTGTTTACAGTTTGACACGTGGAGAAGCACAAGTCTGAAACAGACAGAAAATACACCAAGCTAACAAAGCTACATAAGGAAAACGCTAATGCTAACATGGAAATACACAAGGAAGAGGGTAATGCTAATAAATGACTACAAAAGGACAAGGCTAATGCTAACAAGTGACTATAAAAAGACAAGGCAAATGCTAACAGATGACTACAAAAGGACAAGGCTAATGCTAGCAAATGAATACAAAAGGACTAGGCTAATGCTAAGAAGTGAATACAAAAGGACAAAGCTAATGCTAACAGGCCTGTAATGCAGTCCCATTTCAACCACATCTGTCATGTAGGTCTATTTTACATGTCCTACAGATCCATGTCAGGTAAGATCAAGTATTAAACTCGTATTTAATCACATTTACAACAACCATAGGCGATGAAACACGAGCCTACACGAGCCTACTGCGCAGCCTGAGTCAAACACGAGCCTACACGAGCCTACAGGGCAGCCTGAGTCAAAGTCTCTGTGTACAAAAACAGTGACATTAGTAAAACTTATTTATTTAACCGATTTATATGCATGGAAGTCAGATCTGTGGAGAGGCGACACAACTTAGAGTAAGAATGCATGTTTTACACACTATGTTTTGGCATTTAAAGAAGTACTACTACTACTACTACTACTACTACTACTACTACTAGTACATCGCATGTTTTAGCCAGCGAAGTTCCACAGTGCAGCTTTAAATATATCTCTGATTTTCCTGTTGAAAAACAAAACAAAATAAATGACACACCTTTTTAAAATAAACTGTGCTGCGTGAGGCCAGAAAAAACAACAGAGCTGTCAATCAAAACACACGAGCCAATCAGACGCCACAGAAACACCATGATGCATGTTCTCCTTAAACTACAGCAACACCATGTGCATGTTCTCCTTAAACTACAGTGATACGATGCATGTTCTCCTTAAATGAGTTTGTGAAAACATGTCCAATATGCAAATGAGTGACAGTTGGTCGTTAAAGTATTGTTGTTCTGCTCATGTCCTGGGGCAAAACAGGGTGAGCCGCTGTAGTGAGACCCATTATTACCCCACACAAAGCAGAGTGATGCCCCCTGGTGGTACAAACACAAACTGAGCCTTCCATAATCTGAGATCAGGAAACATGAAGCAGCAGCAGAACTACTACTACTACTACTAATACTACTAATACTACTACTACTACTACTGCTACTACTACTACTACTAATACTACTAATACTACTAATACTACCACTACTACTACTACTACAAGGCATGGCGAGTTTATTTGTACAGCACAATTCCTACAAAGTAATTAAAAGTGTTTTACGGAATAAGAAATACATTAAAATCTCAACACAACAGATCAGAACATAAATAATCATCATAAAAGTGACATTAAAAGAGAAAAGTGCAGAATAAAACTCACAGCAACAAAACAGAACTGAGAATTTAAACACGTCACAGTCCAGGCCTGAGTCACATCTACAGGAAGAAAGAGTCAGGACTAAACCAGGACTAGACCAGGACTAGACCAGGACTAAACCAGGACTAAACCAGGACTAGACCAGGACTAAACCAGGACTGAACCAGGACTAAACCAGGACTGAACCAGGACTGAACCAGGACTAAACCAGGACTGAACCAGGACTGAACCAGGACTGAACCAGGACTGAACCAGGACTGAACCAGGACTAGACCAGGACTGAACCAGGTCTGAACCAGGACTGAACCAGGACTAAACCAGGACTGGACCAGGACTGAACCAGGACTGAACCAGGACTAAACCAGGACTAAACCAGGACTGAACCAGGACTAAACCAGGACTGAACCAGGACTAGACCAGGACTGAACCAGGACTGAATCAGGTCTTCATCAGGAGGCCGGTCCCTGAAGTCCTCCTCGTGTGAGATGGTTCTTGTGGCTCATGTGGGAGATGTTCTTTGGTGCTGGTCCATGGAGAGACTTGTTCACACTGAGCTGCTTTAAAGTCTCTGAGCCACAGGAGCCACAGGAGCCACAGGACACATGTGTGAAGTACTTCCTGGTTCTAGTCCTGACCCGAGCAGCAGTGTTCTGGATGTTCTGGATGTTCTGGATGTTCTGGATGTTCTGGATGTTCTGGATGTTCTGTTCTGTGGCTCGTTTGGAGAGTCCAGTGATCAGGACATTACAGTCGTCTAATCTACTGGACACAAACACAGGATAAGTCTCTGAGTCTGGTTTTGACAGTTTACCTTTGATTTTTGATGTTTTTAGATGTAAAAAGCTGCAGATGTTATTGATTTGATGTGGCTGTTAAAGTTCAAGTCTGAGTCCATTATTACCTCTAGATTTCTCTCCTGAGTTGTTTTAGAGACACTGGAGGTGACACTGACACTTTCTCTGTGTTTCTCTTGAGTCTTGTCTGAGTTTATCTGGACAAAGTTGTTTTTCCTCCACACACTGATCTGTTGAATCCACTGGTCCATATTCACCTGCTTCTATCATTAAATTAGTAAAACTGTGCTGTTTGTGATGACTGTGTTTATTTCTTTGTCTTTGTGAAATGAAAGTGAGTGACAGATTAGAGGAGGCGCCACATTCACTGTCTTTATTTTTGTGACATGTTTGGACTGTTTCCTGTTTGTTTTCTTATCTGACGCCATGTTTGGACGTCCTGTTTCTTTGCTTATCTGAGACAAAGTTTGGATTTCCTGTTCCTGTCTTTATCTGACAGAAAGTGTGACCTCTGACCTTTTTCACACGTACAAACTGTGACCACATTGTTCCATTTGCCCCAAGCTTTTATTTATAACTACATGCATTCATTTAGTGCTTCTTACATTGCACTGGCTTCAAAACACGAGAAAACATGAAGAAACCTCCACAAATTAAACTAAAGATAAAATATTAGTGGCACAATCGATGTTAGTCTGAAAAAATACGTTTGCAGCAAAAGGTGACGTGTTCATCTGGGTCCAAATCATCAAAGTGAATGAAAAAAAAACTGAAAATGATTCATTTACATTTTGAACGACCCACATGACTCTGGTCTGTTCTGATGTTGTTTCCTCGTCACACACAGACCTGGAGTTGTGTTTTGTTTCATTCTCACATGTTTAACACACAAACCTGCAGATTTATAACTGAAAACGCTCTGTTCCACCTTGTGATGTCATCATGTGGTGATACAGGAAGTGCTCCACTGTGTTTTTAAACTCCACATTTCTAGAATCATTTGGATCATTTCAGCTCTGGAATTGAAAAAAATCTCTTCTGAACTAAAGGTAAAAGGAGCTGTTCACTAAAACGACCACTTGATGACATCACAAGGTGGAACGTCGCATTTTGAGCTTTGTAGATGTTACAGACTAATAATAAAGTGACTCAAACATGTGAATGAAACAAAACACAACTCCTGATGTTTTAACAGTAAAAACAGTATTATAACATGTCACTGCAGTACAGTTTTGTGTGACAGGAGCTTTAATCATAAAAAGTCGATGCACAGGCCGGAATTGAACTTCACACTTCTGTTGAACACTGAAGCACGTTCTGAAGCACTTCTTCCTCTCACTAACATTATAAACAGATAAAACAGACAGAAGAGAAGCGCTGAAGCAGGCTGTTTCACACGATGGGCGTCTTGTCCACGCGGATGGTCTCGTACGTGTCGGTGTTAGGCGAAGTCAGACCCTAAAACACAACCACAGTGTGAAAGTATCGCCCAACACGACGGAGCCAAAAGTGGAGCTGTGCCTCAGGGAACCACAGAACAGTTTGTGTCAATAAAAGTTCAAACATTTTCTGAGCGACATCGATGATTATGTCCAAACAGGATATCGACTGAAACAATATTTGTAAACCGATATCTGATCCAAGTGTTTCAGTATCTACTTCTAGTTCTAACCTGGTCAGCAGGAGGACTTGTCTTCTGTTTGGGTTCTTATTCTGCCTAAGTCCTTGTTTTACTTTAACAGTTCAGATTTCAGTGTCTCAAATGCTCCTGGATGTTTCTAATGTCACTAAACTGAAGTGTGATGGTGAATCTCTCTCTCCTGTGACATTCAAATACATTTATCTCTATCGTGTCGTGTCTTTAATGTGATTCTGCTGCTTCTTTGAGGTTTCACTTCACTGTGGTTGGTTGGTTCCACCTGTCACTCATTTCATATTGTCTGTATTTATCACCCACCCCTAAATATTCAGAAGACAGAGGAGGCTTTACCATGCGGAGCGGCGTACACTGCCCCCTGGTGGTCGCGAGCCTTTTTAAAGAGCTTTTTAATGACAACAGAGAGATGTCTCACCGCATAGATGCCTCCCTCAGGGGCCTGCTTCTGCAAAGTGTGGACACAAACACACAGGAACCTTAGACACCGGGACGCTCACAGAGGTCACAGAGGTCACAGAGGTCACAGAGGTCACATGACACACAGAGGTCACATGACACAGTCAGTAGGACGTGGGGTTTACAGGTGAAACCAGACGTTTACACACACTATATAAAAAGACACATTTGCTTTATCCTCTTTGTCCGACATGAATCAGACTGAACTTTTCCTGGTTTATGTCAGTTTGGATTAATAAAGTTATTTCTATTTGTTAAATGTCAGAATAATGAGAGAAGGATTCTTAGACAATTTTTTATAACTTTCTTCAAAGTCAGAAGTTTACACACATTTCATTAGTATTTGTCCCATTGTCTTTAAACTGTGTGACTTGGGTCAAATGTTTTGATTTCCTTCCACAAACTTCTCACAATAGTTGTCTGGAGTTTTGTCCCATTCGTCCAGACAGAACTGGTGTAACTGAGTCCAGTTTGTGTCCGTCTCACTCGCACAGGCCTTTTCAGGTCTGTTCATACATTTTCAACAGGACTGAGATCAGGACTTTGTGATGGACACTCCAGAACATTGACTTTGTTATCCTTAAGTCACTTTGTTATCCTTAAACCTCTTTGTTATCCTTAAGCCTCTTTGTTATCCTTAAGCCTCTTTGTTATCCTTAAGCCTCTTTGTTATCCTTAAGCCTCTTCTTCCTGCAGAGTGTCCTTTTTTCTGTGTCTTTTGGAGTCATGTCTTCTTCCTGCAGAGTGTCCTTTTTTCTGTGTCTTTTGGAGTCATGTCTTCTTCCTGCAGAGTGTCCTTTCAGTCCATGTCCTCAGTCCTCGTTTCACTGTGGATAATGACACACTCTTACAGCTTCAGCAGCTTCTTCTCCAGGTCTTTTTCTTTTGTTCTTGTGTTGATCATTTCAGACCAAAGCTCGTTCGTCTCTGGGACACGTGTCCTTCCTGAGCGGTGTGACGCTGGACAGTCCCATGGTCTTTATACTCGTGTTTAATTGAACAGATGAACGTGGCTCCTTCAGGAGGAAACTGCACCGAGGATGAACCAGACTTGAGCAGGTCCACAGTTCACTTCATGATATTTTGGCTGATTTATTTTGACTTTCTCATGATGTTACACAAAGAAGCAGAGTGTTTCAGGTGAGCTTCAGACACATCCACAGGTTTGTCTCTAATGAACTCAAATGTGTCAATAAACCAATCAGAAGCTTCTAAAGACATGACATCATCATCTGAGTTTTACTAAATTGTTTAAAGTATAAAAAGTATTAAAGTCATAATAATCTCACTGTGTGTAAACTTCCAATTTAAGTAGTAAAAATCCTCCTCATTATTCTGACATTTAACAAATAGAAATAATTTTGTTAATCCAAATTGACCTAAAACAGAAAAAGTTTAGTCTGATTTCATGTCAGACAGAGAGAAAAAAGTGTGTGTTGTTTAATAAAGTGTATATAACTCCTGGTTTCAGCTGTATTACCACTGTAAGTGTATATTTAGATGATTTTATTGCATATTTCTGTTCTTATGATGTTGTTGAACTTTGTGTTACAACACTGGAATTTCCCCATTGGGACAAATAAGAGTTATTTGTTATTTTCTTATCTAAAAGATGAATGTTTTCAAATGGAAAGTATGTGTTTACTGTGAGCTGCGTGAGAGGAAGAGGAAGAGTGTGACACGAAACTCACTGGAAACAGTGACAGTGTGTGTGTGTGTGGGGGTGCACTTGTGTGTGTATATATATATATATATATATATATATATATATCACATATATATATGTGTGTGTGTGTTTGCATGTGTTTGCATGTGGGGGTGTTTGGGTGTGTGTGTGTTGTGTTTTACCTGAGTGCAGGTGGCTTCTTTCTTTCGGGTTTGAATCTGTCACAAAAACATTAAAAACATTAAAAACATTAAAACAGCTCAATATTAAACACTCATAATCTGCCAGACAGTTGTGTTTCTCTGATTCTGCACAAATCCTCCATGTTTTTCACTCTGTCATATTTTTGTCTGTATTTGTTTTGATATGGACGGTCCATGTGTGTCTCTGATTGGCTAATCCACTTGTCAATCACGTCCGTCTGAACTCTGGGAGATTCTCCAGACTCACGTCCTCAGAGTGTGCAAAAGTGTGTGTAAAAGTGTGTGTAAAAGTGTGTGTAAAAGTGTGTGTGGATCCAGGTCACAGTGTTTGTACTGGACAAATACAAAGAAAAAATGTTCAGATGTCTCATTAGTGATGTGTGTTTCTTTAAATAAGCCGTCCAGTGTTGGACACAGTGGACACAGTGGACACACTGGACACACTGGACACAGTGGACACACTGGACACAGTGGACACACTGGACACACTGGACACACTGGACACAGTGGACACACTGGACACAGTGGACACACTGGACACACTGGACACACTGGACACAGTGGACACACTGACGTAACTCACACTCAGAGGTTTAAAGATGGTGACAGTTTCGAGATCCTCAAAATGGAGACTAAAAATGAACAAACTTGTTCCTGTTTTAAAATGTTTGTCACAGTTTGTGTCACTGCTGCTGAAATGGACATTATTTACATTTAATAGTTTTAGTGTCATGGGGACATTTGGACAGTAGTTTTAGTATAACGGGGACATTTGGACAGTAGTTTTAGTATAACGGGGACATTTGGACAGTAGTTTTAGTATAACGGGGACATTTGGACAGTAGTTTTAGTATAACGAGGACTCAACTCAAATTCACAGAATTTAAAAAAAATTTAAAACTGGGACTAAGTCTCGACCAAACTAAATATTTATTGAAAAATTCTAAAAACATCAGTGTTTTTCTGAAGAGGATTAAATCTGAGGCGACAGGAGCCGGGGCTGGGGCAAAGCATTCTGGGATTGGTAGTATTAGCGGTGCGTGCTCTGGCGCGGCGGGGGAGCGGCTCTAACACGTTTGATATGATCTCATGGGCCAAATATCATTATATCGAGGGCCAAACTTGGCCCGTTCGCCTGAGTCTGATGTGTCTGGACTAAAACATTTAACTGACTGAAAATGTTTGAAACTCTGAACAGTTTATGGTTTATTTTCTGTTTATTTTCTGTTTTATTTTTAAATGCTTTTCTTTTGAATGATGCGTCTCTTTGGTGGTAAATGCACAGCTCAAAAAAAGAAGAATCATTTCCTGTGGTTTTGATGAAGCTGTGAGTTCCTGTTACCAGAAAATACTTTGAGCTTTTGGTCAAAGAAACAGAACAGCCCCACTGTGTGCACAGGACTGTGTGAAGAGGACTGTGTGCACAGGACTGTGTGACCAGGACTGTGTGCACAGGACTGTGTGACCAGGACTGTGTGAAGAGGACTGTGTGAAGAGGACTGTGTGACCAGGACTGTGTGAAGAGGACTGTGTGAACAGGACTGTGTGACCAGGACTGCGTGCACAGGACTGTGTGCACAGGACTGTGTGAAGAGGACTGTGTGAACAGGACTGTGTGAAGAGGACTGTGTGAACAGGACTGTGTGACCAGGACTGTGTGAAGAGGACTGTGTGAACAGGACTGTGTGACCAGGACTGTGTGAACATGTTGGATTTTGTGTTTTAGTTAAAGTTTCCTCCTCACTTTGAGCCGATGGATCTGACTGAAACAGTAAGAAATAAAAAAGAGCTCTGTGTTCAGATGATGGGGAGGGTCAGAGGTCAGGGTCAGGGGTTAGGGTTTAGTTGTTAGGTGTTAGGTGTTAGGGGTCAGGGGTCAGGGGTGTTATATGTTGATGTAAAATGTTCTTTTGGAGCCAGAGCAGGTTCTTTGTGTTTCTTTGTTGAGCTCCATAATCTGATTCTCCAGAAACAAGACGATAAATGAGATTTTTGACGTGTTTGTTGAAAATAGTCTGAAATTATGTTTCAAAATCTGATTATAATCTGATTTCTGGAGTAATTAGATTACTAAAGTGTCAGATACACAGTTGTATGTGATGTGTGTGATGGGCCTGTGCAGGTTTAGACACATGTACTGTGTGTACATGTACTGTGTGTACATGTACTGTGTGTACATGTACTGTGTGTACATGTACTGTGTGTGTACATGTACTGTGTGTACATGTACTGTGTGTACATGTACTGTGTGTACATGTACTGTGTGTACATGTACTGTGTGTGTACATGTACTGTGTGTACATGTACTGTGTGTACATGTACTGTGTGTACATGTACTGTGTGTACATGTACTGTGTGTGTACATGTACTGTGTGTACATGTACTGCGTGTATGAAGTATCCTCACCCTCAGTCTGCAGTACATCACTGTCAGGATGAGTCCGTACAGGAGGAGGATCCCGTCCAGAATGTAACAGTAATTCATTTCAACGAGCATCTGAGAAATAAAGACGTGAAAAAGGTTCATATGTGCACGTCCTGGTTTAGACCCGGTTTAGACCTGGTTTAGTCCCGGTTTAGTCCTGGTTTAGTCCCGGTTTAGTCCTGGTTTAGTCCCGGTTTAGACCCGGTTTAGTCCTGGTTTAGTCCCGGTTTAGACCCGGTTTAGTCCTGGTTTAGTCCCGGTTTAGACCCGGTTTAGACCCCTAACGTCTCTGTGCTACACCTTAACACTTAAAACATTTTTTCTGGAGACGAGACACGACCTGATCAAGATACACGTCAGATCTGTGCAGCGGCGCACTGCAACACTCACACACACAACATGTGTTAACACTTTAATAAAGAGCCAGACTTTAAAAACAGACAAAAACAGATAATAATAATAATAATAATAATAATAATAATAATAATAATAATAATGTCACTTATTCAGAGATTTTCTTTAATATTTTACTGGTGAATTTGCTCTAATTTTATATTAATCACACTTTTGTCCAGTTCATCTGTAACTTCCTTTAAAGCTGCACTGTGTAACTTTTATGGCGGCCGATGAGTTCACCTCTGTGTAACTTGTATCTTGATGTTTTTATGCCTGGAATGTTCCGCAGTATGGCATTAAACTTATCTTTTGTGCATTTATTAAATTACAGGAGTTTGTATTGACCTGTAAGTTTAAAGCCGAACTGTGGGACATTCAAGGCAAAGAAACGGCATCGCTATGGAAACAAGTAAAGCGTCCCTGTAAAGTTACACAGTGTGTCTTTATAAATACAAAATAAACTCATAAAGTCCCGTTTACCTCGAGTCCGGGCACAGGCAGCAGATGATGTCGACAGTTTCAAGGGTGAAGATCTTCTGAGGAAACAGGAAGTGGTGGCTCTTTGTCCAAAGTGCACTTCCTCTAAATATGACACTGCCCACAAAGACAGACACTTTAAACATGTTACGTGTCTGCACCAAACACAGACACTTTAAACATGTTACACGTCTGCACCAAACAGACACTTTAAACATGTTACATGTCTGCACCAAACAGACACAGACACTTTAAACATGTTACACGTCTGCACCAAACAGACACTTTAAACATGTTAAAAACACGTCTGCACCAAACAGACACAGACACTTTTGTTTTTCTGATTCGTTTATGTTCAACAGTTTCTTAAAACTAGAGGCAAAGAGAAAAAAAAACAAAAACTGCTCAAGTAAAAACAACATGAGTCGTCCAAGAAGTGATGCAAGAAAAGCAAAAAGTATCTGGGAAAAGTACTCGAGTAAGAGTGACTTCAAGAGTAACTGTCGAATTTACAGAGACACAAAAATGATCCAAACTAAATCTGAACAAACACAAATGTTCAGATCATTTCATTTTGTTAAAGCTCCAGACACTTTAGACTCACAGAGAGAAGAGGAACTGCACTTTTACTACAGTAACACGACTGGTACTTCAGAGGAACTGCACTTTTACTACAGTAACACGACTGGTACTTCAGAGGAACTGCACTTTTACTACAGTAACACGACTGGTACTTCAGAGGAACTGCACTTTTACTACAGTAACACGACTGGTACTTCAGAGGAACTGCACTTTTACTACAGTAACACGACTGGTACTTTAGTACAAGTATTTGTCAAGTGGAGTAAATGTATGCCGACAGAAAAGTACTTGGAAAAGTACAGTTTCTTTAAAAAGTCTCTTGAGTAAATTAAGTGTAACTTCTCCTGAGCCAAGTTGAGTCCAGATGTCGACCTGCTCTGGTCCTGTTCTGGTCCTGCTCTGGTCCTGCTCTGGTCCTGTTCTGGTCCTGCTCTGGTCCTGCTCTGGTCCTGCTCTGGTCCTGTTCTGGTCCTGCTCTGGTCCTGTTCTGGTCCTGCTCTGGTCCTGCTCTGGTCCTGTTCTGGTCCTGCTCTGGTCCTGCTCTGGTCCTGTTCTGGTCCTGCTCTGGTCCTGCTCTGGTCCTGCTCTGGTCCTGTTCTGGTCCTGCTCTGGTCCTGTTCTGGTCCTGCTCTGGTCCTGCTCTGGTCCTGCTCTGGTCCTGTTCTGGTCCTGCTCTGGTCCTGCTCTGGTCCTGCTCTGTTCTGGTCCTGTTCTGGTCCTGCTCTGGTCCTGCTCTGGTCCAGTCCTGGTTTAGTTCTGTTTTAGTCCCAGTTTTGATGTGGTCTATGTGGTTAGATATTTTAAAGTTCACTTTGTACCTTTTGTGGTGAATTCTTGTCTGATTCTTTTCTTGATGCTTTGCCTTTGACCAAGTTCCAGTTCAGATCTGTGGCGAGGCGAGCCTGTTCTGTAATAATGAATTAGCCAATACCAAAAAATACACCTCTCATTGAAACATGCAAAATGATATTTCAAGGTACTTGTGTCTATTTCCATGGAAACAAGCAGGTCCCCGGGCCACCTAATTCAGATCTGTGGAGAGGCGAGTTCGCTCACAATAATAATTTAGATTTTGAAGGTATTTTTGAGCAGTAAAAACAAAAACACCAAAATAAATACCAAAAATACCTCCATCCACATTGTAAGAAAAGTAATAACATTTCCATGGAGACAAGCAGGTCTCTGCTCTCTGGCTCTTTGAGGTCTCTGCTCTGTCTGGCTCTTTGAGGTCTCTTTCCTCTCTGGCTCTTTGAGGTCTCTTTCCTCTCTGGCTCTTTGAGGTCTCTGCTCTCTCTGGCTCTTTGAGGTCTCTGCTCTCTGGCTCTTTGAGGTCTCTGCTCTCTCTGGCTCTTTGAGGTCTCTGCTCTCTGGCTCTTTGAGGTCTCTGCTCTCTGGCTCTTTGAGGTCTCTGCTCTCTCTGGCTCTTTGAGGTCTCTGCTCTCTCTGGCTCTTTGAGGTCTCTGCTCTCTCTGGCTCTTTGAGGTCTCTGCTCTCTGGCTCTTTGAGGTCTCCTTCCTCTCTGCTACTAGAATAATATTATTTTGAAGTAACTTTACTCTTACTCGAGTAGTTTCTGGAGACTCGTCCATCTCTGGACAAACAGAAAAAGTCAAAAGACAAAAGTTTCATGAATAAGTTTAATTGTCCAAACGCCTAAAGCTCTACATTGGCTGCTACGGTTTAAAAATGAGCAAAAGTTCTGAAAAATACAATCTACATTTTTACAAAACATTCAAAAACAGAGAGTTGCATAAATTAGGCACAAAAACGAGAGAAAAGTCAAAACACACGAGACGTTTAAGGAGCAGCAGGAACGACTGAGGCCCACTGTGAGGCCCGCTGTGAGGCCCGCTGTGAGGCCCGCTGTGAGGCCCACTGTGAGGCCCGCTGTGAGGCCCGCTGTGAGGCCCACTGTGAGGCCCGCTGTGAGGCCCACTGTGAGGCCCAGACTGGACAACGCTGTGAGGCCCACTGTGAGGTCCACCTGCTCGTCTCCATGGAGACCTCATTCCTCTTTACAGAATGTTCCGCTCAAAGTCGTTTAACATTTTCCAGCTCAAAAAAACATTGAAAAAACAAAAGTCCAGATCAGCCTCACGACTCGACCTGACGTCACCAACTTCTCCATGGAGACAGATAATGCCACTGTGGAACATGTGCAGTAATAATATCTCCATGGAGACGTGTCAGACCCACCATCAGTAAAATTCCACAGTCCCACTTTAAAATGATTTCAGTTTTTGAGGTTCACATTTATTCACTTTTTAAATAATTTACAGATTTATTTTATTTATTTTTCAGAGTCAAATTTTAAGTCCATGGATTTTTAAATGAATGTATTATTATTATTATTATTATTATTATTATTATTATTATTATTAATATTTTATTTTATTTTTTAAATTTATTTTTATTTTTTTCAAGTTAAATTATTTGAAATCCACTGGCAAATATTGGATTACTACAAATGATTTCAAATATATGTAAACCCAGTGAATTAAAAGAGTCAGAAAGAGTCAAATAGTGAAGGAAAATCACCCGAACAGAAAAAGTGACTGTGATATTTTTGACTCTGGTGAAAATGAGGAGCTTCATTATCGACGTGTGAAGTTTTTTTATGAAAAATAAAAAGCACAAATACAAAAGAGTCACTGGAAAAATCTGAACAGATTCACACAAAACACAAGAACAGACACACACGAGTGTGAACAGACACACAAGTGTGAACACAGACACACACACGAGTGTGAACACACACACACACACACACACACGTGTGGACTGAGCTTTAAAGACACTGCACCTGATTTATATTTGTTTGAGCCAAATGTGTCTGTCCACCATAAACATACACAAGTACACACATACTGTAGAAGTACATATGTACTGCACAAGTACACACATACTGTAGAAGTACATATGTACTGCACAAGTACACACATACTGTAAAAGTACATATATACTGCACAAGTACACATATACTGTAGAGGTACATATACACATGCACATAGTATATATACTACAGAAATACACACATACTGTAGAAGTACATATATACTGCACAAGTACACACATACTGTAGAAGTACATATGTACTGCACAAGTACACATATACTGTAGAAGTACATATGTACTGCACAAGTACACATATACTGTAGAAGTACATATACACATGCACATAGTATATATACTACAGAAGTACACATATACTGTAGAAGTACATATGTACTGCACATACAAACATGTCGATATACGTCCACTGTTTTCTGTTTTGCATCTAGGAACTTATTGTCTGATAATCAGGAAGTGCGTGGTTAGCATGCTGGTTGTGAAAAGCTCTTATAAACTCATCCTGGTGAATAATGAGGACGGTCTGAGCCGTGACGACTCCTTCTGTTTTTAAAACCGTAAAATCAGGTGCAGCTTTTATCGTGTTTTTCACAAATATAAATGTAAATGTAAAGTTCCAGAATAGGCCTTTAGTAAAGATAAAAACACTGATGTGAACAAACATCATGTGACACAGAAATAAAGAAACACTACGGAACTTTACACAGATATGGCTCGTTCTACATGTACATCAGATATTCAGTTCCAGTATTAAAGGTGCATCATGTAACTTTTCTGGTGGAGGGTCCTGTACCTGCTCGTCTCCATGGAGATGTTATTGCTTTACCCAGAATGTTCCACAGTGTGGCATTCATCACATCTGTATTTTATTTATTACTTTAGGTGTTTCCAGGACAGTGACAACACCAGGCACAGGTCAGATCTATGGAGAGGCAAGCCCACTCACAGAAAGAATCCAAACAAGTTTAATGCCACACTGTGGAATATTCCTGGACAATGATTCTCCCCCAGCAGTAAAGTATAAAACACAGTAATAGTCTCAAGTAACTGTGGTTTACATGAAAAGTTCCAAGGTGTTGCTTTAGCAGAAGTGGCTCAGTGTAGAGAGCAGACGGAGCAGACAGAGAGCAGACAGAGAGCAGACAGAGAGCAGACAGAGAGCAGACAGAGCAGACAGACAGAGAGCAGACAGAGCAGACAGAGAGCAGACAGAGCAGACAGACAGAGAGCAGACAGAGAGCAGACAGAGCAGACAGAGAGCAGACAGAGCAGACAGAGAGCAGACAGAGCAGACAGACAGAGAGCAGACAGAGAGCAGACAGAGAGCAGACAGAGCAGACAGAGCAGACAGAGCAGACAGAGAGCAGACAGAGCAGACAGACAGAGAGCAGAGAGAGAGCAGACAGAGCAGACAGAGAGCAGACAGAGAGCAGACAGAGCAGACAGAGAGCAGACGGAGTGCAGACGGAGTGCAGACGGAGTGCAGACAGAGAGCAGACAGAGCAGACAGTGCAGTCAGTGGTTACACAAACAGTTCCTCTTTCGAAACATGACTTTGTCTGGCTCCATTTTGAGCCACAGTGTTTCATCATAGTTAAAGCTACAGTACGGGACATTCTGGAGGTGGCACGTCACCTGCATGATTCCATGGAAAGAGAAAGTTAAAGCTGCACTTCAGGACATTCTCCATGGAGACAGATACATTTTATGACACACAGTGGAATATTACAGCCAAAGGAACAACAAGAGGAGGCCACATGAGTCAGGTTTGTGGAGCTGCGAGCCCGTTCAGAGTAAGGACACATGTTTTTCTGTTTTGAGTCTAAAAAAAGTCACACACTGTTTCCCTGTGTAACTTTTCTGGTGGAGGATCTGCCAACCTGCCTATTTCCATGGAGATGCTTTTCCGCAGTACGGCATTAAATTTGTCCATCTCCATGAACACGAGGAGGTCACGAGGACAGTTACAGCTCAGATCTGTGGAGAGCCAAACCCCACACAGAGAATCCAAGTGTTTAAGGCATTTAGAAGAAAAAAAATAGAAACATGTGACAGTGTGAACGTGGAAAATAGATCAGTTTAATGCCAGACTGTGGAACATTTCAAGATAATAACATCTCTATGGAGACGAGCAGAAAAGTTACACAGTGAACCTTTAACTTCACTGTCTGTTCTGAAACGTTCCTGCTGCGTTTTTAGACTTTTTTAACATTTACAAAACACGACACGGTGAAGTAAAACATTTAAAATCTGGCTGAGGTTTTTCCACTTTGAAATCATCGGGTTTTGTGATTATTTATTGTCCAAAGTTGTCGGCAGCTTCTACAAAAGTGACCAAAGAACTTCTGTTATTGGAAAAATCACAGAACATTTCCAAACCAGGACATTAAAAAAAATCACTGGATCCGTTTTGAATCTCAGTCCATGAGATTTTCTTGTCCTGAATCACAGACTTTGTGTTTGTTTAAAGGGATTTTCAGATGTTTCATTTTTAGTCTTTTGTTGGCGGCAGCGCGGGGAGAAGGTCACACAAAGAAAACACAAATATCAACTTAAAATGAGCTCAAAGTATCAGTGTTTTGATTTATTAAACTATTTCCAGTCCAAGATAAATATTGAGAGTGGAACCGTTTTGACCAGGACAGACGCTCTTTGTTTTACAGTGTGTGACTTTGGCTCACTTCTTCTTCTTCTTCTTCTTCTTCTTCACCGCCGTCGTTAAACGGACGTCTCCGACTGGAGTCTCATGACGAACTTGTGCGATTTGGGGTCGATAAACTCCTCCCCCAGGCGCAGGAAGGGGAGCGGCGTAACCGTGACGACCAGAGAAAAGTCCAGGCGCCGTAAAGCGAAGACCAGACCTCGCCTCAGCGCCGACGTGACGGGCTCCTCGCTCACCAGAGTCCACTGACGCCCCCTGTCGCTCTGCGGCTGGTACTGCAGCGTGGGGCCCGGCGTCAGGTAACGCTCGAGAAAAGCCTGAGGGACAGAAACGAGGAATGACGATGAAAACCCGAGGATTTAAAGACACAGTATGGAACTTTTTATGCACAATCCCAAAAATGACTGTGGTCACGTTTGGAGCAAGATTCACAAGTGCAAATGTAATTATAACTAAAGTCACACGGGAACTTTAAGAGAAATAATAATAATAATAATAATAATAATGAACCTACTGCACACTGAAGATCACACACACGCACCCACACACACACACACACACACACACCCACACACACACACACCCCACACACACACGGAATAGACACAAAGTACAACCTCTAACATGGAACAGCACAGTGTCTAAATAAAGATGTTTTTATTATCATGGTATTGAAATCAGTTCTGAATATTGAGTTTTAGGATCGAAATTGAGTGAAGTTTTAGTTTTAGTTTGACGACACGAGTTCTTGGTCTTGTATTTGGAATAAAACTGATGTGTCTCTTTCACACGTTTGTTTCATAACAGAGTCGACCTGCGGCTCACGGTTCACTCTATGAAAAGACGATTGGCCCTTTCTGTCACAAGAGAACACTGAATAAAAGTATAAAAGTATAAATGTATAAATGTGTTTACGGGACTAAGACGACTCAATATGTTGCATGTTTTCATCTCATGATTGTTTAAAATCTGCTGCACTAGAACTGAAACGGGAACAAACTTTTGGTTATTTTGCTTCTAAAAATGGAGGACGTGAAAAACTGGAGCCGCTGCAGCATTTTAATAATGTGGAGATGAACATTTATAATAAACCTGCTCCTGTTTTGATGTTTTAAATGAACCTGTGCAGGTGTGTGTTTGTTTGTTTTTGTTTGTTTGTTTGTTTTTGTTTGTTTTCTTCTGTATTTGAACAGGCCTCATAAAAAAAGAGTCTGGTCTCATTTGACTCTCTGGACAAATACAGACAAATGAAATGAAATCTAAATGTACGATATTCTGAAGTGTGGTTTTAACTTTCTGTTTCCATAGAATCACCTCCAGAAAGTTCCAAACTATAACTTTAAGTCTCCATGTTTTGACTAAATGTTTCTTTTTTGTGCGTCAGACACACACGAGCTGCTCAGGGACATGACACGTTCAGTGTTGTTTTCTCCATCTTAAGTGGATGTTTAGCGCCACCTTTTGGAGTCGAGCTGAAATGACCTGAGATTGAGATGAAAGTGAAAGATTCTGTGTGACTCAAACAGAATCACACAAAATCACACAAAATCACACGGAATCACACAAAATCACACGGAATCACACGGAATCACACAGAATCACACAAAATCACACGGAATCACACGGAATCACACAGAATCACACAAAATCACACGGAATCACACTGAATCACACGTTCTCTGACCTTGGGCGTCATGTTGTGTGTGATGCAGAACTGCAGGTGTGTGAGGATGCTCTCCATGCTGTGGAACGCCTGCTGTTTGGTCGTCCTCAGATACTTCTGCATGGCCCGGGCCATCGGGGCAAAGATGGCCTGAGCCGCCTCCCGAGGATCCATCACCTCTCTGGGATGTTTGGGAGAAGATGAAGACTCGCCCTCCTGGAGCCTCCGGATGTGAGTGAACGCCTCCTCCACAGCCACGACCAGTCTGAGGGACAGAGGACGAGGGGACAGTTTAGAGTCTGTGACCCTTTAGTTCATTTCATTTAATGTCTCTGTATTTGTCCAATGACCAGACTCTTCATGAGGCCTGTTCACACACAGAACAACACAAACAAAAACACACACACAAAAACAAACAAACAAACACACAAACACACAAAAACAAACAAATGTGACTGGACTAAACAGAAGAGAAAAGAAAATTCATCTTGAACCAAAAAAGAACCAAAAACTACTGAAACAGTAGGAATGAACCGATCCAGCTTTTCTGCTCTGATACCGATTCCGATACTATGGATTTGAGTATCTGCTGATTGTGTGTATTGTGTAAACTTTATTTTCAAAAAACTAAAAATACTGTACAGCTTTGTACAAACAGAAGTTCAAATGTTCTGAGACACGACAACAGTAAATATCAGGACATCGGCTGGACCGATATTTAGACGCCGATATTCGATCCCAGTGTTGGTTTTGGTGCGTCTCCAGAGACAGAGCACGTTCACTGAACATATATATATATATATATATATATATATAGTTAATTCTGGTCTGACCTGGCCTTGCGTTTGCGGACCCTCCTCTCCATCTCCGCCTCTTCATAATAAAACTCGTTGTGTGAATTGTCTCGTCTCCGAGCGGCGGCGGCGATCATGGCTCTGGACTGACCGCCCGAGTTGTTTGTGGGGTTTTCTGTAGAAGAATCAGAATCAGGACACACAGAATCATAAGTGTGTGCGTGAGACGAGCTGTGTACCGTCGATGGAGTAAACCTTGAAGCCGCTCATCTTCTTGCTCAGGATGGACTTGGGGAGGTTGATGGAGGCGGGGTTATACACGGGGAAGTCGCTGTAGTATCGATCCAGGATCCAGACCGCAGCTCTCTGGATACTGAGCCACAGAACAGACAAATATTTAGAATAAAAATGGAAAAAGAAAATCTAATTTTCATCAATCTCAGTCGCCACATTTCAAACGGTTTTGTTAATTAAAAATGTATTTTTAAAATCTCAATATACAAAACAAATCATTCTTTGATAAGAGAGATAATGCTGTCAAAGTTATTATTTCCATTAATTGCTCAAAATATGCTCAAATACTCAAAATATACTTAAATATGCTCATCTGTTCAAATATTATCAAAATATATTCAAATATGTTCAAAATATCCTGAAAATATACTCAAATATGTTCAAATATGATCACAATATGCTTAAAATATTCTCAAAGTATGCTCAAAATATCTTCAAAATATCCTCAAAATAACCTCATAATATGTTCAAAATATACTCAAACATGCTCCAAAATATTCTCAAAATAAGATCAAATACTGTTAATCGTGTATAACACAAATCACCACAGCGACGTGTAAACAAACAGCTGCTCTGAGTAGAACGAAGAGACAAACTTCATCTAAAACACTGAACTCATTTAAGCCGTTTATTCACAGAACATGTTTTTCACATTCAGCGGTTTGTTGCCGTGGTAACAGTGTTAACAGCAGCTTTAACACAGTGGAGCGTGTTAATACTTGGGCTCCTCGTTTGACGCTCTCGCGCTCACCTGAGATGTCCCACGTTGTAGCTCTTGCTCGCTCCGTCGCTGCTCCTCACGACTTTGAGGCAGAACGCCGGCTGCAGGTGCCTGATCTCCAGCAGAACCAGGGCCAGATACTTGATGAAGAGGAGCGCGTCTACGAGGGAGGCGGCGTACTCCACGATGCCCCTGTAATCCCTCTCTCTCGGCTCCAGGACTCGCACGCCGTAGAACAACCAGTACGACGCCACGAACAGAAACACCAGCGCCATCAGGAGGCACCGGAAAACAAAAAACCTCGGTAACGTGGCACGGGGAGGACGAAAGAACAGCGCCCAGGACGAAATGAGAAGGACGAGGAGTTTGAACGCCAGAGAGACGTACAAACCTTCGCACGGGGTCCCGCACGCCTCTAAACTGTCCCGCCACAAAACCTGAGGGAGGATGAGGAACGCCAGAGGAGTGAGGAAGGCGAAGAAGCTGAGGAACCCGGCCAAAACGGGAAACAGGAAGCGCTTGCACTCCAAAGGCGCCGTCTCCTCCAGATCTTTGGAAACACGAGTCAGATCCTCGTTGGAGATGCTGTGTTCAGAGGTTCCCGTGACGACGGTGGTGGTCTCGCCCCAGTTATCGTCCTAGACAAGAAACACACGCCCGGTCAGAACACTGGACACACTATTTACATTTTAGATACAAATAGATAAATATATGAAGTCAAATCAATCGACTGAACCAGGAGCCGTTTAATCAGTGTCTGATAAATCCTGATGTATTTGGAGAAACTTTGATTTATGTCTTTTTATAATCAAATCCTGCCTTTTATAAACATTTATATTTATAAAGTTTATGTTCCAAATACTTTTTCACAGTTGGAGGAAACACCACCAGTGTCACGAAACATTTCAAACTAGATTTTGACTCTCGATACTGATTCCAATACCACAATAAAGATAAAAATGATCCTTTTTTCATAACAGAATGTCATTTTCAGATACAAAATAATATTACCAGTACTTTCCTCTTATATTTATTCTGATGAAGCTCAAAATGACACAAACTGTTGAGAAAAGCTCAGTGTCCTGTGAGTTTTTGCAGTATCGATTTTCACAGTTTTTTGTTTTTTTTTTCTTGCGGAGGAGGAAGGTCTGAGGACAGGGGGCGCTCTGGGACACTTCTCCATTTGTTTGTTTCTGTTTCGTTGTTGATTTTTTGTCTTTCTGTTGGTTAAATCTCATGTTCAGCCCAAAAAGGCGACGCTGCTGCTGTGATTTGGGGCTTTACAAAAATAAATTTAACTGAATTGTTCTATTTTAGTATCAATTAGTTTCTGATTTTCTGTATTTCTGACAACCCCAAACACGACTAGAAACACACTGAGAACCTCCAGTGCAGAAGATGTTTGTTTCTTTCACAAAACCCCAGATCAAAGTAAATAAAAGTGTCTGTGAACGTTACTGTCACATCTGCACAATGACTTTTCCAAAACGCATGAATCGAATGTTCTGATCATAGTTTATATAAATGAAAACAGTTAAACAGGAAGTGATCAAGGCTGTGCTTCCACTTCATGTTCCGTGTATAATCTGTGTCCTCTCTCTGTCTCCTCTGTGTCCTCTCTGTGTCCTCTCTGTCTCCTCTGTGTCCTCTCTGTGTCCTCTCTGTGTCCTCTCTGTGTCCTCTGTCCTCTCTCTGTCTCTGTCCTTCAGACTCATTCTGGTCTTAAATGTTCGTATTAACCCTCTACATGATCCTGGGTTTTTTTGTTTTTTTTTTTAGTTATTTTGGGTTTATTTTTTAAAGTTTTTCTTCAATTTTTTATTTATTTTTTATTTTTTTAGTTCTTTTGAGTTTTGTTTGTTTTTTGTTATTTTTAGTTTATTTTTTATTTATTTTTTGTTATTTTGAGTTTTGTTTTTTTTGTTGTTATTTTTATTCTATATATTTGTTTTAGTTATTTAGTGGTTGTTTTTTTTTAGTTATTTTGAGTAGGGTTTATTTTTATTTTATTTTGAGTTTTATTTTTATTTATTTATTTTTTGTTATTTTGAGTTTGTTTTGTTTTTTAAATCTGTGTCCTCTCTCTTCCTCTTCCTCCTCCTCCTCCTCCTCCTCCTCCTCCTCCTCCTCCTCCTCCTCCGTGGTTGAGTCTGTTTAAATGGTCTAAAGTGCTGAGCTCACAGGCTGAACGCTGCACATTCCCGTGAGGCTCAGTTCGTGTCCTTGGCTCCTCAAAACATAAATATTGTGGTTTAAATGAAGTTGACATTTCTGAGGGTCTTATAGTGTTTAGACTGGACACACGGCTTCAGAAAACTCACGGCAAATGTAAAGACGTAAACTACGAGACGACGTTTATAAGAGAATAAAGACGCTCAAAGACGCTTCATTTGGTTTGAAACGTCCCTGGAGACTGAAGGACGACAGACGTCTCTGTAAACACGACCCACATTTGACCTGGATCAAACACTGACACGATTAAAGCTTCATGTATAAACTCAAACCGTCCCTGACCCTGTCGTCTCGGCCCGACTCGTCCAGCAGAGGGTCTCCCGGGGAGTGGACGCTCATGGACTTGTCTCCCGGGGTGTGGATCGTCACAGATTTGTCCCCGCGGCTGCTTCCATCTCGACTTTTGGAGCGATGTCGGTCCCGTCGATCCCTGACAAAGAGTTTAATCAATAAAACAGAACTCACCCCTGTCACATTCACAAAAAGATCTAAAAATACTGAATCAGTTTGAAAAATAAACCTGCAGGTTCCAGAGTCTGAGACTGAAGGATGTTTAAAATATTATTCTCATTACTCATGAACATGATGATACTGCCATTTTTAAGCCAGATGCCCTTCCACATCACTGTGAGTCCCTCTGGAAGAAGTTTAACCTTTAACCTGAAGAACTCTGCAAATTTATAATGAAAGAGTAAAAGTGCTTTTCATTTAATGGTTTTATTTTATGAAACTTAAACTGACTCTTCACTCTGTTTTATGTCTCTGCTCTGGTATCGGTTGATATCGAGTATCGGCCGTAGGGATTGAACGATATACGATAATGTCACTAATCGTGATCAAAAAGCTCCACGATTAATCATTCGTGGCATTTTTTAATACTCGTGATAATCGTCTTTACGGCTCCAGACTGACTCATGTTTCAGTTTCATACAGTGTTTAGACGTTAGTTCTGGTGTTTGTCCACAAGGGGGCGCTCTATCATAACAGTTAAACTTGTATCTTCTGTGTCTGTGGCTCATGGCTCGTGGGCAGTGGATCCTGATCCCAGTGACTCCACACATTTATATCCTCCACTCAAGAAGGTGAAGTCTGATGTGTGGAATTATTATGGATTTGAAAAACAAGAGCAACAAGATGAGCCACCGATCTGCAGAGTCTGAAGGAGAAAAGGTACGGCTCAGAGGACAAACACGAGCGACACACACGAGCGACGCACAGACACATTTATGACACAAACATCTGCATCGTTTGACAAACTTGAGCCAAAAATCTCCATCGTGAGAAACATGAGAAATGAACTATTGACTGTAGTTTGTGTTTGGATTTGTCTGAATAATGGAACGTGTTTGTGTCGCTAGGTTAGCGCTAGCAGAATAGCATTTTACACAACTGATGCCGCGTGTCCTTTATCGTGTCCTTTTTCATGTCCGTTATGTCCTTTATCGTGTCCTTTATTGTGTCCTTTATCATGTCCTTTATGTCCTTTATGTCCTTTATCGTGTCTTTTATCGTGTCCTTTATCATGTCCTTTATCATGTCCTTTATTGTGTCCTTTATCATGTCCTTTATCGTGTCCTTTATGTCCTTTTCTGTTTTTTTCTCAGGTTGGTTCATGTGTTTTTTTATTTTCTAGAATAATATAATTGACACATTTATGTTTCTTTCATTTTTCTTTTCACTTGCAGCTCAAACAGTAAATGTGACGCTCAGACTCCTGTAAATTGTCTGGTGATTGAGGTTTTAGTGAAAAACTGTAAATTTTGGTTTAATAATTATCGTGATAATATTGTTAATTGCAAATATTATAATAAATATCGCCCCATATTTAAATCTACAGTATCAGAACTTAAATGTTTACAACTCGACAGTTGACAAATTGAACATTACTAAAGAGCTAAAAGTCCATTCTTCCCCTCTCTTCCTCTCACCTGTGTTTCCGGGAGCTCCGGGAATGGGAGGATTTGTAGGAATACCCGGAATACTGCGACTCGTTGTCCATGATGAGTGTGGGTCTGGAGTGGGCCGTCGGAGCCCCCCCTGCGCCCCCCTGGAGGGCCCCCTTTCTCTCCGACAGAGACGAGGAGATGAACAGAGGCAGAGCCAGAACTTTACTGCCCAAAGAATCTATGATGGAAACAGAGGAGGAGGAGCAAGGGCTGATGGGTAAAAGGACGAAGGGCGGGAAGAGGCTCCAGCCTGAAAAACAGAAACAAAACAGAGAAGATTCAAACGTTTAGTTATTTAAAGGAGCTTCATTAGTCTCTAAGTCGACACTGAAGAAAAACATCTTCAAACTGTTGTGTTCAGATGTTTCTCCATGTTCCACAGTGAAGCTTTAAACAGACGTGTTCAATCTGTTTAGATGTTTCTCCTGTTTCAGTCGTTTCTTCTCGTTGAGTCTCTGAAATTTTATTTGGACTGATTCATGTTTGAGTTTAATCTTTAATTCACTATTTTCATGACGCCATTTTACTGTGACACGCCCACTGTGACACGCCCACTGTGACGTCCGCTCTTCCTTCTCCAGTTTTATTTTCTTAATCGTTGATACTCGTAGGATTCTGCAGCGTCGCGTCGTCATTTTGCTCTAAATTCTTAAAAAGTGCTGCTCTAGTGTGACGTGCCTCTGTCCATAGGGGGCGCTACAGCATGAGGCGCTTTAGTGTGATGACGTTTACGGCGACGTCAGCTCCAACAGCTGCTTGAAAATGAACTTGAAATCCGCTGGAGTGTTTCTTTTATGAAGTGTTTTTAGATGAATATTGTGATTTAAAATGTGTAAAACAGAATGATCCACAGAGATGAGAACTATAGAGACTCAAGCTCAACAGGTCTGGTTTAATTGATTTTAAAAACACTCAGAAGCGTCGAGAGAGAGAAGAGTGAAATATAAACTGATCCAAGAGTCCCATGTATTTCAGAGCAGTTGGTTGTGTAACCAGCAGGTGTCGCTGTGGCTCATGTTCTTCACTGTTTGTCCTGCAGGTGTCGCTGTGGCTCATGTTCTTCACTGTTCTGCTCTAAACGGCGCCTCATCTCCTTCGCTCTGACATAATGGCGACATAATGGCGGACATATTGGATTACTGTGTTTTCTCCTAAACTCGTTTGGCCTCGTCTCACGTTCTCCTCCGCGCCTCTGTCGTCTCCGGGGAAACGGGGGCCCCGGCGCCGCCCTCGTCCAATCGCACGGCTCGTCTTTAGCGTGGGATCAGGACAGAGGCCGTGATGGATGTGGAGGCGTCAGACGAGATAAAGAGAGGGGCGGAGCTACACACAGGGGCGGAGCTTAGGCACTTTCACTGTTTGAAATGTGGAGCGAGGAGTTCAACAGGGCACAAGAAGAGCCACAAGAGCCACAAGAGCCACAAGAGTCAGACTGAGAGCCAAAAGAGTCAGACAGAGAGCCAAAAGAGTCAGACGGAGCCAAAAGAGTCAGACGGAGCCAAAAGAGTCAGACGGAGCCAAAAGAGTCAGACAGAGAGCCAAAAGAGTCAGACGGAGCCAAAAGAGTCAGACGGAGCCAAAAGAGTCAGACAGAGAGCCAAAAGAGTCAGACGGAGCCAAAAGAGCGTTCAATCAGATTTGTTGTTTTCAGTGACGAGCTCATTGGTCACTTTTCCCTCAGTTTCGTGCAGAATCCTTCATGTTTTTCAGTCAGTATTTTTTCTTTTTCCTCTTTTTATTTTATAAAATATTTGTTTTGATAGAGACGAACCACGAACCAATCACATCAGTGACCAGACTCTGACCAGACTCACATCAGTGACCAGACTCTGACCAGACTCACATCAGTCTGCAGTAAACACAATGTCACTCTGTGCGGCTCAAACTTTCTCACATGAGTTTAATCAAAAAGTCGAGCGTCAACAACAAAAAACCCTCAAATTTAACACAAAGACACAAAAGAAACAACACAACAGAAACGACACCACAGGGGGCGCTGTGGTCTACTGATGAACCTCAACAGGCTCATCTCTGAGAAAAGCTTTTCAGAGCCACAGAGCCAGAGAGCCACAGAGCCTCAGAGCCCTGATAATATAATTTACCACTGAATAAATAAACAGTCGAGTCTCAGACGAGAAGATTCAGTTTGAAACGACGAGTCTCCAAAACAGAAACGTTCAGATCTTTAACAAACGGAATGTGGATTTCATTTATTTATGTTTTTGTTGTTTTGTTTCTCATCCAATCACAAAACAGAATGAGCCTCACGTTTGAGTTTCCAGATTCCACACGTAGAGTCTGTGATAAAGTGTCGTGTCCTCGGCGTCCGAGCCCGGGGCGTCCCGGTCCCTTCAAGAGTAAAACTTACAGCGTTTGTTTGTTGAATTCAGTTCAAGTTTATTTCTGTTGCACTTTTAAACGACTCGACCAAAGTTTCACATAAAACATCATATTTACAGATTGTTTCCAGATTCTGTTTCGACCTGAGGCTTTAAACTTCAGAGCAGAAAACGACAGTTTCTCAGAGGAGCAAATTCTGACAAAACATTCAAAACTGGAAATAAAACATTTACCAAGACCTGAAGCAGCAGCTTCCTCCTGAAACAAAGTCACTTTAGGCACAAACGAGACACTTCTGGTCTTAAACTGGACACGACCCGTCCATCATCAGAGACAAACCCAGGACACGTGACCAGAGTCTGACCAGAGTCTGACCAGAGTGTGACCAGAGTCTTCAGGGGTCGGTGGAGAAGCTGCTCAGTTTGACCCATAATGCCTCATGTTCACTCTGTTCCTCTGTTTAACCTCAGTGACCACACCCACAGTCTGGGGGTGTGGTGAAACATGATCTGACCACACCCACAGTCTGGGGGTGTGGTCAGATCATGTTTCATCTTCTTCCTGTTTCCTAAAACTGAACTTTGACCTTTTAAATCAGCCACAGTCACTTCAGACAAATGAAAAATCTGCTCCTTTTCACTGATTCAGAGCATCTTCAAACACTTAGCATTAGCAGCATTAGCAGTAGCAGCATTAGCATTAGCAGCATTAGCAGTATTAGCATTAGCAGTAGCGTTCATGATCCTGTGGCGTCTTTCTTAAAGTCTTTTGTTCTTTTGTTCTTCTCACTCTGAGCTCGTCCTACAGGTTATTTTTGAATCTCTTGACCCTTTTTCTTTTGTGAGAGAAAATAACAGACCCCAGAGGCTTTTTCAGAAGAAAAGGATAAAAAAAGAAGTTTGTGAACAGCTCTGAGCTGCAGCAGAGACAGAGAGACAGAGACACAGAGACACAGAGAGAGACAGAGACACAGAGAGACAGAAACACAGACAGAGAGACAGAGAGACAGAGAGACACAGAGACAGAAACACAGAGAGACAGAAACACAGACAGAGAGACAGAGAGACAGAGAGAGACAGAGAGACAGAACACAGAGAGACAGAGACACAGAGACACAGAGAGAGACAGAGACACAGAACACAGAGAGACAGAGACAGAGAGACACAGAGACAGAAACACAGAGAGACAGAAACACAGACAGAGAGACACAGACAGAGAGACAGAGAGACACAGAGAGACAGAGAGACAGAGAGACAGAGAGAGACAGAGACACAGACGACATGATCTCCAGCCCTGATGCGGCGCCCCCATGTGTCCTTAGTGAGTCAGAGCGAACAGGAGCATCTCTTTAAATCTCTTTAAATCGATTTTGTATTTGTTTTCAGACGATCTTTAAACTTGTCTGTTTGCTCGTGTGTGGATTGTGTTACCAGGGAAACTGCTGAACATTCCACCATAGAGATACATGCAGAGCACCCCAGAGTGATGTGACGGCAGAGTGTAAATACAGAGGTGCGAGATGGAGACAGAACGATATATTTGTTGGCCGATATTTGCACTTTTTAACATATGGGATATCGACCTTAAATCTTCAGAGAATAAAACACGAATAAAACACGAATAAAACACGAATAAAACATGTATAAAACTGTATTTAAGCAAAAAGAAAACAAAATGTGACAGTTTTCTTCTGGGTCTGTGGTCAAAGTGGCTCTGGGTGATTTTTTATCAAAACTGGATAAAAGTGAAGTTCTGGAGATGCGACGTTATGAAACCAGAGCCGCTCAAACTGGTCAGAGTTTTGATCATGTTCTAGTTGTTTTTTCTGACTCTGCAGTTGTTTCTTTTATGAAGTCGTCTCAAAGTCCAAGTGTCTCCTTTAAGTTTATAAAGTTTGTGCCAAACTCAAACCTCAACTGGGACTTTTCAGGCACATTTTGTTTAAGTTGAGACGAGGCTCAAACAAAGATCTGTGTTTGTGTCGTTATCACAGAGAGCGCTCGGGCCGTCTGCAGCCGCCATTTTGAACCATTCAGTTTGAGAAAATCACAGACGTGTCGTATAAAACACTGTATCTGTCGCATTAATGTGACGACTAAACTCAGCTCTGGTCTCTTGTGGAAAATACTTAAAAACTCATCAGGGTGAAAACTTGAGACGCTCTGAATGAAAAAGGTCAGTGAGGAGAAACTGAAACTGTGAAACTGTTTAAAATGGACTCATTCTGTTTTAAACACCCACTGCATTAAAACAAAAAGAGTGTTTTTATTGGACGTTCACTTTAAGACGTCACATGAAAAACACTGACACCTGCATCACACTCTCTCTGTTCATGTTTGGATCCGTCTCTGGGGCTGGGAATAGTATCGGGAATCAGATATGAATCGATTCTGAGGTTAGTGTCTAAACTAGATCCTCATTTTTCACCATGATTTTCACCATGATTCTCCCAAATCAATCCCAAAAACACGGAGGAGACACTGATCTAGTGTTTTTTACCTTGGGTTTAAGTATCGGCCGATCCCCGATATCGACCGATACTGAAAATATCATTTATGTCGTTTAAAAACAGTTTGGTAAAATGAGCCACATGTGTTTTGTAAATGTTTACGATTTAAAGAAGCTACAGAAACATTTAAACAAAACCAACCACGTGAAGAGCAACACGGGACATGGACCGGCCCAGTGCGGACCGGCCCAGTGTGGACCGGCCCAGTGTGGACAGAAACGATATGGAACCAACCGATATGAGAGCCATTAAACTGTTCAATATCGGCTCCAGTATCTGATCCCAGTATCGTATCGGCGCCTCCTGCTCCAGACACATTTCTGTTGTCGTCCCATAAAAACTCATCATCTAAATAACACGATTAATCGACTGAACGATGAAAGGCCCACAGCCCTGGTCAGAGGATCATGTGACCGACGCCGCAGGTTTTGGGCCCAGGAGTCGAACCTGGAACCTTCTCACTGTGAGGTGAGACTGTGCCACCGTGTTCTGAAGCACAGAGTTATAGAGTCATCAGAAACATCAGACACATCAGACACATCTGAAACGGCGTTGAAAGAGTTTGCAGGTTGAAACACGTTCAGTGAATATTATTAAAACAGGCCTGAGCCAAAACGCCATCGATATTTATGACCTGTCAACGTAATCGTTTAGAATCATTAACCGCCGCCACTCAACACGGGCGTTTAAAGAGACGATCAGCTTCAGTGTTCAACTTTCACATCCAAATAATAACAGACCAAAGAAAGAAAGAAACGAACACGAGTGAACGAGCGAGGACGACACGTTTAAGTCTCAGTTTAGACGAGATAACGGAGCCAGAACATGAAACATTCAGCTCCATTTCCTGAGCATTTAGTCCCTGGGCGGAGAAAAGACTCTTAGTACTTAGTGTGTTTGTGTTTTACTGCACAAACGGGACACACACACAAACACACACACACACACACACCCCGCACACCACATGTTCATCTGCAGCTGACGCCATAAAGACGTTTGAATATGAACTCGACATAATTCACTCTGTAGATTCACCTCAGGCCTGAGAAAAGACACGATTTAAAGAAATAAAACCATGAGAACAGAACAGAAAGTACAACACCGTGAATGTGGAACAGAGTCTAAAGAAACGGAATCGGGATCAGCATCGAGTTGGATCTAACACGACTCCACACACCACAACTGAACCAGACAACGAGAAAACAAAGACTTTCTCCAGCTCAGAAAACACATTTTATACTAAAAACATTTAAAAAGTGAAACATATCGACCAAAACAAACAGAATTCAGCAGAAACACGGCAGAAACACGGCAGAAACACGGCAGAAACACGGCAGAAACACGGCAGAACGGCCCTCCACAGACTGAGCCGTTTGTGTCACTGCAGAGGAAACACCTGAGCTTCACCTTAAACTCGTGGACCCCGAGCTTCACCTTAAACTCGTGGACCCCGAGCTTCACCTTAAACTCGTGGACCCCGAGCTTCACCTTAAACTCGTGGACCCCGAGCTTCACCTTAAACTCGTGGACCCCGAGCTTCACCTTAAACTCGTGGACCCCGAGCTTCACCTTAAACTCGTGGACCCCGAGCTTCACCTTAAACTCACGGACCCTGAGCTTCACCTTAAACTCACGGACCCTGAGCTTCACCTTAAACTCACGGACCCTGAGCTTCACCTTAAACTCGTGGACCCGGAGCTTCACCTTAAACTCGTGGACCCCGAGCTTCACCTTAAACTCGTGGACCCTGAGCTTCACCTTAAACTCACGGACCCTGAGCTTCACCTTAAACTCACGGACCCTGAGCTTCACCTTAAACTCGTGGACCCCGAGCTTCACCTTAAACTCGTGGACCCTGAGCTCGTCTCGTGTCTGAGGCGTTGACTCTGAAACAGACGGACCAGGTTCACTAAACATCAAACTTTAATGAGATGAGATCATTGGAGCTCGAGCAGTTTGGACTTTACAGAAAGAAGACGAGTCAAAACAGACACACAACACGACACACAACACGACACACAACACGACACACAACATGATACACAACATGAGGAATAACAGGACAATGAGACACTGTCTGGACCCACTGGTGATGGGACTTTCGACTCTTTTATGGGATCCGACTCTTTTGGCTCTTTTCATTTCAAAGAGCCGTTCCAAAGTCTGGCTCTTTTCTCTTTATTTATGACAGGAGCCAAAATGAGACTCATTTAACAACAAACTAAGAGAGACAAGACCAAGGCCCAGATGAGTTTAAAATGATTCAACCTGAAAGTTTCATCTTTGGAACGAAACAGAATCTAAATTAAAAAGTGATACAATATTTTAAACAAACTGATCCTTTAACTGTTCTAATGGTTTGTTTTTGTGCACATCTCACTCTCTGCTTCATGTGTTTGTTTAGTTTAATATAAAAAAACACACATTTGTAAGAAAAGAGTCGGCTCCAGAGCAGACTCGTTCACGAACGTCTCGTCTCCTGCTGTTTTGAAAAACACAAATGAACTCGGTCTTTTCTTCAGCCTCACGTCTCCAAACGGAAGAGCAAATGAATGGAGCCACTGGAAACCCCGAGGAACGAGTCAAAATGTCCCGTACTCACAACAAACACGCGCTGTAGTGTGTGTGCAGATGAATACACACAAATAAACACAAATAAACACACACAAACACAAATAAACACACACAAACACACTGAGGACGGTCTGAGCTGATCTCAACAGCGACGTGGCCTCGACAGTAACAACAAAAGCCTCTAAACTTCCCGATGATTTGAAAAAGGCGACCCTCTTTCGACTATTGTTCGTGGAAACTGGAGCGCACCAAACACAGCGCTCCTTTACGCACGGTTACGCACGGTTACGCACGGCCCAAACCGCGTGAAACTAACGCTTAAAACGGAATTAATGCACTTACTTATTTCAGATCGTCCATCCAGGTATTTTCTCCTCACTTTCCACTTTCCACTGAAGCGTCGCAGCGCAGACCCCGCCCCCGACGCGCCGTGGCCCCGCCCCGAAGGCCTCCCCCCGAGGACCTCCCCCCACAGGCCTCCCCCCGAGGACCTCCCCCCACAGGCCTCCCCCCGAGGACCTCCTCCCGGGACAGAGGAGCAGAGATGGAACAGTCTGGACACGACATTAAACTGGACTTTCTGTTTTCTCACCTGCCTCAGCACAAGAGCCACAAGAGCCACAAGAGCCACAGGAGCCACAGGAGCCACAGGAGCCACAGGAGCCACAGGAGCCACAGGAGCCACAGCACCAGTGTCTTTTTCTCTGATTCTGTGTCGTGTTTCTTCAGATTTTTATAAAAGTAACTGTAATCTGAACATCACCAGATGAAAGAGTAAAAGTACCAGATTACAGTTACTCTCAGTGAGTATTCTGAGTACTCTGTTCTTTCCAACTGAATCAAACAAAACACAAAATACAACAAGAGAATTTAAAGACACACTATGGAACTTTTCTGTAGGGAGAGTCCATCACCATCTGTGTCCACTCTGTCTCCAAACCAGGAGGAGGAGGAGCAGGAGGAGGAGCAGGAGGAGGAGCAGGAGGAGGAGCAGGAGGAGGAGGAGCAGGAGGAGGAGCAGGAGGATTAGCGGCTCAAAGGAGGTTTATGGTGCAGTTAAAGAACAAGTCTGGACCTGATGCCCTCCCACAAATATAAAAGCAGCAGATATAAAAGTGTGACCTGAAAACAGGAGAAAAAGTCACTGTGACAAAGTTCTGATCATTTTTATTATTAAGAAGATTCAAATAATAAATGAACTGAGATGTTTACTCCATAAAGACGAGACTTTGACCAAAACACGATAAAGATTTAACTTTTATCTGATCTATTCAAAACACCTGGACGTCTCCCTGGGGAGGTGCTCGTGTCCCACAGGGAGGAGGCCCTGGGGGAGGCCCAGGACACGCTGGAGGGACAATGTCTCTGTCCTGGGAACACCTTGGGGTCCCACTGGAGGAGCTGGAGGAAGTGTCTGGGGTGATGGAAGTCTCTGTTTAGACTGATGCCCCCGTGACCTCAAAGAAGAGGAAGAACATGGAGGATGGAATCTATTAAACAAAGTAAAACAAAATACTGCTACTACTTAATATTTACAGTTTGTTTCAAATTTTACTTCCTGGTTAGAAATCGTCACGTCAGGCTCGAGAATCTCAGAGCCCGAGAAACCACGAGGTCACAAGTTTAAATAGAAATAAAAATGTTTGTAAAGGACAAAAATGTGTTTGTGTAAAATGTCCCAATGTCACTTTAGACAAAATCCTCCCAGTGTGACGTCATCAGTGTGACATCATCAGTGTGACATCATCGGTGTGACATCATCGGTGTGACGTCATCAGTGTGACATCATCAGTGCGTGACTTAGTTTTCTTGTTCATATTATGTTTCCTCGTCACACACAGACCTGGAGTTGTGTTTTGTTTCATTCTCACATGTTTCACACACAAACCTGCAGATTTAGTTCTTAAGTTCTTCTCTCAAACTGAAAACACTCTGTTCCACCTTGTGATGTCATCATGTGGTGATACAGGAAGTGCTCCACTGTGTTTTTAAACTCCACACACCTTCATTTCTAGAATCATTTAGATCATTAGACGGGCTGTTCCTCGCTCCATACACTGCATTTTATCAAATCATTTTTTATCAAACAAAAACAGAAGAAGAAACTGTTTTATTTCCCATAAAGACAAAGTTATAGTTGGTCATTTTAAATCAGCCACAGTCAACGTCATATTTACAAAATCTAAATAACAATAATTCATCCATTTTAAACTCATTGAAAACATGTGATAAACGTGGACCAAACATGTGCAAAGAAGAAGAAACAAATCCATTAAAGCAGATCTATGGAGCTTGAGTCTCTATGGTTCTCATTTTACACATTTTAAATCATAATATTCATCTAAAAACACTTCAGAAAGGAAACGACTCCGCTGACGTCTGTGTTAGAAAAACTGCGGTGTCCAATGGAGCTGACATAACAGTAAACGTCGTCACACTAAAGCGCCGCCTGCTGTAGCGCCCCCTGTGGACAGATGCACGTCACACTACAGCAGCACGTTTTAGAAATGTGCACCAAAATGGCGACGCTGCAGAATCCTACGAGTATCAACGATTAAGAAAATAAAACGGGGAAAATAAAACTGGAGAAAGTCCATTTTGCAGAATAGATCAATACTTACAGTACTTTAATCAAACGGCGGCGTTCAGCGGAAGATTATTCTAGAATATTTTTTAATTTTTTTAGTCTCGTCACATTAAGTCAAACTTTACAGACTCACTGCAATAACCAAAATAATTTTAAGAAACGCAAATCTGTGGGTGTTTTTTTTTGGTGGTGGAGTTTTTGAAGGATTTGAACTGTGATGTACTTTTACTGTGATGTACTTTTACTGTGACGTACTTTTACTGTGATGTACTTTTACTGTGACGTACTTTTACTGTGATGTACTTTTACTGTGACGTACTTTTACTGTGACGTACTTTTACTGTGACGTACTTTTACTGTGATGTACTTTTACTGTGATGTACTTTTACCGTGACGTACTTTTACTGTGACGTATTTTTACTGTGACGTATTTTTACTGTGACGTACTTTTACCGTGGCGTACTTTTACTGTGGCGTACTTTTACTGTGGCGTACTTTTACTGTGGCGTACTTTTACTGTGGCGTACTTTTACCGTGACGTACTTTTACGTGACGTACTTTTACCGTGACGTACTTTTACGTGACGTACTTTTCACTGGATATTTACATTTGGTCTTGACGTTTGAACCAAATGTCGTCCCATGTTTTTTTTTTTAAAGAAATGTTTTCTTCGTCGAGTCAAAGTGGTTTATTATTAAAACTGATAAATTAACTACAAAAAAACAGAAGACGACTACAGTATTGCACATACCATCTCCATTTAAAGCCACACTATGCAACTTTTCAGGATGAGCTGTTGTCGTTGGCGTTATCCTGATGGAAAAGCTCTGATAAACTCATCATGGTGAGTCATTAGGATGTTCTGAATGTGTGAGGTCAGAGAGGAATAACTTTGTGAACTTAAAAAAAATGAACTAGTTTTAAGTTTTTCAAACTGTAAAAATCTGGTACAGAGGCTTTAATCGTTTTGACACTTAATACAAAGCCCTAAAAAGTTCCACAGGGCAGCTTTAACCACTCATACAATTATTAACTGTTCAGAAATCATATTCACTGCGGAGAAATATCCAGCCACACACACACATGACACACACACACACACAATCCAAGCAGTAACGCACAAAATCATCTCCCAGAACAAAATCAAACAATCTTCAACATTTAAAATCTGAAAAAAACCCAAAGAAAATGATGAAATATGAACATCTCGTCCTCTGGAAAGGGCCGCTGGATTTCAAACTACGATTCAGCCCGAGAAGTTCAGATTAAAGATCAAAATCGGCCAAAGTTTGAAAAGTCTCACAAAACCAGGCCCGTCTCACAAAAGCAGTGAGTCCATTGAAAAACGTTAAATCTCTGTACCTCCGCGTGTCAATACCCTGCTCTTGTATTTGAAGTATTTGCAGTAGTGGTTGTAGTAGTCGTAGTAGGAGGCGGTGGGTGAGCTGGTGTTCTGGTAGCTGGTCAGTAGGTGGCGTTAGTGGGTTCTCTCCCTGAGCAGAACAGGATGTCGGCCTTTGAGCTGATGATGTACGTCAGAAGAAGAGACAGAAGAAGAATCCCGATGCCCACGCCCAAAGTCAGCATCTGCGGAGAGAAGAGAGACGTCAGGAGAGAGGAGCACGGCCAGGATCTACAAACACGGACTGTGAGAAGGTTAAAGGTCAATCTGCTGCCCCATCTCCAGATCACGAAGGTTAAAGGTCAATCTGCTGCCCCATCTCCAGAGCCCGGGTCAGTGGTCAGAGCGTGTCCCGTTTAATCTCATTCTGTCAGAGTCACATGTCTCACCTCCAGGTCGTGACTGGCCACGAGGAAAATACGGCCTGTGATTTTCTTCCACCTCGACTCCGTCCAGGTGGAGTAATCTGAGGACGTGAGCAGCTCCAGGTCAAAGGCCGGAGAAATGGCAGGAGACGTACGAACTGAAGACCTGACGCAGAAGCTCTGTCTGTCGGAGCTGTTTGGAGCCAGAGCGCCCTGCACCCACGAGTAACTGTAAAACTGAAGAGAGAAGACACAGGTTTAATCAAACTGGACCAGTATGTGCACAACAGCGCCCCCTGCCTCACTGTGTCACAGAGGGTGGAGGTCCCTGACGTGAACACTGCACAGAAAACACGAGCACAAAAAAACACACGAGCACATTACACCATAAAGCTTTACTTCAGAATCAGACCCACAGAGACATAAACCTCCATCTGCTTCAGTCGTGTCCAATTAAAGACCCGCCTCTGTCCACTGGGGTTTTTAGGACTCTCCCAGTGCATTGTGGGATTTACTGACCGCTCTAGTGACCCGCGCTGGACACTACTTTTTAAGGTGTGGGACATTTTGAGTGTGCTACATTTTCACTCACAGGACAAACACTGGACACTAAAAGGTGAACAGTGTCCTGTGTAGGGACAGTGTGGGACAGTGTGGGGACAGTGTGGGACAGTGTGGACACAGTGGGACACAGTAGGACACAGTGGGACACAGTAGGACACAGTGGGACACAGTAGGACACAGGGACAGTGTGCTCAGAGTGTATCGCTCACATATTTGTTGTCCTTGTCGTCCTCGTTCTCTCGTTGGTTCTTGCAGTTTTCTTGAGTCACATTTACGACTGTCCCAGTTAAATTTGCCAAAATGTACTCGACCAAAAACGAAGCTTCGCTCTTCTGCAAATGGACACCAGTGTAGAAGTTTGTGGGTCTGTCCACTGCAACACACAAGAGACAGATTATACATGTGTGTGTCTGACCTTTGACCTGGTTTTGAAAACAAATCTATGAAAACAACAAAAGCTTAAAGCCTCATATCTCACTCTTCTGTTCTCACGTCGTTTCCTCGTCTCAGACCTGGACTTGTGTTTTGTTTCACATGTTTAACACAAACTCTGCAGATTTAGGCCGAGTTCTTCTCTCAAACTGAAAACACTCTGTTCCACCTTGTGATGTCATCATGTGGTGATACAGGAAGTGCTCCACTGTGTTTTTAAACTAGAAAAAAAGGAGCTGTTCACTTGAAAACTACCACTTGATGACATCACAAGGTGGAACAGAGCATTTTGAGAATTAGTTTAATTGGTTGACCGTGACAATTAACTGAGACTATAGAGACTGAGTATATTTAAAGCTGCAATATGAAACATTTCTGGTGGAAGTTCTGCCACCTGCTTGTCTCCTACTTGTGTCTCCATGGAGACAAGTAAGCGACGCCACCAGGCCGGGTTATAGATCAGATCTGTGGAGACAGACGGGCTCACTCACAGTCAGCAGTTACCATGGTGACACAATGCACATATTAACACTGACAAAAAGTTTTAAGATGGTCTGAAAAGAAAGAGCCTGTGGTCAGGCTGAGCTCATCGTCCTGTTTAGTTTGATTTAACACAAAAAGGTGAGAAAGACTGAAAAACTGTTGGCTAATGCTAATGCTAAAGCTAAAGCTAATGCTAATGCTAAAGCTAATACTAGCTTGTGACTGTAATGTTATTTGAGAGCGACTTGTTTAACTGCACAAATCACCTGTTGTAGTTCAGATAAATCAACTCTTTATGGACAGATTATGTTAAAACAAAGCTCAGATTAAAGTCGAGCGACGTCTCAGACAGAACAGTGTCTCCACAGACGAGCAGAAGGCCAACCCTCCACCAAAAAGTTACACAGTGAACTTTAATAACCTCAACAGTGAACAGTCAAACGTTAAGCACAGACAGTAAAACACATTTAATCCGGACCAAATAGTAAAAGTTCACTCACCGAGGCGACTCGCAAAGTCTGACGGGATTATCTGCTCAAACCACGGATTTTTAGATTTGACCAAAAACCCGTACAACAACTGAGACACCTGAAGAACAACGAGGATCATGGATCAGTGCAGGTGTAAAGATGTACAACTTTATATATTTATAATAACACATTTCTGTCATGAGAAATAAAAGTACAATATTAAAAAGGCACTGCCCCTGATTTATCTGTACTGAGCAAAATGTGTCACTTCAATCGTCCGGAGTACTTTTCCATCAGTATACTTTTACTCCTACTTGAGTAATACTTGTACTGAAGTACCAGTCGTGTTACTGTAGTAAAAGTGCAGTTCCTCTGAAGTACCAGTCGTGTTACTGTAGTAAAAGTGCAGTTCCTCTTCTCTCTCTGAGTCTAAAGTGTCTGGAGCTTTAATAAAATGAAATCATCTGAACATTTGTGTTTGTTCAGATTTAGTTTGGATCATTTTTGTGACTTATTTCATGTTTTGCCCCAACAGTTACTCCTAGTTGAGTAGTACTTTTCCCAAATACTCTTTTTTTACTCTTACTTATGTAATTTCTTGGACGACTACTTTGTACTTCTACTTGAGTGATATTACTCTGAAGTAACATTACTCTTACTTGAGTATTGCTAGATACTCTTCACACATATAGATCTATGGTAAAAGCAGCTCTTGAGGTTGATCATCAGGAAGTGCTCATTACCATGCTGGTTGTTGTTAGCTTTACTGTTACATTCTAGTGTCAGAGCTGTGAAAAGCTCTTATAAACTCATCATGGTGAGTAATCAGGATGTACATGAGGTGAGTGAGGAGAAACGTCACTGCAAACTGTTCTGTTTTTCACATTTTTAAACAGTAAAAATCAGAGACAAACACTTTAATGTAATAAAGTCTTACAGTTTTAGGGTTCGCTGTGATGGAGGACGCTCGAGCGGCGTCACCTCCAGCCTGAAGGAACAGAGCCTGAGCGACGAGCGTGGCCACGTCGGTCAGAGCCTGGACAAAAACACATCAGGTTATATTTAAGGACGACACAGGAAACTCAGTCTTTACATCAAATCATCACGACTTTCAACAATAACCTGCTCAAAAACGTCATTGTTGAACATTAATGGACCAAAAAATTTACCACAAAACAGTTGAGTCATGTTTGTGTTTAGATCACAATTTCCCAAGTCTTTTTTTGAGGTCATTTTCAATTCTTTTAATTCTAGATAATATACTTGATATTTTATTTTTGCACATCTCTGTAACAACAACTGTGATATTATCCATTTTTCTTCCATCCCTAAAGATAAATACTGTATTTTCTGGACTATAAGTGTCACTTTTTTCATAGTTTGTCAGGGACTTATATGTGAAATTATTCAAATATCTAATGTCACATGTTTGTTATTGTCTCAGTGACAGGGAGAGGGCGCTCTACACTTATATATGTTTTTTTCTTCATTATTCTGCATTTTTTCGCTGGTGTGACTTATACTCCAGAGCGACGGATAGTCCAGAAAACACAGTACATAAAGTGACTGGACACGAGGGTTTATTTCCACGTACCTTCGCCGTCTCAGTGACAAAGTTAAACTGCTCGTCAGGACTCAGGTCGGGTGGATAAGTCATGTTCAGGTTTTCTGGGTTATCGAACATGCTTTCATAATATCTACAGGAAAAAACACATTTGACACGACGCAATATTAGAAAAACAAACAGGAAGAGAAAGAAAAGACTGGAGAAAAGCTCTTTAATCACAACAGGAAACATCATTTATTTATAAACTGCAATAATGACACAATATTATAACATTTATTCTTTAAATCATAATCTGTGTCAATTTCTACAGCAACAAATAAAGTTTTAAAGGCACATTATGTAATTTTTCTGATTGAGGATCCGCAACCTGCTTGTTTCCATGGAGATGTTTGTGTATTGCCTGGAATGTTCCACAGCAGAGCATTAACCTCATCGATTTTGTATTTATTTCATTAATAATTTGAATGCTAAAAAACATAATTCTTTCTTTAACTCCACACGGGTTTGATAAGGGTTTTAAAAGTTGCCTTTATCGTGGGGCGTGGCAAAATATAAACCGATAGACTGTACATAAAACTGGGATCTGATTTTAAAATTATCTTTCAAACAAAACAGTTCGAACTGATGGGTTTAAATCTCATTTTCTAACTTTACGTAAAGGAGTACCTCAAGGCTCAATTTTGGGGCCCTCTACTTTTTACCATTTTTATTATTTCCATTGTTGCAATTTAACAGAAAGCCTCATACATTTATATACAGATGATGCTGTTTTGTATGAAAGTGCTCCCTCTGCTGGTCAGGCACTTTTAAAACTGCAACAAGATTTTAATGAAATCCAAATTTACACTATTTTTGAAGGCAAATAAAACTAAATATATGATTTTTTTCTACCGATTATTCTATCGATTGAAAGAGTCGACACTTATATGTTAAATTGGTGACACAATCACAATTTAATAATCTGGAAACAAACTTTTATACAAACACCTGCTCCTGTTTTTAATGTTTTATATGGAGTTTGTTTTGTTCTTTTTCTACTTGTATTGCAATTTAAACAGAATGAAAACGAGCCCTCAGTGGGTTCCTCTGTGTAAATAAAGATTAAAAACCCCACAGTATGATCCAGACTGTCTCACCTGTTGGTGTAAACAGACTGATGGTCCTGGATGACGATCCCGGGAAGAGGCCGCGCTCGGAGGAAACGCTGGAACGATGAAGGAGGAAGAGGCTGAGACGCATCCGGTTCACTCACGTTGACGTTTGTGTTTTTAGCCGCGGTCTGAAGGTTTAGGATCAGCCTCCGCACCTGAAGCAGAAGAGCCAGAGGAACCAGGGGATGAACAAGAACAGAAATCAAAGAGAAAATCAAAGAGATGATTTTACAGTTTCTATTTTTCTCTGTAAAAATGGTTCAGATGTGAAAGAGTTTCCTCGTTGTTGTTCAGTCCCTTGTGCTTCTTCAAGCCCTTTGTATTTTCAGTATATTTTCAGTATATTTCCGTTTATTTTCAGTATATTTCAGTTTATTTTCAGTATATTTCAGTTTATTTTCAGTATATTTCCGTTTATTTTCAGTATATTTCAGTTTATTTTCAATATATTTCAGTTTATTTTCTGTATATTTCAGTTTATTTTCAGTATATTTCCGTGGGTTTGATGAGCTTCATGTGCACAGACACAAACTCAAGCTCCAATGATGTGGAATTATGTTCATTTAAAATAATTTCACTTTTTGAGCGGTTTCTACATTTTAAATTCTGCACATAAAAAGACACCAAATATATGAAGAATGATATTTGGAATTATCTAGTAAAGAAAATAAGTTAAATAACTATAACTAATACATATTTATAGACAAAGCAAAGAGTGGCCACTTTGAGGATTTGAACATAAAATATTATATTGGTACATTTAAAAAAATTAAATGCACCTTTTTTCTTTACAACATAATTCCATGCATTTTACATTATATATCTGATGTCTTCTGTGTTTATAAAATACAGAAAGTAGTAAAAATAAAGATTAAAAACACAAACCCAGATGTTTTTACAACATAACAAGGACTTCTTAACTTTCAAAATATTAAAAACACAGACAGAATATTTAGTTTTAAATTGTTCATAAATGGTCATCACTGTGAAATCCTGGATCGTCACAAACCTCTTCATCGACGCTGCTGTTTCTTCGAGACACAGGGTCTGAGTGGAGCCATATTGGAGAATTCGATGATCTGAGTCCCACCTGTAACAACAGCAACACAAATCACATAAAAATAATCAGAGTTTAGAGACATTAAAAACATTAAAAGTAGCTGTCAGTAAATAATAAACTCAAGCGACATTAAAGTGTGTGACGGGAAAAATACAAACAGTTTTAGCTAAATCTTAAATATAATGATCCTAAGTGTGTTTTAGTCAAATCTGTGGTCCAACTTTACACTGCACTGACAAAACAAAACTAAATCCATAAATAAGTGTCACAGATGTATAAATGCTGCACCTGTCCCACTTCCAGCACAGAGTGAACATTGTCCATGTCCACAGCAAACTGCTGTGTCTCCATGTCGTACACCATCTTTGAGCTGCCGATGTAGTCAAACGTTTCCTGAAAAAAGAAAAAAAAACATAATTTCTTTTTCATTTTAGTCCATTTCTTTTAAGCCGGATGTCCACTGGATGAGTTTTTTCATCTTATTGATACTTTGCAGCCGATTTCATTGTGCAGTGGACGCCCTAATCACAACTCAACAAGAAGGTGAGTAACTGAAAAACTGTTGGCTAATGCTAATGCTAATGCTAGCTTGTGACTGTAATTTTATTTGAGAAGGATTTGGTTAACAGCAGAGATCAGCTCACCTGCTCCTGATTGTGTTAAAATAAAGCTCAGATTAAAGTCTAGCAGAGTTTCAGACAGAGCAGTGCCTACAGTTAGCATCAGCTGCAAAGGATCAATATTAGGGATGGGCCGATATGGAATATTTGGCCTGCTGCTGTGGCTGATATCCGATATTTAGCTGTTAAAATCCATAGTGAGCCCCAAACATTTAGATTAAGTGAAGTAAAATTCACAAACTTTTCACTTTTGTAAAAATATTAACAAAATGTATTTATCTGGAAAATGAAATAATTTGTCACGTGTTTGTGTAAAATACAGATATATAACTGTCTTCCATTTCCATACTTCTTCATTTATCTGTTCAGAAAGAAAACCCAAGAAAAGGGGCAGTGCAAAAAATATTGGTATTAAAATCTACCGATACCGATACCGGAGCCCCTCCCCAATGACCACGAGGACTGACCCCTTCAAACAGGGCGTAGATGATGGACGTGTTGGACGACATCTCCTCCGTCATGTTCTTCAGAGCCTGAGCTGCAGCCAACAGAGCCACAACCCCAGACGCACTGCTCTGAGCTCCAGGCGCCAAGTCGAAGAAGAACGAACGACTGTCCAACTGAGGAGGGACGGAGGGAGACGGGGAGGAGAGGAGGAGGAGAGGAAGAGAGGAGGAAGAGAGGAAAGGGTGAGACGGGAGAGAAGAGACAATATTAACATTCAAACATTTACTGAAGAAATACTGTGTCTTTTTCTGGTTAAAAAAAAAGTTTGATTTTACTTCTTTATCAGGGACAATGTAAATAAGACTGGACCATATAAACGAGCACGTCTCACTCTGCAGATCTACAAACGTAAAAACAAACAGGGAGGTGCAGTGCAGACCTGCCCTTGCTCCTTCCTTTCTTACTTTGCTTTTTAATCATTTTACCTCTTCCAGTGCTGGAAGATTTGTTTAGTTATGATTTTCTTAAACCAAGACTTTCAAACCTTTTTTTTTTTACATTTCTGAACAAAATTTCTGACGAGGCAGCGACATGTCCTGGGGAAGAAACCAAAGGAATTCTTTCTGTGAGCGCCGTCTGCACTGACTTCTAGTGGTAAACAGCCCACAGTTACTTTCAAAGAAGAGGCTGAGAAAACTGCTACTTTCAACTTAAACCTGAGTAATACAGTGTCTTTTCTAAAACTTTGTAAAGAGAAGAATGTCAAGCCAACGCGACAAGTGATAAGAGACAATGCTAATATAGTTACATCACCCAAAATACAGCTGACAAACAGACTTTTACCACTGTCACAGACTCATGTTCATATACAAACAGAACATGGATTTTTGTCCCAAAACAAGAGCAATGAAGTTGGTCAAAGAGCGACAGACAGATGATCTGTGCCAAACGTCAAGGTCAGAGAAACTGTTAGGACACGGAGCGTTCAGAGACGTGAGCCACACAGACGCTCTTGTGTCCAGACTGTTCCTGAACACTTACTCGGGCGGCGGCGATGACCACGCTCTCAGACTTCTTGTGTCCTTTATCTGTGTTGTTGATCAGTCGAGTCGAAGTCCAAACGTTAACCCCTCCCAAAGGATCACAAACTTTCTCTGTAAAAAACAAGAGGAGCAGAGGAGAAGGTCAGAGGAGGAGAGGGTCAGAGGAGGAGAGGGTCAGAGGAGGAGAGGGTCAGAGGGTCAGAGGAGAAGGTCAGAGGAGGAGAGGAGCAGAGGGTCAGAGGAGAAGGTCAGAGGAGGAGAGGAGCAGAGGAGGAGAGGGTCAGAGGAGGAGAGGAGCAGAGGAGAAGGTCAGAGGAGGAGAGGAGCAGAGGGTCAGAGGAGGAGAGGGTCAGAGGAGGAGAAGGTCAGAGGAGGAGAGGGTCAGAGGAGGAGAGGAGCAGAGGGTCAGAGGAGGAGAGGGTCAGAGGAGGAGAGGGTCAGAGGAGGAGAGGAGCAGAGGGGCAGAGGAGCAGAGGAGAGGGTCACAGGTCAGATGGTGCAGAGGATGTCACATGGTGTCAGATGGTGCAGAGGATGTCAGATGGTGCAGAGGATGTGACACGTTGCAGAGGATGTGACACGTTGCAGAGGATGTGACACGTTGCAGAGGATGTGACACGGTGCAGAGGGTGTCAGATGGTGCAGAGGATGTGACACGGTGCAGAGGATTGCGTTCACACCGGGGCTGATGCTGAAGTCGTTCTGGATCTTGTTCCTCCTGATGCAGGTCGGAGTGTCTGTGACCGCAGACATGTGAGAGAACAACTGCATCGCACACAGAGGGTACTCCGGAGCACTGCCATTCACCCCGAGATTATGAGCCTGGAAACACTGGAAACACGAGAGATTATGAGCCAAGAAACACTGGAAACACGAGAGATTATGAGCCAAGAAACACTGGAAACATGAGAGATTATGAGCCAAGAAACACTGGAAACACGAGAGATTATGAGCCAAGAAACACTGGAAACACGAGAGATTATGAGCCAAGAAACACTGGAAACACGAGAGATTATGAGCCAAGAAACACTGGAAACACGAGAGATTATGAGCCAAGAAACACTGGAAACATGAGAGATTATGAGCCAAGAAACACTGGAAACACGAGAGATTATGAGCCAAGAAACACTGGAAACACGAGAGATTATGAGCCAAGAAACACTGGAAACACGAGAGATTATGAGCCAAGAAACACTGGAAACACGAGAGATTATGAGCCAAGAAACACTGGAAACACGAGAGATTATGAGCCAAGAAACACTGGAAACACGAGAGATTATGAGCCAAGAAACACTGGAAACACAAGAGATTATGAGCCAAGAAACACTGGAAACACAAGAGATTATGAGCCAAGAAACACTGGAAACACAAGAGATTATGAGCCAAGAAACACTGGAAACAGAAGAGAGATTATGAGCCAAGAAACACTGGAAACAGAAGAGAGATTATGAGCCAAGAAACACTGGAAACACGAGAGATTATGAGCCAAGAAACACTGGAAACACAAGAGATTATGAGCCAAGAAACACTGGAAACACGAGAGATTATGAGCCAAGAAACACTGGAAACACGAGAGATTATGAGCCAAGAAACACTGGAAACACAAGAGATTATGAGCCAAGAAACACTGGAAACACGAGAGATTATGAGCCAAGAAACACTGGAAACACGAGAGATTATGAGCCAAGAAACACTGGAAACACGAGAGATTATGAGCCAAGAAACACTGGAAACACAAGAGATTATGAGCCAAGAAACACTGGAAACACGAGAGATTATGAGCCAAGAAACACTGGAAACACAAGAGATTATGAGTCAAGAAACACTGGAAACACAAGAGATTATGATAAATAGTAATAATAAAGTCCTGACCTGTCGAATGACCTGAGTGTCGTTGTCGTCCTTCAGAGAGAAAATGGGGAAGTGGAACTGTTCGTAGGAGAGACCGTTTCCCAGAGGATTCCAGAGCGTCCTGTTACAGTGAGCGTACGCCGGGTCGTACTGCTCCGTGTACACGCCTGAACAACACACATTTATTATTACCACTTCGGAGTGAAACGGGTTTTTACAAAAACAACTTAAGGTGAGTAAAAGTTTAAGGGAAACGACTCGAACACGGTCAAAAGCTCTGAACAGCTCTGGTTTAAAGATGCACTGTGGAGGTTTGCAGGTGGAGTGTCTGTGCAGGACCTTTAACGACTTTAACGACAAGTTTTTTATTTATTTTTTACTGGAATAAAAAGGCCGTAAATGTGAGGTAGTAGTGTGTTTGTCAAAAGTATTAAGAATCAGACACTAATCAATACTAAAACTAGATACAGGTTTGAGCACGAGTATAAGACACAGACTGGTATAAACCCACGGAGCACTGTTCTCTCGCCTTTCTCTTTCCTCTCTTCTTCTCCTCTCTCTTTTCTCTCCCTACATTCCTAAACCCTCTTTCTTTCCTCCCTCTTTTTGTCTTCCATCTATTTCTCTCCATTCTTTTACCTCCTTCCTCTCCCACTATTCCTTCCCTTTGTCTTTCTATCCTCCTCCCTCTCCCTCCTCTCCTCCTCCTCCTCTCCTCCTCCTCCTCTCTCCCTCCTCTCCTCCCTCTCTATTTATTTTTGTTTTCATCGTGTTCAGTGTTGAGTATCGAGTCCTTAACATCTAAATGTAGTTTGAGTCTTTAGTTTCATGACACTCAGTAGGAGCAGGGTGTCCATTTGTCCACAGGTGTCCATTTGTCCACAGGTGTCCATTTGTCCACAGGCGTCCCACTCACCTGTGTTTTCATTGGGACACTGTGTGTGAGGAGAGAAGTCTCCAGGTAAGTTTGTGTTTGGCTCAATAACAGCGACACCAGCCACTCTGCCAGAGCTGTTCTTCAGTTTCATCATAATGGACCTAAGACAGAAAGAGACGAGGAGACAAAGTCCACACAGGACAAATGAAATCATAGACGAAAGGATAAAGTTACTACACAAACATATTATGAGTTTTCTCTTTCATAACATTTTACATAATGTAAAATAAATGAGTGGATAATAACTGACACAGCACCTGTTGAACAGCGCCCCCTCCAGGACGACCATGTACGGAGGACTGTGTCCAGTGTTCAGCACCCAGTCCAGGTTCTGCTCCGACTCAAGGAAGTGAATGACTCCCACATCTCCAGACAGAGACGCTGAGAGGAGAAAGAGAGGGATGAGAGGGAGGAGGGAGAGAGAGAGAGGAGGGAGAGAGGGAGAGAGGAGGAGGGACAGGAGGAGGGAGAGAGGAGGGAGAGGAGAAAGAGAGGGATGAGAGGGAGGAGGGAGAGAGCGAGAGGAGGGGGGAGAGAGCGAGAGAGGAGGAGGGACAGGAGGAGGGAGAGAGGAGGGAGAGAGAGGGAGAGAGGAGGAGGGAGAGAGCGAGAGAGGAGGAGGGAGAGAAGAGAGAGGAGAAAGAGAGGGATGAGAGGGAGGAGGGAGAGAGAGAGAGGAGGGAGAGAGGAGGAGGGACAGGAGGAGGGAGAGAGGAGGGAGAGGAGAAAGAGAGGGATGAGAGGGAGGAGGGAGAGAGCGAGAGGAGGGGGGAGAGAGCGAGAGAGGAGGAGGGACAGGAGGAGGGAGAGAGGAGGGAGAGAGAGAGAGAGAGGAGGAGGAGAGAGGGGGGGGAGAGAGGAGGAGGGAGAGAGCGAGAGAGGAGGGAGAGAGTGAGAGAGGAGGAGGGAGAGAGAGAGAGGAGGAGGAACAGGAGGAGGGAGAGGAGGGAGAGGAGAGAGAGAGGAGGGAGAGAGCGAGAGAGGAGGAGGGACAGGAGGAGGGAGAGAGGAGGTAGAGAAGAGAGAGAGGAGAAAGAGAGGGATGAGAGAGAGGAGGGAGAGAGCGAGAGAGGAGGAGGGAGAGAAGAGAGAGGAGAAAGAGAGGGATGAGAGGGAGGAGGGAGAAAGCGAGAGGAGGGGGGAGAGAGGAGAGAGAGGGGGGAGAGAGGGGGAGAAAGGGGCGAGAGAGGAGGAAAGAGAGAGGGATAAGAGAGAGAGGGATAAGAGAGAAAAAGAGAGAGGAAGAGATAATTCCCAAATGTTCAAATACAAAGAACAGTATTATCTGAATTTTTTCCTACTCGGAAAAAACAAAACACTTTTTAAGATAAACTCATTATGACGACACTGATACAAAATCTGGACTAAACCAGGTCTGAACACGCCCCAACCCCAAAAAGCAACTGTAGTCCCACTTTAGCAGGATTGAAGAATATTAAAGATGGAGTAATCTGCAGAATGTTCTTTTTGTGTCTTTCTACCATGTTCTAAAGTCGTTCCCTCATCATAAACAGCTGAGGAGCTTTTCGATGTCATCACTGCATCAGGTCCTTTTCAAACGCTCCTTGTGTTAACAGCACGAGTCTGCACATGCTCCACACGACAAACCTCCAGAAATATAAAAGCATGAAACAAAACTGTACACAGCAACTGGACAAACCTGACGCACGAGCAGAACTTTCACTATAAAACATGTTAAATAGAGCAAACAGAGCATTTTCAAAACAAAAAAGATAACATGGTGAACTAAATATGTTATGTGTTACAGATAGAAGTAAATACCTCCTCTTTAAATGAGAAATCAAGTTCAAATCAAAGAGCCAGCTTCGGTACGCCTGTCACGATAACAAATTTTGATGTGCAATACATTGATGAAGTAAATATAGATGATAAATAATATTGAAAGTAATTTATGCCACTGACACGAAGACCATAAAAGCAGAATTATCCCAAAAACTGTTCTAAATCTGCAATAAACAAACAGCAGAATCAAACTCTTTAGTATGGCACTTAGTTTGAATCTGTAATGAGTCATAAAAGTTATTTATTCAGCTCAAATTTTAGCATCTGGCCAAAAAATAACCTAAAACTTCCCCGTAGTGGAGAGAAAACATGCAGACGATAAAAAATGACCCCAAACATATTTCATATATTGAAGTGGATATAGTGATTATTGTGCCGAGTTTCAGAGTCACTGCACCAGAAAACAGGCTTTAAAAAAAAGAGTGTTTTTGTCATGGAGTCACTTCTCAGTCCTAAATATAAACAGACTGTAGTGACAGAACTTCCAGTCTGTAAAATATAAGCCCGAACTTAACAAGGAAAGACTGATTGATCAGACACAGATATTTAAAGTGATACGAGGGTTTAAATCTTGTTAAATCTCATTCAGATACACACACAAAGTTTGACTTATCGCCTTGTTCCGTCTTGTTTTTTTTGTGCTGTTTGGACCAATCACACAGAGAGAATAGTTGAGCCGCTGAGCCTTTGGTCTGATAAATGTGTAAAGACTTGAGAGCGGCGCACGTGTCGGCCTGGACAGACTCACACTGACAGCCGATCTGATGTGTGGCGTTGAGCAGTCGCACACAGGGGACAGTGTAGTTCAGATCCACGTAAATCTTCTTCTCCACAGAGTTACACACGACTCCTGAAACAAACACAAACATACACATAAATGACACACATTTTCTACACATTCTAATTATTTTGTTCCCTCTCTGTGTGGCTGTTTCTGTAAAAGTAAAAACACACTTTGAATGAGCATAAACATTGTTCAGTTCATTGTTCAGTTCAAACATTGGTCTGTGCTGGAGATTTAAGGCCGATAGCCAAAACACTAAGAAAATGCAAATATCGGCCCGATAAATTGGTCCAACTCTAACAAAGAGCCATTGAATCACTGAACATAGATGAAGCAGAATGTCACATCCGTGTTTCAGCCACTCACTTCACTTTTACAATGTTTACTTTAGTCAAGTCCCTTCATACAGACTCATCATAAACTGAGCTGTTATCACAAAAGGTTTACGACAGGGTAAGACCATGACCAATATTGACCTGAGATTAAACCTCCACATTTGCATCATATTGACAAGAATGACACGTTTTATTTACACACATACACCGGTATGTGGTTTTGGAAATATGAATGTTTGAAGGTTTTTAGGCTGTGATTAGTGTCAGGAGCAGAACCAGGGACCTGAGAATATCACATTTGAATGGAAGAAAACATAATAAACATATAGAACGAGTGAACAGGCCTGTCAGGATCATCACTACATACACTTAATGTTCCACATACGACACAGGGAACTGTTTTATTTGGAGTCAGGATTTATCACGGGACTTTTTCTGAAGATTTGAGCTGTGTCCAAGAAATATCTATGAATCATTAAGAGTTTCATTTATTATTGCAGCTTGTGTTCATTAACACTGATCCTGCTTTAGGGCTGCTGTGTTTTCAGGCGTGTCAATTAATGTGACATTAATAAAAACACTTTACATGTAGGTTTACTATTGTGAACAAAAGATCAATTAGAAATGATTTTTTGCTTTCAAAAAGTGTTTTTTTGTTTTGTTCCTTCCATTACACTGAGACCTGGACAAAACAAAATGAAATGAGCTGCGTGTTGCACAAACACAAACGACTGGACCTCACTCCCACAGCTCTCATAAGAGGAAAAGGAAACACTCTTCATCTTCACACAGAATCTCTCTCTTCATCATCATATGGTGAACTTTGTGACTTCACTCTTTAACAAAAGTATAGCCATTATTATTTAAACTTGATTTGTATATTTATTCATCTTCAAACGGGGAGCGACATAAAAATAAACTCAAATATGACTCATTTTCTGTTAATTATTTTGCCTGTTCAAACATTTACGTATAAAAGTGTAACTACAGCAGATATTTAATCTGGGAGGAAGTTCCAGCCAGAGGCCATGACACAGACATTGTGTGATGGAGAATGAAGTGTATCAAATAACTGCTTCACCCAGTGTCAATATGACACTTTAGTGTTAGGACTGAGGCTTTAAGGAGGTCAGTGTTTCTAATAAAAACCAACATGTTTTGTGTTTAAAATGAGGCCATCTAAAGAAGAGTCATCACATCTCTGAAAACACTACGACTAATATCACAAACTAGAGTGCAGAGTGCAACTAAAGCGACAAAAAACTCAAAACGCAAAAGTCTGACATGAGTCTACGGTCAGTGGAACATTCACATGACGGTCTGTGGTCAGTACATTCAGTCTGTGGTCAGTACATTTAGTCTCTGGTCAGTACATTCAGTCTGTGGTCAGTTCATTCAGTCTCTGGTCAGTACATTCAGTCTGTGGTCAGTTCATTCAGTCTGTGGTCAGTACATTCAGTCTGTGGTCAGTTCATTCAGTCTGTGGTCAGTACATTCAGTCTGTGGTCAGTTCATTTAGTCTGTGGTCAGTACATTCAGTCTGTGGTCAGTACATTCAGTCTCTGGTCAGTACATTCAGTCTGTGGTCAGTACATTCAGTCTGTGGTCAGTACATTCAGTCTCTGGTCAGTACATTCAGTCTGTGGTCAGTACATTCAGTCTGTGGTCAGTACATTCAGTCTGTGGTCAGTACATTCAGTCTGTGGTCAGTTCATTCAGTAGCTCCACGTTTGACCTGTTTGTAAATGTGTTTAAATCTGGTACAGAGACAGTTGAACAGACATGAGGCCGTGTTCAGAGACAGATGAGGCACATTTTCTCTGCTGTGTTCATTTGGTTTGTTCATGTGTCGTGTCTGTGTTCAGGCGCTGTGTGCAGGTGTGTGTTCAGAGGTGTGTTCAGGCACTGTGTGTTCAGGCACTGTGTGTTCAGGCACTGTGTGTTCAGGTGTGTGTTCAGGTGTGTGTTCAGGTGTGTGTTCAGGCACTGTGTTCAGGCACTGTGTTCAGGCACTGTGTTCAGGCACTGTGTTCAGGCACTGTGTTCAGGTGTGTGTTCAGGCACTGTGTTCAGGTGTGTGTTCAGGTGTGTGTTCAGGCACTGTGTTCAGGCAGTGTGTTCAGGTGTGTGTTCAGGTGTGTGTTCAGGCGGTGTGTTCAGGTGCTGTGTGTTCAGGTGCTGTGTGTTCAGGTGCTGTGTGTTCAGGTGCTGTGTGTTCAGGTGCTGTGTGTTCAGGTGCTGTGTGTTCAGGTGCTGTGTGTTCAGGTGCTGTGTGTTCAGGTGCTGTGTGTTCAGGTGCTGTGTGTTCAGGTGCTGTGTGTTCAGGTGCTGTGTGTTCAGGTGCTGTCTCACACTGTCACTGTGGGGGACTCGTTTAAAACCATCACTGATTTAACTCCTGTTTAAAACCGAACTGGCCCAAAGTTTGGCGCATTTTCTCTCATATTTATGAAAGAAATCACCAGGTTAAAATGAGTCTGCAGAGGGTCATGAGCCAGAGCCCGGAGCCAGAGCCGGGAGCCAGAGCCGGGAGCCAGGAGCCAGAGCCGGGAGCCGTGTGCACAGATCACGAGTCGTTCAGCCGTTCAGACTGACGCTCTTTAGACCCGGTGAAATGAATAAAACTACACAAATAAAACATTACGCTCGTTATTTGTTTTTTTCTGCTTTTAGACATTTACCAACCTTTGATATAAGTTTGTAACTCAGTGTGAAATGTGTCATTAAAGCTTTTATTTTAGATTAAAGTGAAAAGAGAAGCAGCTGTGGGCGCTAGCCGCGGTGTTAGCATCGAGCTAACTCTGAGCGCAATGAACGAAAACTGAAACAAAACTAACAAATGTTTAAATGAATAAAAGAAGAGATTAAAGAATGATCTGGACAAAGACTCACCGCAGATAAAACAGCTCACAAACACAATAAACACACGACTGAGAGATAGATCCATGTTGCTGCTTTGAAAAATAAAAAACACAACAGGAAAAGTCCAGGAAGTGTCCACAACAAAACAGGAAGTGTCCACGACGAGCACTTCCGGGTTTTAAAAAAATGATTTTAACAGGTCCAAAGTGCAAATCAGAACAAAATGTGAACAAAATATGGAAATATTTTAGAGTAAAAGAGTAAAAGAATAAAAGAGTTAATGAGTAAAAGATTTAAATAGTTAAATAATACAAGAATAAAAGAATCAAAAAGCAAAAGAGTAAACAAGTAATGTTCAATGACCCTAACCCAGTATAAAAAAGTTGAAAACAGTGAGCTCCTCTGTGCTTCACTGTCATTCAGTTTATTTCAACAAATGGTGAACATGCAGCACAAAATCTGGGTGTGCTGTTGGATTCCACACTGTTAAAATGATATCTCAAAGACTTAATTTCAACATCTTTAATTTTAATCAAATAAGAAGAGCTCTGACTGATGAAGCTGATGTTTCTGCTGTATGATCTTTTCCCATGTGAGCTGTTACATAACAGGCTGGTCTCTTACAGGTGTGACAATCCTAAAACCAATAGAAGCTTTATATAAAAAAGCTTTGAAAATTCTAGACAAAAAACCTTTCACCTATCATTATTGTAATATCCTCTCAAAGTATAACTTGTTGAACTTTGAAAACTTTATTAAATTTAAAAATGCCTGTCTAATATACAAGTGCTTACATGGGCTGCACCACCGCCTCTAAAAGAACACATTAAATACAAAACATTAAATACAAAACATTAAATACAAAACATTAAATACAAAACATTAAATACAAAACATTAAATACAAAACATTAAATACAAAACATTAAATACAAAACTGCATCACAAACAACCAGAGCCACGAGCAGCGGTGACTGTGAGGCTCCTGTGAGAAAAACTACTTTAGGTCAAAATGTTCTGTCATTTAAAGGTTGTGTGCAGTGGAACAGTCTTCCCACTTCTGTCAGGGAGGCACCCACTTTTACTACATTTAAAAAGTATTTAAAGGAGTGGCTTAGATCAATACAGTTTTGGCTTTACATAAAATACTCAACCTATAGGACTTGTGCAATACACACAGCACTTTAAAAGTTGTAGTAACCCTCCTGAGTTTATGTTTTTGACTTGGCTTCTGTCCTGCCCTGTGTGTATTTGACTGTATTTTGTTTATCTGGTATTTTATGTTAAATGTGACCATCAACCTGTCCAGGGACAACAGATGGAAACAGCCTGTGGCTAAAATCTGGCATATTTACACATGTATCTTATGTTCATTAATATGCACTCTCCCTTTTCTAAATAAATAAAATAAAATAAATAAATAAAACAAAGCTTTAATGAAGTTTACTCAACTGGACGTCTCCAGATTTACCAAAGAAATCCACAAAAACAAACAGAATCTGTCACATCAGTTTCCATGAGCAGAGCTGAGTTCTCACATTTACATCACATTTATTTAGGTAGAAAAGTACACCTCTACAAAGTTACTGGAGTAATATTTGTATTGCAGTAACAGTCCTGCTTCTGTAGTAAAAGTGCAGTTCCTCTTCTCTCTGTGAGTCTAAAGTGTCTGGAGCTTTAATAAAATGAAATGATCTGAACATTTGTGTTTGTTCAGATGTGATTTATTTTGGATCATTTTTGTGTCTTTAAAAATTCCACATTTTGTGATTTATTTTGTGTTTTTTCATTCACATTCAGATGTTACGTCTCAACAGTTACTTGAGTAGTACTTTTCCCAAATACTCATTTACACTTGAGTAGAATTTTGAAGTAACATTACTCTTACTTGAGTAAATCTTTTGGTCGCTGTGCCCTCCTTGAAGAGAAATGGAAGTTTTCTAAATATCTTTGAAATATTTCAGGTACATTTGATCATTGTTTTATCTCTGTTGAAGAGTTCACTGTTTTCAGAGTCAGAATCATGATCAGGACAAAGTCGACTTGAAAAATAAATCACACGAGTTTTGAAAAAGGTGATTTGACCATTTTAGACTTTTCATTTTCATAGCACTTGATTTACAGAGGAGCTAAAACTGTACTCAGAGAAATGTTACTTCAAAATAATATCAAGTAGAAGTACAAAATAGTGGTCCATGTGGTTTTAATATTAAATGTAAAAAAGTATTTGGGAAAAGTACTCCTTAAGTAAGAGTAACTTAAAGTAACTGTTGGAACGTAACATCTGATTTATAATTTTGGTGAGTGTGACAAAACGTCAAATAAGTCACAAAAATGATCCAAACTAAATCACATCAGAAGAAATGCTCCTAGAAAAGTACTGTGAAAAGTAAAATTTCTTTTAAAATTTACTCAAGTAAATGTAACTGAGTACTACCACCTGATTCCACATAATAAAAAAAACATAAGACATTTGGAGATATTGACAGTTTTATTTTGAAACATGAGATTATCGTAAAGTGACAGGCAACAGGAAGTACATGTGAGCACAGACCCGAGCAGAGGAAAAGGTTCATAGGTTTTTATATATCCACCAGGAGAAAGCTTTAAATCTTTATCTAGAATTCTGTTACATTTACGTGTTAAACTAAAGATGTGCTGTTTTTTAGCGTTTCCTTTGTTTAGCGGAACTGGAGAGGACTAACGCGCAGACCGATCACATCTTTACCAATCTCCGTCACCTGGAAAACAAAACAAAAGTGAAATGATTAAACAGAAAGTACTTAAACATGTGATTGCCTTTAAAGAGGAGGATATTTACTTCTATGGGGTATTAACTAACACATATTTAGATCACCATGTTTCCTTTTATTGTTTTGAAAATGCTGTATTTGCCAAAACAACATTAACATGTTTTATAAAGTTTCACTTCTGTTTTGACGGACTAATAAAACTACTGCACATCACATCAGGTTTGTCAAGCTGCTGTGTACAGTTTTGTGTCATGTTTTTGTATATTTATAGAAAATTGTCACGTGGGTGATGCAGATTTGTGGGCGGAGCCATGTACAGGCTCGTACTGCTGACTGTAAAGAGGGTTAGAATCGGGAGAGATTGCTGCCTTATTCAAACATGGATGAGATCGAAAACCTCAGGCATTGATGAGGGAACAAAGTTGTAACATGGGGGAAAGCTAAAAAAAAGGATTTGGATAATACACCTCTTTAAGGTTCATGAGGAACTTACTAATTACTAAATGAACTGCAGGTTTGGTTTAGCTCAAGTAAATATTATATGTGTGAGATTGTTTCCACTTGGCTGCTCTGTTTATAGATTATGAAACATTTGCCATTTTATATCACCACAACTTCTGAGACTGAATATTACCCACAACTACTCCAAACAAGACCATAAAACAAAAAACTGTAGCTTTAAATTATGAATGAAAAATGTTTAATTTTTTTAAGAGGTGGCATGTCACCTGCATGATTCCACAGAAATACTAAAACTAATACTTTGGGGTATTTCAAATGAAGATGGACACATTTTATGCCATACTGCGGAATATTCTAGGACCCAATAAACAGGTAAAGTATTATATAACTTTATAATGTTATTAAAAGTAGGTTGTGTTCGTACAGACCTCTGTGACCCTGCAGATCTGGCCCTTGTACATGGGGCAGTAGCAGGCTCCGGACAGAGGGCACTTCTCCACAGGACGCCCGCGGTACAGCGGCACGTACGAGGCGGCGCACAGGTCAAAGGGATTATGGGCGTCGTAGTTCAACTGGTGAGCGTCCGTCAGGTTCTTCTCACACGCAGCCAGGATCTTACGAGTCTGTGGAGAAAAAGACACATGAGGGAAGGAAGAAAGTTCATCTATTTCTAATGACATTTTGCCTTTTACTTGAGCAGTTTAATTACATTACATTATTACAGATTATTATTCATCATATGGTGCAGTAAATAAGGACACCGCCAAATTTATTTTTAGGGTTTTTCCTGTTAAATTAAAGGAAATGTACTTGATTTTGAGGCAGTTAAGTTAAAAAATTATTAGCCATAATCCAAACTTACTGCTCAAGTTCCAAAAATTTTAACAAACTAAGTCACTTTTTACTCCATGTTATTCCCGTTTTTGTGTGTAGGGTGACTTTGACCCGGTCCCTAGTCCCTCTGCTGATCCTCCAAAAGTCAGTGAAGAAAAGCCCATGTTATTGATCAGTGAGACACACACCTGCTGAGCTACGTCGGGTTTGGGTCCGAGCTCCAGAAGACGTCGGGCGAATCCTGCGGCGGTTTTAAAATTTCTCAGTTTGAAGAAAAGATTGAGAGCCGTCCTCAGAACCAGCACCATGTGGACTGGCTGCAGATTACAGTGAGTGAAGTATGCCGCCATCTACAGGACAAGGAGAGAAACGCACAATGAGTGTTGGTGGTTTTCAGGGTCAAAAGTCAGTTTTCTGTTGATTACATTGGACCCAATAACCTACTGTGCGACGACTAAAACCTGCAAGTAAACTGCACTTCAACCATAATTAATTAACCTGCCAACATCTGTATTAAATAGAATGTTGTGATGTCATCTGTAAACCAGCAATACGCAACCAAAGGCACATCTTCAGTCAAATATTAATAAAAATTCTATACAAAAACTATAAGGCAAATACAGTCTTTCCCATTAATAGGAGACAACACTGCCCCACAATGATTCATGTTATAATGCAAAAACAAACACATGTGAATGAACCTAACACAACATCAGGTATGAGTAACACTTTATTATCAGTCTGTCTGCAGCTCCAAAGCTCAAAATGCTCTGTACGTTCTATATGGAGGGCGGTGTAGTGACATCACCTCAACAATATTTAATAAACACTCATGTAAATCATCCCTTTGATATAAATAATAAAACTTAAACAGTAAAAACAGGCAGGTCCTGACCTCACAGAGCCGTTTCTGTTGGTCCAGCGTGTCTTTGGGCAGCTTCTTCCTCTCTGTTTCCATGGTGAGTCCCACGATGTACTCTCTGCAGATGGTGATCAGCTGCTGAGCCTGAAATGACAAGACAACAATCAAAATTACAAACACACAATCACAGAAAAACTTAAGCTGCAGGGGGTTAAATAAGTAAAATGACTGTTAATTAGCCATAGAAAAGTATATTTTATTACACAAATAAAAATCTCCATTAGAGCAAAAACATTTACACAAAAAATAGATCGAGCACCAAAATATATGGCCACAGCTTTCATCTGCTGAACGAGACGCTGATCTACTCACACGTTTGTCTATATTGAGTATTTGTGCGTTTTAAGGCACAGAATTGCAGCGATGTCGAGTGCAGCACTTTAATAATGTGCAGATAAACATTTATAATCAACCTGCTCCTGTTTTCAATGTTTGAAATGGACTTGGTGTTTGTATTTGTAGAGCACCACACATTCATGAGCGCCTTGTTCAGAGACGTGAAATGAAACAGGACTCATGTATAAATAGAACACATTATTATGTTGTGCAGTGAGTTTTACACTCATCGCTCTGTACCTCTGTGATTTCCTGCTTGTTGTCGACGACGAGCAGAGGCACCGAGAGGAGGATGGCTCTGAACTTCTCCACAGCCTCCTCAAAGCGCCCCGCGGTGGTGAGCTGGTAGCACTGCTGCAGGCGAGAGATGAGGTCGGCGAGGCGCAGACCCACAGCCGGGAGACCCTGCTTCGCTCCACAGTCCTGGGACAGACAGACGATGAGCAGGGGTCAGCAGGAACACTGAGGTATGACCGTGTTTTTATATTCAGACAAAGGCATCAGACTCCAGACCAAATGACTTCAGTAGAGTTGAGTCAGTAACTATTCATTTGCAAAATATTAAGACCAGACCAAATCAGGAGCGAGTCTGTGGTCGTGTCCAGAGCCACGAAACTAATGGAAAAAAGTGATAATTTTTCCCCGTCCATGAGTGCAGTACCTTCCAGTTCCTCTGGGGGTGGCTGCGCAGACAGGGCAGAGAGGGCAGTCCCAGGAAACACGTGCGTCCTCGGGATAACGTCTGCATGAAGAGGGTTTTGTATGGAGCAAAGTTCACGACTCCAACCTGGTCATGCAGCAGCTGAGAGAGAAGGTCAGTGCAGTTAGAACTCAACTATTTGCAAAGTTGTTTTCAAACTATTTCTATTTCCCGTGCTCACCCTCATGGCGGTCTCGTAGGACCCGGCCAGGATGTGGTCCACAGGCAGCTGAGAGTTGTTGCACCACATTTGGCTGGGACTCATGCCTTTGGTCGGAGGCACAAAGAACCCGTCCTCTGCTCCTCCACCTGAGGCCGCGGGGAGGTCCTGAAGAGGGAACAACAAGTGGAGAAATGGTTCAGGATACGACAGGATACGGCCAGACTCTGAATCTTGAGAACGCTTTTGCCTAATGAAGATCTCAAACTCTTTTCTCACCAGTTCTGGAGGCAGGTCCAAGTCCTCCTCCACCTCCCATCCTCCTCCACCCTCATCCTTCACCAAAGCCCCGTCTTCTCCAAATCCCTCCTGAGCGTCCATGAAACCATCTGACACGCACATTAACAGAGGATATGTTTAAATCCTCCTAATCATGATGTAATCTGCACAGTTCATATTGAGCAGTGGATCTTTACCTTCGTCCAGTTGCAGCTCCGCGTCCTCTCCCCACCCTTCTCCTCCAGGAGCGTCCATGTCCAGATCAGCTGCCATCTGACCAGCTTTACCTGCGCAATAATGGAACAATTACATTTAAATCCTCCAGCCGACTAAAACCGATTGGTCTAGTCCAGGAATTAAACATGGGATAACTGTGATGTTAGTTTAGGGCTGTTAGAAGTACCAAAAATCAGATCCCAATCGATACAAAAACTAGTATTGAAACTAATTTGAGCGACTGATACTAAAAAAAGTCACATTGAGTCTATTCCTTAGTACTGACAGTAGCGAGACGACACGAGTGAACAGCACTGACCCTTGGCGGCGATGGCTCCCTCGAAGAATCCCTTGGACACAGTGAGCAGAGGCCAGTTTGTGTCCAGAGGGTTGATGGGAGGAGGCGGCTGCAGGAGCTGGGCGTTCGGATCCACCTCTGGGATCTAAAGAGAATGAAAGTTTTAGGTCGATCTGAACAAAGTTACTACAATATCAAGTATTACATTTAGATTACATTGTTCTTGAATAGTTAAAAAAAAAAACGACCCACCGTCTCCTTTTCTGGGTCAAACGTCTCCTTCAGAGCCTCTGCCTCCTCGTCCAGTCCGTGAGTGGCAGCGGTCAGATAGGCCAAGGACTCTACACGGCAAAAAGAAACACTTTAGAATGTCCTGTAGCAAAACTATTTCCACACTGCTCAATCATATAAACCTAGTCTCATTTATTTATATTTGAGATGAATTATTATTAGTCAAAAACTGATAAAGTTTTATTAGTCTTAAAGCTGCACTGTGTAACTTTCTGGTAGATGGTCGTTCACCTGCTCGATCCATGGAGGTGTTATTGCCACGTTCGGGTTTTATATTCTTTTATTCTTATCTCCACAGATCTGACCTGTAACTTGTCCTTTAGTGTGTCATTTTGTTCCATGTGGACTGTGGAGGGTTTGCCACCCGCCTGACTCCATAGACAGATCAATAACAGACTTACTCTGTCCACAGTTCTTGAGGATGCGCACTCTCTCGCTCACATCTCCCAGATACAGAGCCGCCTGATAGTGTCCACTCATGTCCTTCCTGATCTCAGCTGTAAACACAAACATGAGATTAACTCATTACATTCATGACACTGTGGTTAAAAAGGTACAATTGAGCTTTTATTTTAGGATTGAAATCAAGTTTTCTAGTATGAATCCAGTGCATGGACATGGTGGAGGTGGTCTGAGGGGCCGGAGGGGCAGACTGGCAGCCTCACTCCTGTCAGTCTGCCCCAGGGCAGCTGTAACTAAAATAGTAGCTTAATCTGAGTTTAATTTATAATGCACTGTAAGGACTTTGGGCGTCTGGGAAGGTGTTGTATAAATATTAGAGCTTTAAAACATTTAAAATGTGACAAAAGCACATTACAAGTCCTTTAAAGCACAGACTGTTTAAAGACGTGGACTGAGGGAGTGAGACGTGACCATCGAGGTCAGGGTCAGTCAAATGAAACAGAGAGGCTAGAAATTATAGCAGCTCATATACAATCAGAGACCAAACTGTGAATCCAAGCACGTCAGAGCTCTTCCCGTCAGCAGTGCGGGTTTGGCGGGGAGTATTAATGTTCAGATCTTGATTTAAGAACGAAAAAAATTGTGAACTAAAACGCAGAGATCAAGTAGAACCAAACCTTAAGGAACCACTGTCCAGCCGCGCTCACTCCCTGAAGAGTTCACACACTTTGGTAGAAAAGATTTTCCAGGACTTTTCCAGGACACCACATTGTCACATTGTTTTTTTTTTTGTAGTTTCACATATAAACATCTCTTGTGGAGACATTGTATATTTCTATTTACTTTTAGTAGTCTGGATTTTCTGGTGGATTCTAATTTGAAACGAATTGTGGGGACTGTATGTGCCATGTGTGACGGGAAGGTTACACTGGGAAAGAAGAGGCGGTGAAGCGGGTTTGAAGAAATTTTGTACAAATTCAGTGTAATTTCCTGCATTTTGGTGGGTTTTAAATGAGTTTTCACCGTGATGATGGAAGCACCAGTATCAATACTGGAGTAAAACTACGGGTGGACACATTTTCCAGGACAGAATATATTTTTTCCATCACATTGGCCTTTTCCCGCACTTTCCATGTGTTTTCCAGGACACGTGGGCTCCCTGGCCTATTTGTAACACGGCGGCTGGTATGCGAGCTCTGTCCGTTTACATGTCTCTGCTTTAAACGCCGCGCTCGACTCACCGATCTTCATCATCTTCCGGAGCTTGGCGAGGTTCCCCGTGATGAGGTAGAGGAAGGTGAGTTTGTCAAAGTTCTTGGTTCGTTGGTAGCACATTTCCACGACCTGGTGATGCCCCTGAAGAAGAGCCGCTTCACCGAGACGCTCCCAACACGAGCGCTCATCCAGGGCTTTAGCCGCCTCCAGCGCCACCTGCAGGAGGAGGGGAGAACAACATACAACTTAAACATATAATTAAGCTTAAATTGGCACGTCAAACTGCTAAAAACACAATGGACGCTTCACCACTTGCATTTCTCCGCTGAGGTGTTATTGCCTGAAATGTTACACAGTACGGCATTAAACTTATCCCTCTCCATGGAGACAATATCACGAGGTCAAGTTACAGGTCAGATCCATGGAGAGGCACTCACAGTAAGAATGCATGTACTGCAATAAAAACATGTCTAAAGCCAATAAGATCGCCATGGAGACTAGGTGGCAAAAGCTCGCACTCGAAAGGTTACATAATGCACCTTTAAGGGATTAGTTTGGACTTTCTGTTTATGGGCAACATTTTGAGGACATTTGACCGTTCTAAAGAGATAATATTTTGTTTGTTCATCATCTGAAACCCACGGAAAAACGATTACAACAATAAAAACAAAATCCAAACAAAAATAAAAAAGTGCATCACCACACACCTCGATGTTCCCACACTCCAGAGCGAGACTGAAGCGAGTTTTCTCGTCTTTGACAAAGTGCAGAGCCACCTCCGGGTAACCCTTCTTCTGCAGGTAGGCGATGATGGACTGTCCCACCAGTTTAGCGTTACGCACCATGTGGAGGACCTGAGGGAGAACAGGAGTTACATAAGAGGCAATTTATCAACGTTACCCCCTGGTTAAACTACTCATTTTACTAAACCACACTTATTATACTTAAGAGTTTACTTAAAAAAACATCCCAATTTGGCAGTTTTATGTTTAAAATTTTACTTCCTGGTTGGAAATCATGACATCACATGAGGGAATCACTGCTGAGGCACACGGGACCAAAACTCCTCTAATGTACAAAGAGATTTATATTTGACAAAAACTAATTTAAGAAAGCACCTTTATCTTGTTGGAATGTTTAAAATATTGGGAAAAAAATGTGTTTCTTGTGTAAATGGAGCCAAACGTTTGGACAGAACTCTCTACTTCCTGTAATTTTCAACATATTTTTCAACTTTTCTTCACAAACTGCTTCTTGGTGTAAAACTATCATTTATATTAACAGGTTTTATCTCACCAAATTAAATCTAAATTTGAGAACCTGCTCACCTGATGTAGTTCAGATAAGTCAGTTCTTTAAGTTCAGATTTGGTTAAAATGACGCTCAGATTAAAGTAACAGCTCTGACAGAGTAGTGCCTTTAGTTAGCTTCATATTCCCAGTCAAAGTTGATGACATCAGCTGCAAAGTGTCAATAAAATGTAATACAGTGGATGTGCGGATGTTACTGCTCTGACCTCGTCGTATTTGCGGTTGACGAGGGCGAGTTTGAAGCGGTACTCTGTGGGGTCGATGGTGAGGACTCGGGGACGACATTCTCGGTCCAAACAGTAAACGCTGTTTCCTCTGACCCTCGTCACGTAGATCGGCAGATCCAGAGTCCGGATTATACCGTGGTCTCTGCAGAAAACACAAGAGACACAAATGTGGACAGGTAAAAACACAGGCAGCTGTTCATCCTGACACTGATGCGACGGGACGACATTTACAGCACATTTGTCAAGTTTGTTTAATCAGATTCTGTTCAGTTCACATTTTAAAAGTGTCCAGAAAAAATGCCAGTTCATATTTTCATTAATAATCCAAAAATCACATTTCAGAACATGTTTGTACAGATCTAAACTATATATGTACGTACATATATATATATACATACACACACACACACACATATATACATAAATATATATATGACTTTTGTGCAGTGTGAAACAGTGCGCGCACACACACACACACACACAGGGTGGTGCTGTGTGGTCAGTGCGTTCGTACCCAGAGGTCAGGGCGTATTTGATGTGGTTGGAGGTGGTGTAGATGAAGACTCCGCTCTCGTCCCAAGCTCCACTCTTCACTCGGATGTTCTCGTGGATATTACACAGAGACTCCAGTTTACGGTTGCAGATCATGATCGCTGGAAACAAAGATTCAAAATGTTATCGTCACTGTCAAAGAAAAACAAAAGTGCAAACCGCACACGCGCACACACACACACACACACACACGCACGCACATCGCACTGAGGGACAGACAGTTACCACAGGGGAAATTCTTAAAGTTGTACTGAGCTCTCATCTCTCACTGTGTTTGGCGAGCAGGGCCACGTGGCTGGTATCGGCGCTCCACACCACGTATTTGACTTTGGCGATCTTCACTGTAGCGAGAGAACGTTTCTGTTGAACGTCGAACAGCGTGACTCCGTCGGCGTCGCGCAGAAGCAAAGAGCCGGTGCCAGCGTAAAATATCTCCTCACAAGAAGGAACCTGCACCTTCTTCACAATCTCATTCTTCAGGTTCTTAATCAGCAACTGAAACAAAAGAGAGGACACAAGTGAGGGACAGGAGAGGACGCGCGACGACAGAGGGGAGAGGACGCGCGACGACAGAGGGGAGAGGACGCGCGACGACAGAGGGGAGAGGACGCGCGACGACAGAGGGGAGAGGACGCGCGACGACAGAGGGGAGAGGACGCGCGACGACAGAGGGGAGAGGACGCGCGACGACAGAGGGGAGAGGACGCGCGACGACAGAGGGGAGAGGACGCGCGACGACAGAGGGGAGAGGACGCGCGACGACAGAGGGGAGAGGACGCGCGACGACAGAGGGGAGAGGACGCGCGACGACAGAGGGGAGAGGACGCGCGACGACAGAGGGGAGAGGACGCGGGTGATCGAGACAGAGGGGAGAGGACGCGGGTGATCGAGACAGAGGGGAGAGGACGCGGGTGATCGAGACAGAGGGGAGAGGACGCGGGTGATCGAGACAGAGGGGAGAGGACGCGGGTGATCGAGACAGAGGGGAGAGGACGCGGGTGATCGAGACAGAGGGGAGAGGACGCGGGTGATCGAGACAGAGGGGAGAGGACGCGGGTGATCGAGACAGAGGGGAGAGGACGCGGGTGATCGAGACAGAGGGGAGAGGACGCGGGTGATCGAGACAGAGGGGAGAGGACGCGGGTGATCGAGACAGAGGGGAGAGGACGCGGGTGATCGAGACAGAGGGGAGAGGACGCGGGTGATCGAGACAGAGGGGAGAGGACGCGGGTGATCGAGACAGAGGGGAGGACGCGGGTGATCGAGACAGAGGGGAGGACGCGGGTGATCGAGACAGAGGAGAGGACGCGGGCGATCGAGACAGAGGGGAGGACGCGGGCGATCGAGACAGAGGGGAGGACGCGGGCGATCGAGACAGAGGGGAGGACGCGGGCGATCGAGACAGAGGAGACTCTTGATAAACTCACCGAGTGCATACGATCCAGGACTGCAAATCTGTTCCTTGCCACCCACACAGCAGTGAGACCAGACGACCTCTTCCCCTCAGGAGCTGGAGGAATGAAAACAGTCTGAGTTTTACACATCTCACATTTACATCAACGCCTCTGCTAAAAAGAATAATGATGAGCTCTAACCATCAGGGTTCTGGGAGTCACTTTCTTTGGGGATGGAGTACAAGTCGTAAGTGCTGTTTTCCAGGTTGGTCGCCCTCTAGAGGACAAAAGGAGCGTTATGAGAAAATCTTGCAGGAAATAACGTACTGAATATTAAGGTGTTTTCTTACCGTGCAGAGGAGGACAGCGTTTTCTGCAGGATTGTAGGACATGCTGAACACAGGGAATTTGGACCCACTGGAAAAAGGAAATAATTTTAAATACAAACTTTTCAGGTAATACATTAACATAAACAGAATTATTTATGCATGTGTGTGTCCCTGTGTGTTCGTCTGTCCCTGTGTGTTCGTCTGTCCCTGTGTGTTCGTCTGTCCCTGTGTGTTCGTCTGTCCCTGTGTGTTCGTCTGTCCCTGTGTGTGTGTGGCGTCTCACCTGCGCAGTTGCATGACGGCTGTGTCTTTGCTGCTGTTGAAGTCGAGTTGTCGGAGGAATCTGTCTTTGACGTAGTAGAGCATGTTTCCATAGACGGCGTAGGCAGGACGCTCCCTCTCCAGTTTGAACACGATCATCCCACTGTCATGACCTGTGAGTGGAGAAAACACGCTCAGGTTTCACATAATCACAGCAGTATTTGTGCAGAATGTTCAATAATGTATTCTTATGGTTTGTGATATTTTGGGTAAAACTGTCTGAATAAATCATTTACAGAGGCCTGACTGTTCTGGTCCATCACTGCAGATCCACAATGACCAAAGTTTGTGCCAAGCGTCTCAGAAAAGTGGAAGAGAACTTGACGTCTCCTCATAATACACTTTACTTTTATTGTGAAAATCCACCCAGATGCAGCAATGGACTTTCAATATTTTCGGACTAAACCACTGGCCAGTTTTGCTGCTTTTCTAAAGTAAAATACAAATGTGAAGTGGTTTAGGTTATGTTTTGGTGCGCTGGTGCATGTGGTAAATATTTATAGAGTCATATCAGTCGAGGGGCAGTTTGTGGAAGAAAAGTTGGAAGTCAAAATGGCTGACAGTTTTGATGACATTTATAATTTGAGCAAACTATGGAAAATTTGTCAAGATTTGTAGTAAAATCTTAAATGCTGTTTGTATAATTTTGGATTATTTTCTCTAACCTGATAAATCCAAACTGACTCACTTTACTTTTCTACACAGAGGAATCTCAGTCTGGTCACTGCGCCCTCCGCTGCGTCAAGACAGAACCAAACATGATCGTCCAATCAGATTAGTTTATTTCACTGATGCATGTGAAATGAAGGAGCTCATTGGTCGCTCATCATTTACAAATAAAAAATAATTTCTCTTTCTTCAGATGAACATAGTTTAGTGAAATGCCTGATGTTTTTTTTTTCCACAGTCACATTTGTTTTGTTACACATGGACCGTGCATGTCCCTGATTGGTTTATCTACCTGTCAATCACGTCCATTTGAACTCTGAAGATCTGAATCCCAGTCTGACCTGCCTTATGCACTTGAAACGTCTGAGTTACAGTGTCGTTCTTACCAGCAGCGAACAGGTTCAGGTTGGGATGAGCCCCGAGGACCCAGAATCTGTCATGGTCCCTCCTGAAGGTCTGGACTCCGGTTCTTTTGGACATGTCCCAGACTCGAATGCTTTTGTCCTCGGAGTTGGACAGAATCAGCTCCTGTCGCGGGTGGAAAACGGCGCAGGAGACGTTATTGTAGTGACCGCGGCACGTGTCCAGCTCCCACGCCTTAGACTCTGGAGAGAGGACGGAAAAGGTTTAGTATGAGGACAGTTTTACTATAGAAATAATGTTTAAAAATCACACTGTTATTTAAACATGTTTTTGTTTATTAACTAAAGGTAGACTTAAAACAACATTTACACTTTCTGCTTATGATTTAAAAACTCACCGTTCATTCTCCAGATTTTAACCTGCCGGTCGTCAGCCCCGGACACGATCAGAGGCATGCTGGGATGGAAGGCCGCCCAGTTCACTCCACGGTCATGACCCTGAACAAAGATTATTCATGTTTTCTCTGCTGACGGAAAATATAGTGTAACTTGTGTGTTTTGAAGAGATGGGATATAAAACAATCAATGATTATAAAATATTAGTCAAAAAATGATTTCATTTTTGACAGCAGCTTCTGAGGTAAGAAACATTTTATGGTTTCCAACGTATCCACGAGAAGAAAAACTGCCCCCACAAACAGACGTACAGCAGAATGTATCAGCCCAGACCGAGTCTCCACACGGCAGAGGAATGAAGCAGTTTTTGAATCAAACAAACTGGACGTCCACAGAAGCTCTTCAGAGTGCACCCACCTCCAGCACATGTTTGACCACAGCGTCTGACGCTCCAAACAGGTCCACTCCAGAGATGCCCCGGACATCAGTCTCCACTGCCCCAGGAGACAGATTCTTCTTCCTCAGACCTGGAACCAACATTAGAGCAGCGCGTGCGGGGGGCACATTTACACGTTACACACAGTCACAACAAACAGAAGGGACGAAAGAATATACACACTGAATACACACACATTTAGCATCATTTAGACATGTTTAAAGGTGCAGTGTGCAGTGGTCTGGCAAAGTCCACAGCAGTAACACACTGAGGACAGTCCACAGGGACAGTCCACAGGGACAGTCCACTGAGGACAGTCCACAGGGACAGTCCACAGGGACAGTCCACTGAGGACAGTCCACTGAGGACAGTCCACTGAGGACAGTCCACTGAGGACAGTCCACTGAGGACAGTCCACAGTGGTAACACACTGGGGACATTGATGGTGCTTTTACAGCAGTTTACATACAAGTTTCTAATTTTAATATAAACTTGTATAACAGAGGCCGCAGGGGCTCGTGGTTAAAGCCGCGTGGTCCTCAACATAAAGGTCAGGATCTGACATTGTGTCATTAGGCAAAACACTCACCTCGTATGAATGTGTGTGTGTGTGTGTGTGTGAGTGTGTGGGGGTGTGTGTGAGAGTGTGTGTGAGAGTGTGTGAGTGTCGATGGCACAGATTGGCAGCCTCACACCAGTCTGCCTCAGGACAGATGTGGCTTCACTAGTACGTCAGCACCTCGGAGTGTGAAGTGAATGAATAATGCACAAAATGTCTAATGCATCACACAACACAACTACACTGCACCTTTAAAGCTCTTACTGTTGGGCTCATGAACACACACAAGACCAAACACAAACTTCACTTTTCTATTTGAATCTGGAAATAAAATCATCGTAGCAGCATTGATTGGGTTGAACATGTTAATTTAAATCAACAAACTCATTACTTCCCAGATGCAAACGATTTCAAAAACAAAGCTTGCGTTTCATCCCATTTGAATGATTGTGGTGAACACGGGCTCAACAGTAGATCATGAAAGCAGAGGATGGAACTAGGAACCTTTAAGCGAATGTGGATGTTTCTGGGGGGAGCATGGGGCGGGACACAGGTGATGCATGGCAAATGGGGCAGTGGTGGTTGGGTTTTGTAAAGGCGTGCTCTGATGAGAGAAGTGAATCTTGTTTGTGAATATTTTTGTAAAAGCTGACATGCAAAGGTGGAGGTTAGAGGAGATGAAATGTAGTAATATTGAATATAAAAGATACATAAGAGTTTAATACTGAGAGACAGGTCAAACTGTGGACTTTAACCAGAGAAATGTGGCATTGGTTAGTTGTTATTAGTAGGATAATTAACTCTAAACAGCCAGTTGTGATTTCAACATTGCACTGGAGTAATAGGACGCCTCCTAATGGCAAACACTAATGTCAAAGCTAAACATGGACTCATTTCATTACAATTACACTTAAGAATTTGTGATTTTACAGCAGGTGGAATATGAACTTTCCTTAAACGTCCTTAATCTATTTTATTGCAGATTTTTTTTTTTAAATCAGTCAACTACAAAAACGTGATATTACTGTGTTTCAGATGACGTCACATGACTCTACAGGCCAATCGGATTTAACAGACGGGGACAGTGCATTTTGAGATATCAGCTGATGTGTGTGTGTGTGTGTGTGTGTGTGTGTGTGTGTGTGTGTGTGTGTGTGATCCAGAGTGTGCGTCAGTGATAAATGTGAGTGTGCATCAGTGATAAATGTGTGTGCGCGTCAGTGATAAATGTGAGTGTGTGTGTGTGTGTGTGTCAGTGATAAATGTGAGTGTGTATGTGTGTATCAGTGATAAATGTGAGTGTGTGTGTGTGTATCAGTGATAAATGTGAGTGTGTGTGTGTGTATCAGTGATAAATGTGTGTGTGTGTGTGTGTGTCGGGGTGTGTGTGTGTGTGTGTATCAGTGATAAATGTGAGTGTGTGTGATCCAGAGTGTGCGTCAGTGATGTGTGTGTGTGTGTATCAGTGATAAATGGGTGTGTGTGTGTGTAGGTCTCCGAGTTTTACCTGTTCTTTTACTTTGGTGACTTGAGTTTCTTGTTTTAGAGTCAGATACAAACTCAATATTTCACAGAGTTGTAGACTTTTATATTTGTTCTCAAACTGTAGCAGCTCTGTCACATTTTAGATTCAGTGTTTGGAGATTTTACAGGAGAAAATGTCATGATTCAGGCTGTGACGTCATCTGCAGAATCTCTAAATATTATATCTGAGCAGTAAAATATCAAATACAGTTATTCATCTAGGTGGATTCTACACTCACGCTTTAATGAGATTAACTTTTATCTTTGAGGCAGTAAATTATTTAGGTGAAGCTAGAAACTGGCATGTGTGAGTGATCCAAAGTGCAGCAGTTTTAACAGACAAAAAAAAAATCTTAGTATATGAGAGTTTAGTGAATCTTGTTATGAAATAAGGTTTAATGCTGCAGCTGAGGTGACTTTTTGTATGAAATATAAGGAAAGGAAGGGTATCGGGATGCAACTATGCTCTGTGCAAAGAAATGTAAATAAAACAAACACATTTAACACATTTAAACATAAACTAACACACAGTTACTTGGTTAGTTTAAGTGCAAACATTACATTAACCCCAAACAAATTAAACATGCAAATTAAACAGAAATACCACTTTGTTAAAACCAAACATTTAGAATAAAGTAGATTCCACTGAAAATACTCCAGACTGAATGTTTTGCAGTTTAAAAAGAGGCATTTCTTTACATAACCCATAGAGATTGGCCCTCGACAACAACAGCAGGAAAATGAAGCTCCTGCCCTGTAACCACCGGTCCCAAAAGACAGCACCAACATACACCGCACAAACTGAACATCTACAAGTGTTCACACGACGCCACTCCAAGTCTGGACTCGTTTACATTCATTTACTTACTGATATTTATGATTAATTATGCAGTTAAAGGTGCACTATGTAACTGTTCTGTAAAAGCGCCTGCCATCTGCTAATCTACAGGGAGATGTTATTTTTGTCCCACAATAATCAACATTACGGCATTTTACTCATGTCAAATTTGTGGAGATGCAACTTCAAGTATATCTGAGCAATTATATCACCCATAATGAAATAATGCTACATAATTAATGCCAGAATGTGGAACCATCTAGGAAAAAAAACAGATTCTCGATAGAGTCAAGAAGCGAGCAGAAAGGTTACAGAGAACCTTCTCTTCAGGCCGAGTTACAGAGCAACTAAGTACGAAAACTGCATAACTAAGTGATGACACTAAAGGCAAATGAATGGGAAAAACTGGGATCATTTGTTATTATTGTGTAAGAGCTGTTAAATTAATGCCTGAGAGTTGTGACCTCTTGACTTGTGATGCCGATGTCAGTATTGGAAATTGAAAAATTTGCTGGATATAGGCTTCCAAATATCAGTCCATAATTTGTCCAGCAAGTTTCATAATGTTTGTTTTTATTTATACAAAGTTGTTCTGTAAATATGTGGTGGGTAAATATTTGGATCAGCTGGGACTTTTTTTTTATTTTTTAAGGAAATAAATGTTGTTTTCAGTCTCTGCTCTGGCATTGGTTGATATCAGGCACATACTTAAAGCCACAGTGTCAGACTCAGTGTCAGAACTGAAAAAGCTGGACCAGATCATTCCTACTCCCAACTTTTTTAATTTTTGGAAATACTACGGACAATGACATAACAGCCATCTAACTCTCTGTCAAAAATGCACTGAAACAAGTTAAATACGGTGCACCTAATAAGTAAATGAATCCACACTAGTCAAAACTCCTCAAATGAATGGTCTCATTTCATGATTTAAATATTTAAGTGGCTCCTGTAGAAGTTCAGTTTGTGAAGTGTGTCTGTCCACTGTCCCACTCTCACCAGAGATATCCCACACGCGCACGGTTTGGTCCAGAGACGCAGACACCACCAGGTCCTCAGACGGGTGGAACTGGGCGCACATCACGTAATGGTTGTGTCCGGTCAGCACACTGCGGACAGGAGAAAGATGTGCTCAAAACAGTTGAAAAATCTGCACAAATGTTTATTTAATAGAGATGATAAAACATATGGTGCCACAACAGAGACATTTCTTAAGAAGCTGTAGTACCAAAAAACATGCTTCAATGACAGCAAAAATATTAAATACCAGAAATCAAACATTGTCAGGTCAAAATTGTTAACTGAATATATATTTATATTTATAAATGATGTTAAAGTCTCGTGCTGTCTCTTCTTGTGCATGAATCTCGTGGCTCGTCTTGTGGAAATTGTGTTTTATCCCTCCTCTACTGTTAAATTTATATATTTATGTATATGTATTTACTCACCAGACACAGGTCCTGGACTGCCAGTTCCAGATGCGAATGGTCTGGTCGTCTGAAGCACTGAGGATCCAGGGATACTCCTAAAATACACAACAAACAAGTGTAAGAAAAGAAATACAAATGTCATAAAGTCTTATAGCACCATTTCATTTCTATTGTAAAATTTAACCAAGGTGGTCAAGTAAGTCTTTTTACATTGATCGGATATCCAAATATCGGTTTGGTCAATATCCTGGTTGGACATATGAATGGATGACTATTTACAGGTCGTAGTCGGCCCAGAAAGTCTCATAATGTTTGAACTTTTATTTATGCCAAGTTGTTCTGTGGTTCTCTGAGAGATAAATAACAGCTATAGATTATTTTTTTCTTATTTTTGTTTTAAGGAAATAAATTTACGTTTTCAGTCTCTGTGCTGGTATCGGCTAATTATCGGCAGATACTAAAAGCCATAGTATTGAAATTGATATCAAAACTGAGAAAGCTGTACTAAACTCACATGGTGAAAGAAGGTGGTCCGGATGTAGTCCAGGTGTCCAAGGAGAGTGAAGAGGCAGCGTCTCAGCTTGTAGTTCCACACCTGTGAATGAAAAGAGTAAAAAAATATACAGTTATTTTAATGAACATCCGGACAGTGCACAATAAAGAATATATGTGCATTAGGGTTGTCAAATGTCTGAAAATCAGATATTGATACTAAAACTAGTATCAAACTAGATACTCATTTTAGAAGGTTGATACAAAAAAGTCCCATTCACGGAACAGAAATGAACCTTTCCTGAATGACTATGATTAAATGTTGAAAATCACATTCTATTATGTAAAGAGTTTTTTTTAACCATCATCGTGGCGTCAGAATCAGTATTGAACATCAAGTCTTTTCCTTATCGAAAGGAACAGACTCAAAATTCAAGTATGGAATTTTAGTATCGTGACAACATTAAAGTTTAAAGACAGTAATGACACACAGTATAAGAAATGTAAAAAAGCATAAATGTATCCTTTCATTCATTACAGCCAAATGCATGAAGAGTTGTTAAAAAGTAAATATACAAACAGCTCTTTCAGCTTTAGACATGCTAATGATGCCACCCTCACCTTAATTTTGTAGTCATCACCTCCAGACACAAAAAGAGGCTGCTGTTTGTGGAAATCAATTCCTCTGACAGGTCCTGGGAAAGAGAAAAACATTTAGAAACAACATGTCTGAGACGTTTGGGCACACCATATTTGTTAATGTTTACTACTTTTTACATTTAATGCAGACAGAATACATCACATATATAAATTAAAATATGTGGAATGGTGTAGCAAAGAAAATATTGAGAATCTACAGAGTATATAATGATGGAAATAAAGAACATGAGTGAAACAGTGTAGTGTTTTTTAGCTGAAGCCACGTCAGGCCTTTCTTACCATCATGTTCATCAAACTTATCAATGAGGGTGCACATGCGATAGTCCCACAGCTGGATCACCCCATTGTGCAAACTCGCCAGAACCCAGGGCCTTTTGGGGTGGAAACTTAGGCCTAAAACAAGACAAATACAAGTATAAAGGATGCGATGTAACCGTAGATACTGAGTAGAGTTGTTCGTTTTCATATGAGGAAAGCTTTAGCTCTTTGCACATTTTGTTACGTTTTACAACAATTGACAATCAAACAGCAATGACCTACATACAGTTAAGAACTTAAATAGTACGTACAATAGGATATATATTATAATAAATAACTAAATAAAGCAGTTCATGGAGATTTTGCCGATGCCATTTGGCTAAACCCGCCGCTAGCTAACATGCTAACATGCTAACAGCTTCGTACCTTTAACTCGGGCCGATTTGGTTTCAAACTTGGTTAGCATCGTCACGGAGAATAGATTATCTAAAATACAAGTCCACTCGGTTGTTAAATGTGGAAAATGTTGCAGACTTGTAGATTTAAGCAGCTCGTCCTCCTCGGTCCATAGATTCAGCTGCTCCTCTTTTCCTGACACGTAGCTAATTCTGACTTCCGCTTTGGTGACGCAGAAAGCTCCACGAGAGCTACGCACTACGTAAGATACGCACCACGTAAGAAAAAAATAAAAATAAAAATAAAAAAAATAAATAAATAATAATAATAAATAAATGAATAAATAAAATGATAATAAATAAATAATAAAAAATAAATAAATAATAGAAAATACTATTATATATATATATATATATATATATATATATATATATATATATATATATATATATATATATATATATATATATATATATATATATATATATATATATATATATATATAAATATATAAATAAATATATAAATAAATATATAAATAAATACATAAATAAATAAATAAATAAATATATATATATATATAAATCACAATGTATTTAAGTATTAATTTAAAAAAACGCTGCTAATCTGCAACTGTGACAAAAACAAGGCTATATTTGACATCCATTAAAAACTTTACACCACTTTCTTACAAGTGAAAACAGGTGCTGTAGTTTCAGTAATGCTTTTCTTGCTGTATTTTGGTCAAATGACTATAGAATATATATTTCTAATCGATATTCTATATACTATGTTTGCTTTAATCTAAGCAAACATTTTTAAATAAATAAATGTAGAGTTTGAATTATTATGAGTTATTTTCATTCATTTGCAGTTGTTTCAGTAGCTAATAAATAAATAAACAGAAAAGGCACACAAATCTCTAGCTGTACTTGAAGTGATGCTTTCTGATATTTTGCCAACAGATGTCACCAAAAGGTCAAGAACAACCACAGACTGTAATATAATCTATATACAGTCTATGGAAACATCACAGGCTTGTAATAAGGTTTCACTGGTGAAAATCTGTCTTTATGTGTCTGTGGCATAATGTAGACCAGGAAATGTAGACCTACGACATTAAATGAATCAAACGAACAAAAATCCTAGGAACAATACCAACAAACACAAACTCTCAAATACGCTCTGCTATTTACCATTTCTGACATAGTTCTACACAATTTGTGGGGAGAATGTAATTCAGAGAAAGATATTTTTGTCATTGGTTCTAAACCAGGGTTAAGTGAGATAGACCATTAGTGAACTACACTTTAGGATAAAACCAGGTCTAAAACTGGACTAAATGAGAGCCAGAGCCCACTGCACATGTGTATTTACATTAAACACAAGGGAATGTTTTGAACTGAATTGCTGCAGTGTGGATATAAACGCTTAGGAAAATAATATAATGTACATTTAATGGAAGGTAAGAGATTATCATTCAAGCTGCAATAAACTTATAAACACAGAACCTAAAGGAAATATGGTCCACACCACTATTCCTCCCCTTTGTCTCTCTCTCCATTTACCTTTTCCCCTCCTTCTTCTCCTCTTCTTCTGAAAGCACAAGACACAAAGACTAGTACACACCCATGGACCACTATGAACCTACTGCACACCAGGATTACACAGTGGAATAGAACACTAAATAAAGTGTTTTTGTTATCTTCATAGTATCAGAATCTGTATTGAGTATTAAGTCTATTTCTCTTTATCTAAATCAAGTTTGGCGTGTTATTCTGGTGCCAGCACTAGAATGTGACAGAAAAACACTTGTATTTTGGCAGAAACATGTTTTTTATTGTTGCTGCAACATTAATGAAGCGTGAATCACATTCACTTTGGACATTTATGGAATTATTCAACAAATGTACACTCTCTTATATGTCTATTTACAAGTTAATTGGCTATAACTACGACATTATGTACAAATTATAAAGTGGGGCAGAGTCACACTCAGATCAGAGACAATGTAAACACAGAGGTGCTACGGAACTGCAAAGTCAAACCACACAGCAGCACAGTATATAGTGACAAGAAACAAATCCACACATTTCAGATGATCATTATTACTCATTTTATCTGGAAAAATTAAAACAAAAATCATTAAAAAACATTGCATTTCTTTAAACCCATAAACCGCATTGGAAAATCTGTCGTCTGCATTTGACAGACTGGAGAAAACCAGAATCTGTGTCTCAGTGATCTGAGTCAGAACATCTACTGATACTTTACAGATGATGTCATGAGCATTCTCTGGGTGTGGTGCTAACTGGAGGCACTGCTCTGTCTGAAGCTCTGTTAAACTTTAATCTGATCTTTATTTTAAGACAATCTGATGAGAAAGAACAGACTTACCTGAACTACAACAGATGAGCTAATTTGTGCTGTTAAACAAGTCCTTCTCAAATAACATTACAGTCAGAAGCTAGCATTAGCATTAGCATTAGCCAACAGTTTTTCAGTGAGTCACTTTCACCTTTTTGTGTAAAATCAAACTCTTAAACAGGACCATGAGCTCAGACTGACCCCAGGCTCCTGAACTTGTGTCTTTAAATGTATTTTCTATTTTTTTCTTTAGTTTTCAGACTATTTAAAAACATTTATGTCAGTATTTATTAATGTGTCACCATGGTAACCGCTACATCCCCCAGTGTGACATCACTGCAAAGTATCAATAGTTTAAAGAAATGACTCAAATGTTTGCGTTTGAACAAATAAATACTTATATTAGCTTAACCTTTTGTATTAAATTTCATTGCACAAATTGGGAGAATGAAAATGCCACTGTTCACCGCTCACAGAAGTACCATCCTCACAGCTGTTCTATTCAACCGTTGGTTTAGAGTCCAAACGCTGCTTTAGAGTCGTCCAAATACAGAAAAGGGAATGATCTCTGTGTCCCATATGACATGCATCTATAACACTGTGCAGCCCACACGTTAAAACCCAAACTGCTCACTCCAGGGCTCACTCCAACCCAAAGTGTATCTGAGGTCGTTTTATTTTGAAAGGCACGGTTGTTACCCGTTAACTGGTATAGTACTGTATTCAAATAGGCTGAACTGTATTGAGAAAAACAGAAACAGGGCAGTGCTAAGCAAGCGTTTGTGGAAAAGTCCAGTTAAAACCAAGCAAACCTCCACAGTTCAATAACACACTGGTGTCATGTTCACAGTAAGTGCAGTTACACACTCTGTCCACACGGGGCAGGCATTTTCGAGAATAGAGTTGAACAGATTATGTGCAAATTTAGACAAAAACTGAAACTGTGTGTCTAAATTAACAGAAGAACCCCGTGTGTTTCAGTTTGTAGAGGTCTAAACGACACGGCTCTGTGGAGATTTTATTTTTTGCAGAGGAATTTATATTATTTAAAGCCCCGCTGTGTAATTTTTAAAAGTCAAACATGTATCCATACTGCTTGCATCTCTACAAAACGGACTTGTACTTAGCTTGCTTGGCACCAAGGAAATTATGGTTTGAACGTTTTATTTCCATGGAGTCAAGCAGCAGCTCTTTAACGTTTTGAACGGGTAAGAGTACAGGACATGTTAGTATGATTTTAGTAGATTTGTGGGTATATTTAGCCTCATTGTTAGCAGCAGAAGTTGTTGGAGTCTTTGCGCCTTCTGCTGACGTGTGCATGTAAAATCAGACTCTAAAATGCCTTGAAACGTGTGGACAGAGCGTTGGTGTAGTGTTGGTGTTTGCTCCTGTTACTCCTCCTCTTTTGGCTTCTAAACGGCTCCAGTCTCAGAAAGCGCCGCCGGTCTCCTCTTCTTCTGCACTTTCTCAGTGAGGGACTTTTACTTCAGTGATTTTGGTCCCAGCTAAAACCACGTCACATGACGGAGCACTGATCGGGGCCCCCTGCTGGCCCTCCAGGGAGGTTCAGCGAGTCCATGTCGAAGTTTAGACCCGGAGGCTGAGGAAAAACAGAGGGAAACATTTCATCACTTCTCTGCAAAGGATCTGGTTTTATTTTTCTGCTGCTGCACCATAAATTTCCTGTGGAGTCAGTCCCTCCTACATCCTGTTTGAACGCAGAAAAGTCTGGAACTACGCCTGATAATTACATCACCTAATCGTTCCAAAGATGATTAAAAGAAGGCTTTTTCTGGCTCAGTAAATATGGCGTGTATTCTTGTTTGCACTGTGTTCTTTGTGCAGTATAAACTTTTATTGGTGCATTTTTACACTAAGATTTGTTGGAGTTTTACAGAGATAATCCTGTTTAGTGTTAGTGTGTCAGTGTTCCTCTGGTTAATCTGTCCGTAAACCACGCACAGAATACAGTTCAGACCGTACGTCTCGGTGAAATCTGGTCAAAGCTTTTTGTGTTGCATGTCCTAACCCATTATGTGCTGGTAGAATATGTACATCTGCTGCCCCCTAAAGTCTAAATGTGGCATCAGCGCACTGGGACACAGACTCACCGCGTCTCCTGCGAGCTCTTTGGGAGGCTGACCCAGCTCCTGAAGCTGTGGAACAAAACACAACATTAAATTCATGAATTTGGTCGTGATTAACACAAACTTACAATCAGTGAATTCAAAATTTGAATTATGTGCAGCCAAATAAAGAGAAAGTGATGTAGTATGAGTACAATACATTGTACTGGAGTATTTTACTTCTGTGGTGTATTAACTGTAACACATCACATCTTCAGGTCACCTTTGCTCTCCATGTTAAGTCACTCCCCCTTCAGAGCACTATCACATCACAATCAGCTGCATCCCACTAATCTTTAAGTATTAATATGTCTAAAATAAAGAATTACAGAAACACGCATTTGCTACAAAGCTTCAGCCGAGCTCCTGCATCTGCTTCTACAACACTGCAATGACACAACATAAAACATTATATTTAAAGAGTAAAAATGTAAATGTGACCCTTAAATCCGACCTTCTGCATTAGGTCCATGATGGTCTCAAAGGTCCGCTCTTTGTCCTCCGCTCCCTCCTCTTCCTCCTTCTCAAACAGTTTACAAATGTCGGCCATGATTTTGGCTTGCTGCTCGTACCGCTGGAAATCGTCTGAACTCAGCGTCGGTTTATTTGCGTCCAACCATTCAGGATACTGTCAAAGAGGCACAAGTACAACCAAATAACTATTAAACTTCAGTGTTTGTTACTAAACAAAACACAACAGGAAAAGACAGATTCAACGTCCCAAAAACCCTCAGGTCACACTCCTCTTCTGCTGTGGAAGTGACTGTGTCATAATCACTATAAAATAATGAGTCAGCTAACAGCTAACAGCTAACACTGACCGACTGAGTCTAAAACCGATTCACTAAACCAGGGGTTGGCTCCAGAGCCACATGTGGCTCTTTCATCCTTATACTGTGGCTCTGTGTGGCCATGTTATTGTGATCTTAAAATATTAAGATAAAATTATATTTTATAATTTTTCATCGCTCTTCGGTTTACCCGCCAAAACTCCGTGCATTTATGAAGACTTTCCCCGATACGACATAAACATGAATAAATGCACATCTGGAGCCCTGTGGATGTTCAGATCCACGTTCGTCTGTGAGCAGCTTTTCTCCATCATGAACTATGTTAAAAACAAACCTCAGGCCTCACAGACACAGTCCTGAAACATGAAACTTCAGACAGACACAGACGCTGCAGAGGGTCAGGAGCAGACGGACATTAAGCAGGGGAAAGAAAGATTCATGCAGAGATTTTACAAATACTATTGTTGTTTATACAGAACGTAAAGGTAAAAAAAACAATATATAATGTGTTATCTTCATTTTAGATCAAAAACTATTTGTTGCTCTCTTTTCTGTGGAAACCGGGTCCAAACGGGTTAAAGATTGACACGCAAACTCCACAGACACAGAGAGAACACGCAAACTCCACAGACACAGAGAGAACACGCAAACTCCACAGACACAGAGAGAACACGCAAACTCCACAGACACAGAGAGAACACACAAACTCCACACAGACACAGAGAGAACACGCAAACTCCACACAGACACAGAGAGAACACGCAAACTCCACACACACAGAGAGAACATGCACACTCTGCTCATTCGTCTGTACCTTGGTGGTGATCTCTTTGAGTGACGGGTAGAGCACCTCTTTGGACAGCAGGTTCTGCATGAAGGATTGCATTATGGGAAGAATATTTGCATCTTCTCCTCCTTCACTTCCTCCTTCTAAGGTCAGTCCCTCCAGAGCTTTAACCAGGTCCTCTCCAGCCAAACCCGACGTCTGAACACAAAACAAACATTTGTAATTGCTACTTTGCAGCTGACGTCACCACCGTGATGCTAACCGGCCTACAGTTCGACTTTAACAATCTGAACATAAAGATGCATCTTACTACTCCAACAGGTGATCTGTGCAGTTAAACAAAAGTCTCTCTCAAGTAACGTCACAGTCACAAGATCGCTAGCATTAGCATTAGCTTTCGCCAACAGTTTTTCAGTGAGTCACTCTCATCTTTTTGTGTAAAATCAAACTCTTAAACAGGACCATGAACACTCAGATCACAGGCTCCTGAACATGAGCTCTTTAAATACATGTGTGTGCATTCCACCATAGAGATCCATGTAGAACACCCCCAATAGTCATGTAAAACACTGTGGACTCACCTGGAGGTTATCTGCGTTTTTGGCCAGTCCCTTGAGCGTATCTTTGAGGCAGGAGGTGAACTCTTGCTGTGACGCCGTGTCTGTGCCTGTAAAAACACAGTTGCAGAAATAGATAACGAAGATAAAATAGTGATGCCAGCCCAATATAAATATTTTAGCTGGACATGAAAATTATAAAAAGGAATGGTTTTGTACATGAAAACAGAGAAATATGGACTAAAAATGTCAGTTAAACGTTTCTTTTGAGTACAGAAGTTTTTAAGGTAAAGGTAAAATTATTACATTATCATATTTAAATATTAAATCTTGTTTTTAATAAGGAGAAATAGAAATTACAACATTTATCATCATTTGGATAACACTGAACTTTTCTGTACAAAGGAGTCATCTGGAGGAGTCCAGTGCAGTTTGTAAATGCACAGGGACAAAGAGCTTCATGTTTGGAGACATGTCCTGTGTCTGAACAAACTAAAACTGAACTGTTTGACCAGAATGAGCCTCGTTATGTTTGGAGGAAAAAGGCCTGAGAAACACCATCCCGACTGTGAAACACGGGGGTGTCTGCATCGTGTCGTGGGGCTGTTTTCATCATCTCAAGACATCAGCCCTGAAGTTAAAGCTTGGAACAAATGTGTCTTCAAATGGACAATAACCTGAAACATATGGCCAAACTGGTGACAAAGAGGCTTAAGGATAACAAAGTCAATGTTCTGGAGTGTCCATCACAAAGTCCTGATCTCAGTCCTATTGAAAATGTATGAACAGACCTGAAAAGGCCTGTGCGAGTGAGACGGACACAAACTGGACTCAGTTACACCAGTTCTGTCTGGACGAATGGGACAAAACTCCAGACAACTATTGTGAGAAGTTTGTGGAAGGAAATCAAAATATTTGACCCAAGTCACACAGTTTAAAGACAATGGGACAAATACTGAAATGTGTGTAAACTTCTGACTTTGAAGAAAGTCGTGAAAAATTGTTTTATAAAATCCTTCTCTCATTATTCTCCTATTTTGCAAATAGAAATAATTTTGTCAATCCTAACTGATCTAAAACAGTAAAGGTTTAGTCTGTTTTCATGTCAGACAATGAGAAAAAAAAGCATGTGTGTCTTTCTATAGCGTATGTAAACGTCTGGTTTCAACTGTCTTTGACACTTACCGACTTTGCCCGCAGCCTCTGACAGTTTTTGGAAATGCTCCAGCAGCTCCGGCTCCTGTTGGGCCAGTTCGGTCATGGCCCTCTCCCACTCCTCTCGCGCCTGGTTCCCCATCTCCCCCTCAAAAAGAGTCTCAAACAACGCACAGTCCTCAAGAAGCGGAGGCTGAAAAGATAAAATACAAATATAGTAAATACAAAAATACAGATATACAGTTATATAATTCTGCCTTATTTGACACCAGTCGATTTTTTATACTTATTTTGTGTTTTACCATTTAGATTTTTGCTCTTTGTTTTTATATTATATTGTGCTGTGTGAGCTCCTGTGTCCAAATCATTTCCCTGTAGTTGACTTAAGACTTCTCTTATTGGTTGACTAAAAAGGAGGCGTGGCAATAGCTCTCAAAAGTATTCTGTATCTCTGAGTTTCTGACCCAAACTGCACTCACAAGACTACACCTGCAGGGGGAGTTCATGCAAAAAATACTACTTGCGAAGACAAGTAACTGTATTTTAATTTCACTTCCAAATCTCCACTCACTCAGTCACCTGCTCTTTCTACTGTTGTCCCATAAAAAACTAGACTAATACAAATTTTGGTCGACCAAGAGACACTGACGATGAACTGCAGCGCTCGGAGCCCACAGGCCTGTTTCAGAATGAGTTCACATCTAGTTTGAAGCAGGACTGAAGTACATTTAAACAGGACTTAAATTTACAAATATTTACATCTGAACTAAACCCTTTTAAAAACAGGACTAAACCAAACCAGAGCCTCCTGAGTTCCTCCAGAGCGACGGCACACCACACTTCAATCACTGGAAAACTAAGAATTACAATCACAATATTTTAGACAAACCTTACTCCACACAACCTACATTTTCATCCCTCTTTTTCTACCGTGATGGCGAATCTGGCTTTTAAAACATTAAAGTGAAACGTAGAAATGTCTGGATCAAACTTGTATTATAGTAAAAGGCTGTGCAGGCGGCTAATGCTAGAGTTAGCTCTAAAACATCTGAACAAAGGGTTTCCACACTATTCCAGTTTAGTGTTGTTCTATGTGCAGTGCAGATTATGCAGACACAAGCATTCAAGACAATCAGTGTTGTGCTCATTTTAGCTCGTGTCAAAGCTGGTTTATTCCCCTTTCTTATCCTCACCTCTAGAGATCTGTTTTTTTATGTTTAGGATCCAGACAAATCAATGACCGATTAAGATCCATCAACATGTTTGGGCCTATTTTGGTCATTTTACATCATTTTAATTTACTACCAAAATATGTATAAATACATGATATTACAGTTGTTTTGGAGGTACACAAAAACACAATATTGAGTAGATTGTGCATATTTAAAACTAATAAAAATTACCTTAAAAAGAAATAATACCAACATGATCTCCCATCAGTTTTATTTCACACAGTTTTACTCTTGAGTCAGACTATAGTTTAATTATGATTCTCGACTTTGTTATAAACATATTGTGTATTTTTGAGTCATGTTTCTCATGGATCAATAAGGTTTTTGCTTTGGTGACTCAGTGCTGGTGTTGTGTGAGGTTTTTTCTAGTATGTTCATGTTTTAAATACTTTACCTTTTCAGCTCCACTCATGGCTGAAGCAGAGGCGGCCGCCGCCGGGGGAGGAGCAGCCGCTTTGTCAAAGTCATCCAACGCACCTGAGAGAAAAAATATATTTACATTTAACAAAAAAACACAAAAACTGAGTTCTATGGTCTGTGTACGCCACGGACATTTTATGGGAAATCCAAAAGTCAGAAAACAGCTACTCTCAAAACAGAACATCTGAAAACAACCTGTTATTTGAAAATCCAGTCCCTGTGGTAAAGTTGTTTGGAAATAAAATATTTGTTTTTGCCCGTGTTTCACTCTGGTGGGTCGCACTCTAAGCCTCGTGCCAAGTGCCCAACCACATCACCGCACCCTCCACAGACCAAACGTCCACAGACCAAACATCCACAGACCAAACGTCCACAGACCAAACGTCCACAGACCAAACGTCCACAGTCAGAGAATCAGAACTGACAGCTGGACTGTGCATCCTCGTTCCCTCTGAAGCTCTGAAGATGACTTCAGCTGAAACTCATCAACACAACTGTCAAACTAGAAGACATTAACTATAACTGAAGACAACATGAACATTACTGAAGTGTCCCTGGCTCCCACCAGACCAATGGAAACTCAGAGGATCAATGGAACAGCCCTGCCTCGATAATCAATATATCAACTTAACACATGACAGATGGAACTATTTTGGGCTCAATATTAATAGTATATATTTTATAATATATAATATTTATATTTTTCTTTGTGTTATTGGGGAACTTTTTGCTAAGTTTCTGTATGATAAGATTTGATCTGCAGAGGGTTGAATAAATAACTTTTATGACTTTTCTCCTCCTCTGTGACACGCCCACTGTGACACGCCCACTGTGACACGCCCACTGTGACGTCCGCACTTCCTTCTCCAGTTTTATTTTCTTAATCGTTGATACTCGTAGGATTCGGCAGCGTCGCGTCGTCATTTTGGTACAAATGAAAAAAAAATGATGCTCTAGTGTGATGTGCATCTGTCCATAGGGGGCGCTGTAGCATGCGGCGCTTTGGTGTGATGACGTTTATGGCGACGTCAGCTCCACTGGACACTGCAGTTTTGTTTCTTTAATGAAGTTGTTTTAGATTGTGATTTAAATGTGTAAATTATAACAGAATGATCCACAGAGATGAGAACCATAGAGATACAAGCACAAAATGTATTTTTTTAACAGGTTTGTACATTTACAGTTTCTTAGGGATAATTCTGCTTTAAGGATGTTCTGTCAGTGGAATAAATTTGCTTCAATATTGTTGTTTATTGTCTTTATTTTCTTAAGTAATATATCAAACTTCAAAATGTGTAATTGTGACAGGACAAATGGATAATACGACATTTCTTCTCCAAACAAATCACACTTAAAAAGATTACAATAGCAATAGCAAATGCACTACAGCCTCTTTTCTACACGCGCTGCACATCAGGCCCGTCTCACACTTCTCCAGGATATGTCACCTCCACCTGTCCCACAGTTCATCTCTCCATCATAACTGAAATAATATTTTTACACACAGAACGAAAAAACAACTGCCGAGGAGGAGGGTCTACAGACAGGGGGCGCTCTGGAACAGTTCTCCATTTGATTTTTTTCTTTGAATGTTGTTAATCTGTCTGTTATTAACCAGTGTCTGTTTCACAGTTGTATTTTATAATTTTCTGTAAATCTTGCTGATCTTTCCGTCTGCTGTTGTGATTTTAGGCGCAACAAAAATAAAGTGAAAAGAAAAGAAACAAACTCTTTGGCACAACGACCCCGCCCCTTTCCCCCCATATCTGACCTTCTGGAACGACAGGATCAATCTGCTCTGCAATGCCCTCTGCCTCCTCTTCCTCCGTTCCCTCCTCTTTCTCCTCTCCCTCCTCTCCATCCTTTCTCCTCTCCCTCCTCTGCCCCTTCTTCATCCCCTTTCTCCTCTCCCTCCTCTTCATCCTTTCTCCTCTCTCTCCTCTTCATCCTCTTTCTCCTCTCCCTCCTCTGCCCCTTCTCTCTCCTCTTTCTCCTCTCCCTCCTCTTCATCCTCTTTCTCCTCTCCCTCCTCTGCCCCTTCTCCCTCCTCTTCGTTTACGCACACACGTCAGTTTCAAACCTCTGGGTTAATGAACATTTAAACGGGGAAAACAAACACAAACATTTTGAAGTCCGCAGGAGAAAATCCAAATGTGACAAACCTTAGAAACTGACATGTTTTAAGATTAATGAGTTTACGAATAAATCGTTAAAACAAATCCAAACTATTAACTGTCACGGATAATCCTAACAAAGCCTCAATATAAAACACACAGAACTTTGTGCAGGAGTTGCATAAATCGATGAGTGCACTTGTCTTTAGTGCAGCAGAGAACCCAATGTCCCGAGCCCGAAACAACACACTAAACCTACAAACTTTAAGCCCAAACTCCTCACATCTGCAGCCGCGTCCCGGAGCATTTTATAAACCCAGAATGAACGCTTACTGTCCAACAGTTCGTCCAGTTCAGCATCGTGTCCGGAGGATGACTGTCCTGCTCCCGACGCCATGTTGGACCGAGCTCTGAGGAATGACGGGCGCGTAGAGATGACGTAAGAGGTGACGTCAGAGCTGCCGGGCCTCTGAGTCGCGGACAAAACACGTCACGGTAAAGTTATTATTTCGTTTGGGGGATTTGGCTAAAAAAAAACAAATAGATAAATTAAAAAAGAGTATTTTGGCTTCATTTTCTGGAAATTATCATAACTGCATGATGCCCATTAATTGTTTGATGTTTCAAAAATGTTTGTATACGCTACTAATCAAAGGTTTGGACACCCTCTCATTCAATCTTTTTTACTTTATCTTTACTACTTTCTACATTTTATATATAATCAGAAAACATCAAATACATTTTATATGTAATATCCAAATACTCAGAGTACCCACCCTCTGCTTTGTGATCAGCTGCTCTGAGTGAGAGAAATGAAGAATGACGTCTCCAGTGACCAAAGCAAAGGGAATTATTATTATTATTATTATTATTATTATTATTATTATTATTATTATTATTATTATTATTATTATTATTATTATTATTATTATTATTAATTTTTTTATTAAAAGTAAAAATAATCATGAACATAAAGAACAACCACAAATGAAAACGTTTGTCCAAACTCTGGTAGTATGTTCAATTTTCACTAGAATTTATGTTAAAAAAAATAAAAATAATAATAATAATAATACTTTTTTTTTTTTTTGCTATAGCCACGATCTGTGTGATGGGAGGAGCTGAGAGTGAAGTGTCTGGGGTGAGGGTGCGTTTCTGACCAGGAGCAGAGGAAAATGAGTGAATCACTGCAGAATGTTCACAAAAGGCCATGAAGTGATAAAACTGTGTCCATCCCCTTTTCCTGCAGGGGGCGATATTTCTATGTTTATATGGCTAAAACAGGGCGGGTCAGAACAAGACAGTTCTCACAGTGCTGGATAATAAATAATCATTCCTCAAAAAATATTGATTGAATCAGCAATTTTTAAATAGTTTTAGTTTCAGGAAAACTAAATAGAGGCTAGATAAATTAAAGTGGACCAGGACCAGGACCAGGACCAGGACCACTGCAAGCCCAGTTTGATATGTTTTTGGCCAGAAAGCTGCACATTTACCTAATTTGCACTAAAGCTGCCAATAAATGACTAGGATAGTAGATGGTGCTATTCAAATACACAGATAAGTCGTGAAAAAGTGGATTTAGGATTTTGTTCTGATTCCAGTAAATTAAATCTGTTGAAAACTTAATGAATCAATGATTTTTTGCTATTCTTGTCTTTGCTTCTTTCTACTATTAAAATGTCGTGGGTTTTTTGTTTTGCAGCAGTCAGTGAAACAGTTACAAAACACTGCAGATAAACACTTCACACTTCAGCAGGAAACTCCAGGACGTCATAATCAAAAAAGCACAGAACCGAATTATGTCACTTCCTGTTCTCCGTCTCCGTGGTAACGCCATAACATAAATAACCTGCAGTGTTTAGTCGCCGCTGAGTCAGGGAGCAAATATGAGACGTCCAGGGTCTTCCCCTAAAGTATGCACACATTAAACCAATGCACTTTGTTTCACTCACAGAACGGACGTGGAGCTTCACCGAGTCCCAGTGCTGTTTCCTGATTGTCTCCATGGAGATAGTTAAATTTACGCCTGAGATGTTATGAAACATTCTACGTAAACTAAGCAATAACATCTCCATGGAGACAAATGTTACATAGTGCACCTCGAACACAAAAATCCAAACAAGGATTAATATGTATTACACAAAACTGACTCTGCGTTTTTAGTCTCAAAACGCTCTGTTCCACCTTGTGATGTCATGAAGTGGTAGTTTAAGTGAACAGCTCCTTTTACCTTTAGTTCAGTCAAGATAAGAGACAACTCCAGGACTGAAATGATTAAAAACACAGCAGAGCACTTCCTGTATCACCACATGATGACATCACAAGGTGGAACAGAGTGTTTTCAGTTAGAGAGAAGAACTCGGCCTAAATAGAGACGTATGGACCTTTCATTTCTGACATTGTCATGTTTTCATATTCTTTCGTCTTTTTTAGAGGTTCAGATCCATTTTACAACTGTTTCTGTCTTCAAGTCCTGGTTTAGTTCCATCTTAGTCCTGGTTTAGTTCCATCTTAGTCCTGGTTTAGTTCCATCTTAGTCCTGGTTTAGTTCCATCTTAGTCCTGTCGTAACGGTGGGTGTAGCAGACCAAAGAATGCAGACTCGGGGCAGATTTACGGTGTTTATTTACAGATTGTGAAATAATATTACAGAAATGAGGGTTGATCTGGCGGTGAGCAGGAGGCGGGTGTGGGCCAGGGTCCAGGAGCATAGAGCGCAGCGGAGACAACGACACGAGCAGCACCAGGGCAGGGAGCAGAGTGCAAACCAGGGTCCAGTGACGTGGAGGGCAGAGATAAGCCAAGACAGTACCAGGGCTGGGGAGCAGGGTCGGAGCAGGGACAGTCCAGCAAGCAGGATGAAGACACGCGGAGGAGCCGGCACCCAACAGGGTGAAGATACACAGACGATCTCGCCCTGAGTGTCTGGTCCTGGCTCCTCTTATGCTCTGCAGCAGGTGGGAGTAATTGCGCTGATGCGCTCCAGGTGCGCGCGGGAGGAGCCAGGAACTCCACCCAGCTCCAGGCATACAGGTGAGGGAGGGGGAGAGCACAGGGAGACAGAAAATACAGGATCATGACAAGTCCTGGTTTAGACCTGGTTTAGTTCTGGTTTAGTTCTATCTTAGTCCTGGTTTAGTCCTGGTTTAGTTCTGGTTTAGTTCTATCTTAGTCCTGGTTTAATCCTGGTTTAGTCCTGGTTCAGTCCTGGTTTAGTCCTGGTTTAGTCCTGGTTTAGTTCTGGTTTAGTTCTATCTTAGTCCTGGTTTAGTCCTGGTGTAGTCCTGGTGTAGTCCTGGTTTAGTCCTGGTTTAGTCCTGGTTTAGTCCTAGTTTAGTCCTGGTTTAGTCCTGGTTTAGTCCTGGTTTAGTCCTGGTTTAGTCCTAGTTTAGTCCTGGTGTAGTCCTGGTTTAGTCCTGGTTTAGTGCTGGTTTAGTCCTGGTTTAGTCCTAGTTTAGTCCTGGTGTAGTCCTGGTTTAGTCCTGGTTTAGTCCTAGTTTAGTCCTGGTTTAGTCCTGGTTTAGTCCTGGTTTAGTCCTAGTTTAGTCCTGGTTTAGTCCTGGTTTTGTCCTGGTTTAGTCCTAGTTTAGTCCTGGTTTAGTCCTGGTTTAGTCCTGGTTTAGTCCTAGTTTAGTCCTGGTTTAGTCCTGGTTTAGTCCTGGTGTAGTCCTGGTTTAGTCTTGCTTTAGTCCTGGTTTAGTCCTGGTTTAGTCCTGGTTTAGTCCTGGTTTAGTCCTGGTTTAGTCCTGGTTTAGTCCTGGTTTAGTCCTAGTTTAGTCCTGGTGTAGTCCTGGTTTAGTCCTGGTTTAGTCCTGGTTTAGTCCTGGTTTAGTCCTGGTTTAGTCCTAGTTTAGTCCTGGTGTAGTCCTGGTTTAGTGCTGGTTTAGTCCTGGTTTAGTCCTAGTTTAGTCCTGGTGTAGTCCTGGTTTAGTCCTGGTTTAGTCCTGGTTTAGTCCTAGTTTAGTCCTGGTTTAGTCCTGGTTTAGTCCTGGTTTAGTCCTAGTTTAGTCCTGGTTTAGTCCTGGTTTAGTCCTGGTGTAGTCCTGGTTTAGTCTTGCTTTAGTCCTGGTTTAGTCCTGGTTTAGTCCTGGTTTAGTCCTGGTTTAGTCCTAGTTTAGTCCTGGTTTAGTCCTGGTTTAGTCCTGGTTTAGTCCTGGTTTAGTCCTAGTTTAGTCCTGGTGTAGTCCTGGTTTAGTCCTGGTTTAGTCCTGGTTTAGTCCTGGTTTAGTGCTGGTTTAGTCCTGGTTTAGTCCTAGTTTAGTCCTGGTGTAGTCCTGGTTTAGTCCTGGTTTAGTCCTGGTTTAGTCCTAGTTTAGTCCTGGTTTAGTCCTAGTTTAGTCCTGGTTTAGTCCTGGTTTAGTCCTAGTTTAGTCCTGGTGTAGTCCTGGTTTAGTCCTGGTTTAGTCCTGGTTTAGTCCTGGTTTAGTCCTAGTTTAGTCCTGGTGTAGTCCTGGTTTAGTCCTGGTTTAGTCCTGGTGTAGTCCTGGTTTAGTCCTGGTTTAGTCCTGGTTTAGTCCTGGTTTAGTCCTGGTGTAGTCCTGGTTTAGTCCTGGTTTAGTCCTGGTTTAGTCCTAGTTTAGTCCTGGTGTAGTCCTGGTTTAGTCCTGGTTTAGTCCTGGTTTAGTGCTGGTTTAGTCCTGGTTTAGTCCTGGTTTAGTCCTAGTTTAGTCCTGGTGTAGTCCTGGTTTAGTCCTAGTTTAGTCCTGGTTTAGTCCTAGTTTAGTCCTGGTGTAGTCCTGGTTTAGTCCTGGTTTAGTCCTGGTTTAGTCCTGGTTTAGTCCTAGTTTAGTCCTGGTTTAGTCCTGGTTTAGTCCTGGTTTAGTCCTAGTTTAGTCCTGGTTTAGTCCTGGTTTAGTCCTGGTTTAGTCCTAGTTTAGTCCTGGTTTAGTCCTGGTTTAGTCCTGGTGTAGTCCTGGTTTAGTCTTGCTTTAGTCCTGGTTTAGTCCTGGTTTAGTCCTGGTTTAGTCCTGGTTTAGTCCTAGTTTAGTCCTGGTTTAGTCCTGGTTTAGTCCTGGTTTAGTCCTAGTTTAGTCCTGGTGTAGTCCTGGTTTAGTCCTGGTTTAGTCCTGGTTTAGTCCTGGTTTAGTGCTGGTTTAGTCCTGGTTTAGTCCTAGTTTAGTCCTGGTGTAGTCCTGGTTTAGTCCTGGTTTAGTCCTGGTTTAGTCCTAGTTTAGTCCTGGTTTAGTCCTAGTTTAGTCCTGGTTTAGTCCTGGTTTAGTCCTAGTTTAGTCCTGGTGTAGTCCTGGTTTAGTCCTGGTTTAGTCCTGGTTTAGTCCTGGTTTAGTCCTAGTTTAGTCCTGGTGTAGTCCTGGTTTAGTCCTGGTTTAGTCCTGGTGTAGTCCTGGTTTAGTCCTGGTTTAGTCCTGGTTTAGTCCTGGTTTAGTCCTGGTGTAGTCCTGGTTTAGTCCTGGTTTAGTCCTGGTTTAGTCCTAGTTTAGTCCTGGTGTAGTCCTGGTTTAGTCCTGGTTTAGTCCTGGTTTAGTGCTGGTTTAGTCCTGGTTTAGTCCTGGTTTAGTCCTAGTTTAGTCCTGGTGTAGTCCTGGTTTAGTCCTAGTTTAGTCCTGGTTTAGTCCTAGTTTAGTCCTGGTGTAGTCCTGGTTTAGTCCTGGTTTAGTCCTGGTTTAGTCCTGGTTTAGTCCTAGTTTAGTCCTGGTTTAGTCCTGGTTTAGTCCTGGTTTAGTCCTAGTTTAGTCCTGGTGTAGTCCTGGTTTAGTCCTGGTTTAGTCCTGGTTTAGTCCTGGTTTAGTCCTAGTTTAGTCCTGGTTTAGTCCTGGTTTAGTCCTGGTTTAGTCCTGGTTTAGTCCTGGTTTAGTCCTAGTTTAGTCCTGGTTTAGTCCTGGTTTAGTCCTGGTTTAGTCCTGGTTTAGTCCTGGTTTAGTCCTGGTTTAGTGCTGTGGGTCTGCTCCTGTCTCTAGAGGTTGTGGGCGTGTCTGTGGGCGTGCCTGGGGGTGTGTCTGTGGGCGTGTCTGTGGGCGTGTCTCCTTTTGGCTTTTTTAATGGATCTGAATCTTATGGATCTGTTCATGTCAAAGAGCCATTCAAAAGAGCGGCTCTTTTACTATTTATTTATGACAGAAGCCAATGTGAATCTTTTAATCAACAAACCAATCACAGACCTCCACCCACAGACCCCCACCAGGACGTACCTCCACCCACAGACCCCCACCAGGACGTACCTCCACCCACAGACCTCCAGCCACAGACCTCCACCAGGATTTTTTTTTTTTTTTAACAAATGTTGTCACATGTGATAATTGTCGTCAAATGTGATAAATAACTTTACATGTGATAAATGTTGTTACATGTGATGAAGCTCATTTCACTTTTTTGTACTTTGGATATACATAATATTGACACAGCTCAGGCAGAATACACACAGTACTGTAGTACACCACGGGTTTGTTCTGTTTCTGTGTTGGGCCTGTGTCTGACTGAGATTAGGCACAGTCCTGTGATGGCTGAGGTCAGGAGGAGGGTCTGGGGGTTCAGTCTTCATGGCTGAGGTCAGGAGGAGGGTCTGGGGGTTCAGTCTTCATGGGTGAGGTCAGGAGGAGGGTCTGGGGGTTCAGTCTTCATGGGTGAGGTCAGGAGGAGGGTCTGGGGGTTCAGTCTTCATGGGTGAGGTCAGGAGGAGGGTCTGGGGGTTCAGTCTTCATGGCTGAGGTCAGGAGGAGGGTCTGGGGGTCCGGTCTTCATGGCTGAGGTCAGGAGGAGGGTCTGGGGGTTGAGTCTTCGTGGCTGAGGTCAGGAGGAGGGTCTGGGGGTCCGGTCTTCATGGGTGAGGTCAGGAGGAGGGTCTGGGGGTTCAGTCTTCATGGCTGAGGTCAGGAGGAGGGTCTGGGGGTTGAGTCTTCGTGGCTGAGGTCAGGAGGAGGGTCTGGGGGTTCATTCTTCGTGGCTGAGGTCAGGAGGAGGGTCTGGGGGTTCATTCTTCGTGGCTGAGGTCAGGAGGAGGGTCTGGGGGTTCATTCTTCAGGTTTCAGGGCAGGGCACAGCAGACTCTCGCGGGGTCTTGGCGTGGCCGCTGTTTGTGTGCTTTCAGGGGCGTGTAGATGGAGGTCTGCAGACAGATGCGAGTCTTAATTCGGTTTTCTGGGCGGGACCTGCGCCTCTGACCCGCTAATATTTCACAGTGTGCGCTGTTCAGAGACAATCCACCCTCTTCTACAACGAGACGAGGTTCTGCGCGGAGCAGGGACGCAGCGCACGAATAACAAGCAACACGCCAAAGGTAATTCCATTTTTAAACACGCGTGTACAGTTTTACCGCTGTTTTCACATTTTATTCTATTATCTCAATGCAAAGCTACGATAGGAATGTGTTTTTTGTTCCCACTTGTTGCGTCTCTGGAGGCTGTGCGCGTGCAGGGGCAGGACCGGGCACGCGCGCAGCTTTAAAACTAAAGAAAAACAGAAAAATGTAACTAAAAACACTGAGTTTAACTAAAAACACTGAGTAAAGTTGAACTAAAACACTGAGTAAAGTTTAAAGTGACTTGCTGATGTGCAGGGCGACGTCTGCTTCAGTTTTCATTTCAAGTCAATCATATGTTTTACTTTTATTCAAACTTTTAATCAAACCTAAAGTGATGTTCAGTGCAGGATTGGCACAGTAAAGTCAGGTCTGATGTTTTAGGCTCTTTACTCACATATTCATAAGATGTCACAGTGTTTTATAGAATGATTTGGACACATTAATAAAACACAAACATCAGTGTCTGTTCAGCCTAACACTTATATGTGACTATATTTACAATCATATTATTACTGTACATGTTCTGATATCAGGATGAGAATAAACAAACAGACACATCATTATAAACAGATTTAGGAAAGGTTCATTTCTGTCAATGAGACTTTTTAGCATCGACACCTGAGAACAATGAAGATGTAGTTTTAATGTGGATTCGTGTCTGATTTTGATACTTTTGACCAGGCTAGTACAAGTATAAGTACTATGTTAGATGTATATTGTCCGTCCCGTTGCTCTATGTGATGATGATGTAATGGTCTGATTCGTGGGCTGTAGTTTGGAGGGAGAGGCGAAGGACACACCCACTCAATGAATGACTGCTAGAACCTTCCACAGAAAAATCATTTAAAAAAAACATATTTGGACACAAAACTTCACGTCATTTTCCCCCGTCACACGTGATTAGGTCAGGCCACATTTTGAGTGACTCTCTATGTTGTAATAGTTGAACTCAGTTTGAACTGTTGAATATGAGGACACGGTTTGTTCAGCTCGTCTCAATCATCATCTGTTGTGTTCTATGTGTTGTATTGTGGACTACAGATGATCAGAGCTGCACCGATCCACCTTTTTCAGTTACGATACCAATACTGATGCTCTGAGTTTAAACATCTGCTGATAATCGATATGAAATTGGTCTTAAATGTTCGTATTAACCCTCTACATGATCCTGGGGTTTTTATTTCACTATTGTGTCTGTAAATCAAGACATGAACATCAGGTCCTTCTTTCCCCGACGTCGCTCCTGTTAGCGTTAGCAACAGGTTTGATTGACAGCGTTGCTAAGGGCCCGCTCTCTGCTAAACCGGGGCGTTACCGTCGGAATTCCAGATATGAAACATGGCTCCAGATTCACCGCTGTAACTGCTCGAGCCTGGGTGAGCTTCATTTGGAGCTGAACGTTGTGGGAGACGTCACACACACATATTCCGCGTCTTTACTGCTCACGTTAAGTTAAATGAGACGTCAGACGAGCCGTAAGAGCGAGTTCTGATGCCCCTCTTCACTCACCCAGTTGAAGCTGTGAGTGATTCATGCTGGTTTGACTCATTTCTTCCTTTTTCTCCTGGATTTGAGGCATTATTGCAATGAAGACTCCCATTTTCACTTCTCCACACACACACACACCCACTGCTCCACACATACACACACACTGCACTGATACACACACTGCTCCACACATACACACACACTGCACTGATAGACACACTGATACACACAGCCTGGATCTTACTCTCTTTTAGTTGGTAAAAGTTAAAGTATTGAGCTAAATGTACTTTTAACAGTCCCGTGCAGAACAGAACATGTTTGTAAACGTCTAAACTACAAGATTTTTGACGGATGCTTAAAGCCGAAGTCTGGACGTCGGTATCAGAACAGAAAACTCTGGACAGGACCTTCCCTGGTTTGTGCTTTATAAGGTTTTCTTGGCGTCCCGCTCCATTGGCTGTCCTTTAGGTCTCGGGTGTGACTCTGGTGCCTGGAAGGTTCGGGGCGTGTCCCGGGCCACGCCCCCTCGGTCCCTCGATGCTCATTCACAGATTTATGCTCCATTATGTAAGTGACCTTTACAGTAGTGGACTCAGACGTGAAAAAAACATTTGGAACATTTTCTAAAGTGAGTTCAGTTCCTCTGGTGGATAAATGAAGCGTGAAGATGACGGTCGTGAGACGGACGAGTCTGCGGCCAAAAAGAGATTTAAACAAGTCACTCATCTTTAAAACGTTAACTCTGAAAAGTCACAGTGAATCTAAAGCTTCATGTGGACGAGAGCTGAACGATACTAAAGGAATAGACTCAATAGACTCAAGACTGATTCTGATACCATGGTTAAAATAAAAACACTCCCATGTGTGTTACATGTGTGTCATATGTGTGTAATCCTCAGTGTGCAGTACGTTCATAGTGGTCCGTGTGTGTTTGTGTGTGTGTGGGTGTGTGTGTGTGTGTGTGTACTGGTCTTTGTGTCTTATATTTGTGAAACAGAGAAACATCATAATAAAGTCTTGGTTTAGTCCTGGTTTAGTCCTGGTTTAGTCCTGGTTTAGTCCTGGTTTAGTCCTGGTTTAGTCCTGGTTTAGTCCTGGTTTAGTCCTGGTTTGGTCCTGGTCTGTGGACAATATACAAACATAATACGGTTTATTTTCTTCCAAAGGTGCCAAACTGTTTCCCATCATGCAGCAGGGGTCATGTGTCAGGGGTCATGTGTCAGGGGTCATGTGTCGCACTGAGGGCTGTTCTGTTCATTTTAAGTTGGTTCCTTCGTGTGTGACCTGCTCTCTGGGGATTGTTACACACTGATGAGATCACACTGTTTGACTTTACGTTAAATGTCTTATGTACAGAATGTTTACGCCCTGCTCTGGTGGACGCTCACCTTCTTTAGTCTCTACGACCTTTAACCCGACTGTACCCGACAGTAGAGATACAGACCGACCCTGTGCACCTGCTCTTTATGAAACAGAAACCGACAGAGAAACTTTTACATGTGAAAGATTCAGCGTCGTCTAAACACAGGAAAGGTTCATTTTTGTCAAAGGGACTTTTTACCTGCTCAGATGAGTGTTTAGTTTCGATATTAGTTTTAGTGTCGATATCTGATTTTCGATACTTTCTCAGCCCTTGTGCCGTCCTGTTTGCTCATCATTATCACCATTGTTGCCGTGTCTGTTCTCATTCCTCTGGATTATCCCATTTGAACTAAATATTTCACATTCCTGTTGTGTTTGCCTTAAAAACAGGCAAACATCTTGTCCGTTTTGTGTGAGCTTTGAGCGCACACACACAGACACAGAGGCGGACTGTGCCCTGGTCCAAGAGGCTCTAAACAGATTACACTCAAATTGTGTTAGCATCGCTGTTGTGTCGTAGCAACAAAAACAACACACACTCAGTGAACAACATATGGACACGGCTCCTTCCTCTTTTCAGTCTCTGGGTCAAAAATCATAAACTGAATATTTGAGAAGTGCATCTGTTTATGGACCAAATGAAAAGTTAAAACATGAGAAAAGTATCAAATATCTGATACTAATCAATACTAAAACTAATATCGAAACTAGATACTCAACTGAGCAGGAAGTCTCTATTGGATTATTGTAAAATGTTCACTTTGTTTAAAAAAAAACACATAATCTCTGTACTATAAAGTCTGTTATATATATATATATATATATATATACACACATATATATATATATATACATACACTATAGAGTTATAGAGTTTGTGTAGACATATATTGATCATTTTGTAAATGTGAATATATATATATATATATATATATATATATATATATATATATAAAACTATATATATATATAAAACTATATATTCACATTTATATTCACATATATATATATATATATATATATATATATATATATATATATATATATATATATATATATATATTCTATATGTATATATATATATATTCTATATGTTTCAGGGTTGTTCAGGATATTTACTAAATCTAGAATCAAAAGTAGAGATTGATTTAAAAGAATCACAGGGTTGGACTTTTCTGAATAGATAAATTTAGTGTTTGAGCTGCAAAACGAGACTTTTCCTTTGTATTAAGTGAATGTAGTTTTCACAATCACATTAAAGACACACCAGGGACTAACCCTACGACCTCTGACCCTAACTCACCTGTACACACGTGTAACATGCACACACATATGTCTAACGTGCACACACGTGTAACGTGCTCACACACGTGTGTAACGTGCTCACACACATGTGTAACGTGCTCACACACACGTGTAACGCGCTCACACACATGTGTAACGCGCTCACACACGTGTGTAACGCGCTCACACACGTGTGCATCTTTACAGTGTAAAGTCACATAAGGACTCAGAGCAGGAGCCATTCCACAAACATGACGCACGTTTAAGAAAATGAAGTGTGTGTTTAACAAAGTCTGTACTTCAGAAAATACTTCAGACGAGTGTGAGCACGAGACTCAAACTTTACACAGGTCAATACAGAGGAACAGAATCAATACTTGATACTCGATACTGATTCTGATACCACGATGATAAAAACTCTTTATTTAGACAGAACAGGATGTGATGTTCCACATTAAATGTTGTACTTTGTGTCTGCTCCATGTGTGTTACATGTGTGTGATCCTCAGTGTGCGGGAGGTTCATAGTGATCCATGTGTGTGTGTGGGTGTGTGTGTGTGGGGGTGTGTCTGTGTGTGTGTCTGTGGGGGTGTGTCTGTGTGTGTGTGTCTGTGTGTGTGTCGGGGTGTGTGTGTCTCTCTGTGTGTGTGTGTGTGTGTGTGTACTAGTCTGTGTGTCTTATACTTGTTGGGGACTTGTTTCAGTATCGATTCTCGCTCACATGTCTAGTTTTGATCTGCATCTTTTGTTGAGTCACAAAGTCGTTTGTTTTTATTGATTCAGTGATTTTCATTTTGGATCATAAAACATGAAACTCTGGGTAAATCTGAATCTAAATCTGTGTCTCTTGGTCAGACTCTGTGGTTCTGTCCATCAGAGCAACAAGAAGCAAAAATGTCTCAAATTTCAAACATTGTGTGAGTCTGAAACAAACAAACTCTCCATGTTTTTCTCTAAACGCTAACTCTGTGACACAGACAGGGGGCGCTGTCCTGACGTCCAGTGGTCCTGAAGAACGGGTCAAATGCAGAGGACACAAAGAGACAAACTTGGACCACAACACTTCAGGTCTAGAGTTGGTCTAAACCCGGTGTGGACCAGGTCTAGAGCAGGTCTAAACCCGGTGTGGACCAGGTCTAGAGCAGGTCTAAACCCGGTGTGGATCAGGTCTAGAGCAGGTCTAAACCCGGTGTGGATCAGGTCTAAACCCGGTGTGGACCAGGTCTAGAGCAGGTCTAAACCCGGTCTGGGTCGTCCTCTCGGGTCATAAATCCTCTGTCGTGGTCAGAGCCTGTGACCTTTCCAGGTGTGAGCTCATTTCCTGTTTTAATTCTATCTTTGGACTTCCTCTTGTTTGAATCCTGTCGTCTTCATAAACCTCAGACTTTTCCTCTCTGAGTCCTGCTCGTTTTCCTGTCTTCAGACGTTCTTCCTCTTCTGTTCTCCTGTCGTCTTCTTCATAAACTCAGACGTTTCCACTCGTCCTCCTCGTTCTTCTCTTCTGTTTCTGTTGGCCTCTGGACCTTCTTTCCTTCGTCGTTTGACTTTATTACATAAGCAGCAGTAATGGCGGGAAAAGTGGCGCTATTGATTTTTCCGTGAGCTGTAGTTTTATTTCGAGCGGTTTGGATAATTGTAGAGTCGAGCGAGGAGGGAGGAGACGAGGACCTAGGAAGGATTGTAGGAGGCGAGGAGAGAGGAGGTGAAAAAAGAGATTGAATTCAGAACAAGACTAAACCAGGACTAAACCAGGACTAAACAAGGACTAAACCAGGACTGAACCAGGACTAAACCAGGACTAAACCAGGACTAAACCAGGACTAAACCAGGACTAAACCAGGACTGAACCAGGACTAAACCAGGACTAAACCAGGACTAAACCAGGACTAAACCAGGACTAAACAAGGACTAAACCAGGACTAAACCAGGACTGAACCAGGACTAAACCAGGACTAAACCAGGACTAAACCAGGACTAAACCTGAACTAAACCAGGACTAAACCAGGACTAAACCAGGACTAAACCAGGACTAAACCTGAAGTAAACCAGGACTAAACCAGGTCTAAACCAGGACTGAACCAGGACTAAACCAGGACTAAACCAGGACTAAACCTGAACTAAACCAGGACTAAACCAGGACTAAACCAGGACTAAACCAGGACTAAACCTGAAGTAAACCAGGACTAAACCAGGTCTAAACCAGGACTAAACCAGGACTAAACCTGAACTAAACCAGGACTAAACCAGGACCAGACCTCCCAGTGCTCTGTTCTTCTCGTTGTTATTTCAGTGTTTTACTGAACAAACGTGAAAAATGTAGTGAAAACTGGCGCGACAGAGGCAGCTGTTCTACAGAAAAACATTTGGAAAGAGTTAGACGCCTGGAAAAAGTGGAGAGAGGGAGGCCCCGGGCGGAGGGAGGCCCCGGGCGGAGGGAGGCCCCGGGCGGAGGGAGGCCCCGGGCGGAGGGAGGCCCCGGGCGGAGGGAGGCCCCGGGCGGAGGGAGGCCCCGGGCGGAGGAGCGGAGGGAGGCCCCGGGCGGAGGAGCAGAGGGAGGCCCCAAAGTCTCTGAAGTTGTATTTGGAGTGATTCATGTTCATCTTTGTCTTATTTTCAAGACGCCATTTTACCGATTTAACCCCGTTTAACCTCCACTGTGCCACGCCCACTGTGCCACGCCCACTGTGACACGCCCACTGTGACACGCCCACTGTGCCACGCCCACTGTGCCACGCCCACTGTGACACGCCCACTGTGCCACGCCCACTGTGACAGCCGCACTTCCTTCTCCAGTTTTATTTTCTTAATCGTTGATACTCGTCGTATTCTGCAGCGTCGCGTCGTCATTTTGGTACAAATGAAGTGTTTTTAGATGAATATTGTGATTTAAATTTAAATGATAACAAAATGATCCACAGAGATGAGAACCATAGAGACTCAATAGGGCGGGTTTGAGGCTGATGTGCTCTGTCTCCATAGCTCTGACCTGTAACTTTTCCTGGTGCATCAGTGCATTAGTTTAATGTGTGAAACATTCCAGACAGAAAACCAGAAAAGTTACACTGTGCATCTTTAACATGTGTCAAAGCAGATAAGGACTAAAGGAAGAGGTGCAAACCAGGACTAAACCAGGACTAAACCAGGACTAAACCAGGACTAAACCAGGACTAAACCAGGACTAAACCAGGACTAAACCAGGTCTAAACCAGGACTAAACCAGGACTAAACCAGGACTAAACCAGGACTAAACCAGGACTAAACCAGGACTAAACCAGGACTAAACTAGGCCTCTATAGATCCGGCCACTCTGCATTTGCACATGTTTCTTTTCTTATCCTTGTTTTTTGCAGGAGCAGTGGGTGAGTCATGGTGGGACTATTTCTCTTCATTTGTTTGTGGCCAGAGCAGGGGTTCCCTCATCCCTCCCTCTCTCCATCCCTCTCTCCATCCCTCTGTCCTTCTCTCTTTCTCTCTTTCTCTCCTTCAGTGTAAGTGACTCATCGACCCCAGACTTCACTTTTTCCAAACCCTCCCAAACATTGAGTCACATTGAAATATTTTTGGTTACATCATGTTCTGAGGACGAGGTTCAGCTGCTGTTTGTGTTTCTACATTTCAGAGAAGAAAGAAAAGAAAGAAAAGAAAGAACTCGACACGTCAGGCTCTAAATCAGTCCTGTTGAGTCTCTATGGTTCTCATCTCTATGGATCATTCTGTTATAATTTACACATTTTAAATCACAATATTCATCTAAAAACACTTCATAAAAGAAACAATTCCAATGGAGCCGACGTCGCCGTAAACGTCATGACAATAAAGAGGCGTGTCGCTGTGGCGCCCCCTATGGACAGAGGCACGTCGCACTAGAGCAGCACGTTTTTTTTTTTACATTTGTACCAAAATGACGACGCGACGCTGCAGAATCCTACGAGTATCAACGATTAAGAAAATAAAACTGGAGAAGGAAGTGCGGACGTCACAGTGGGCGTGTCACCGCGGGCGTGTCACCGCGGGCGTGTCACAGTGGGCGTGTCACCGTGGGCGTGTCACCGTGGGCGTGGCACAGTGGGCGTGTCTCTCACAGTATATATTGTATAAGGAGCTGTTGAGGTGAAAATAAGCGTTTTATTGTTGGATAATCTGTAAGTGTGCAGTTAGCATGCTAGTTGTTGTTAGCATTAGTGACAGTTAAACTCGGCTCTGGTCTCTGAAAGTTGTGAAGTGTTTATAAACTCATCATGGTGAATCATTAGGACGTTCTGGAGGCTTAAGGTCAGTGAGACAAACTGTTTAAAATGAACTTGTTTAGTTTTTCATGTTTTTAAGACGTAAAACGACATAAAACGAGGTCTGGAGCCTCGGACCTCGGCCCGTCCTCCATTTTGTCCGTGTGAGGTTCTTGCAGCTGCAGCTCGTCGTTCTGTAGGTGTCGGACAGGACTCATGTAAACAGTTTATTTCTCACTGGAGCAGAGTGGAGCCAGAGACGAGTGGAGCAGTTAAACGAGGGCGTAGCCTGAGCTTTAAAAACACCACAGTATCATGAGCGTAATGAGGTTTGGTAAAACATTCAGCTCTGAGACATAAACTCAACCCAAAACCAACACATTTGTAGAAGATTTGACTCGTGTCCCAGGGATCCTCAAGTCACTTTACAGAGATGTTACATTAGAGTCTATTTTTAGTTTATTTTTAAGTCTATATTTTAAATTATTCTAAACTATTTATCTATTATCTTGTTTTATTGCATGTTCCATTTTCCTTCTGTTTTAACTGTGCGGTGAAACACTGGAATTTCCCCCCTGTGGGACTAATAAAGGCAGATCTGATCTTATGGACGAGTGCAGAACCAACACGAGGAGTCCAGCTTTTCAGTTCTGATACCAATTCTTTTTTTTAATTTATTTTATAGTTTATTTGTAAAACAATGTTCAGGTTCATCTGCTCCTTACGTCAAACAAGCGGAAACAGATTTACACTTGTGTCATTATAGAAATAAAGGTTTTACAAATAAACAAAAAAGAAACACAGCAAAGACGAAATATACAGTACTGAAAATAAATGCATAAATACATTAAATAGACAATAATGATATCAATAAGTACATATCTGCCAGTACTCGATATCGACCGATACCAGAGCAGAGCCTGAAAACAGCAATAAAAAACAAAGTAAAATAAGAACAAAACTGATCCAAATGTTTATGTAGCTGTGATTTATCTGTGAAATATCCACAGAACAGCTTTGTGTAAATAAAAGTTCAAATGTTTATGTCCAAACAGGATATCGACTGAACCGATATTTGGAAACTAATATCTGATCCACCCAATATATAAAAGAAAATACCATCATTTAATGTGTTTTTTGTGGAATCAGAATCAGTATCGAGTATCGAGTCTGTGTCTTAGTGTCAAAATCGAGTTTGAAATGTTCATATCATTATTTTATTATTATTTTTATCATTTTTTTGATGAATTACATTTGTCTGTGATGTGTGTCGTGCTCTGAGGCGTTTGTTGTTCGTTCTGTGGCTCAAACGGCAGAATCACAAACGTCAGGATTAAAATAATTTAGGTTTGTGTTTTTACGGCTCCAGCAGGTGAGTGTAAACGAGGTGAAAAAGGTAAACGAGGTGCAGAATGGCGTCGTAATGAAGCTCATTCTGAAGGATCCATGGGGTTTTATTCACTTTTAACAAAAATAATGGGGTTTCTTCATCAGTTTAGTCGAGTCACAGACACATTTATAACAATAAACAATGTGAAATATCTTGGACTAAACCAGGATTAAGTCAGGACTAAAGTTCTAGCATTCAACCTCTCCGCAGAGCTGACCTGTAACCCCATGGAAATATACAAGTTTAATGCCATACTGTGGAACATTCTAGTCAAAGCTCAAGCATCAGCCTTCACCAGAAAAGTTACATAGTGCATCTTTAAAGAAACACACAACGTCTCAAAACCTTAAACTCAAAACCAGAATAAATTCAGGACCATGGACTGTTTATATAAATGGACAGAGCTGACCTGCTGGCGCCGCGTTACAAACAGGAAGTGCTCATGGTGCACTTCCTGCTCCATCGACTCTGGCTCCAGTTCACTCTCTGTGTTAAAGTGTGTCCCCTCTGTCCTCTCTCTGTCTCCTCTGTGTCCCCTCTGTGTCCCCCCTCTGTCCTCTCTGTGTCCTCTCTGTGTCCCCTCTGTGTCCCCTCTGTCCTCTCTGTGTCCCCTCTGTCCTCTCTGTGTCCTCTCTGTCCTCTCTCTGTCTCTGTCCTTCAGACTCATTCTGGTCTTAAATGTTCGTATTAACCCTCTACATGATCCTGGGGTTTTTATTTCACTATTGTGTCTGTAAATCAAGATATGAACATTAATAACAGACAAATCAGGTCCTTCTGTCCCCGAGGTCGCTCCTGTTAGCGTTAGCAACAGGTTTGATTGACAGCGTTGCTAAGCGCCCGCTCCCTGTTAAACCAGCGTTGTGGGCGGGAAGAGACGTTACCTTCAACAGCCTCGCTCCTGATTGGCTCTCGGTTGTTATACTTGTGGTTGAATTCCAAATATGCAGCTCAGCTCCAGATCGTCCCTGAACCTGCTCAAGGTCCATGAGCTTCATCTGGAGCTGAAGCTGTGGAGACGTCACACTCAGTCACTTCTTTACACAGACTGTGGTCAGGACTAAACCAGAACACCAGGATGTGTGTGTGTGTCTGTGTGTGCATGTGTGTGTATGTAGGGGTGTGTCGGTGTGTGCATGTGTGTGTGTGTAGGGGTGTGTCGGTGTGTGCATGTGTCTGTGTGTGTAGGGGTGTGTATGTGTGTGTGTGTGTACGTGTAGGGGTGTGTGTGTGTGTGCAGGGGTGTGTGTGTAGGGGTGTGTGTGTAGGGGTGTGTCTGTGTGTGCAGGGGTGTGTGTGTGTGTCTTGTGTCACAGAGACAGTATTCTGTCTAAATCTCACAGTTTTCGTGCTTTCGTCCTGTTGCTTTTCTCATTCATAAAAACACAATAGCAGCTTTGTGCGGTTTGTGTCTGTGGGAGTAAACAGGGCAGAGGTGGAGGCTGCGGCGCCTTCTAGTGGTGACATTTTGAACTACAAATGTACTTATTTACAGATATTATGGTTTTATATCGTCATTAATGTAAATCCAGGGCCAGTCCACATGAAACAGACCTGGTTTAGACCCGGGTTCATCCTGGTTTATGGTTCATGTCTCTGTCCTGGACTGATCCACATGAAACAAAAGTGAAATGACTTTGTCACATCAGCTCCAGGATGAGACAGATGAGAACGTGAAGAGAAATATGTCAGATATGTCAGGTCTGTACGGCCCAACGAGTAATGTGAGGTTGAATATATGTGGAGTACATGAGAGTACATGAGAGTACATAAGAGTACATGAAAGTACATGAGAGTACATGACAGTACATGACAGTACATGAAAGTACATGAGAGTACATGACAGTACATGAGAGTACATGTGAGTACATGAGAGTACATGAGAGTACATGACAGTACATGAGAGTACATGACAGTACATGACAGTACATGAGAGTACATGAGAGTACATGAGAGTACATGAGAGTACATGACAGTACATGAGAGTACATGTGAGTACATAAGAGTACATGTGGTGTATGAGCAGAATGAGGCTCTGTATGAAACATCCAAACACCAAACTACAGGAAAACTACTTACTTGATGAAACATGTCGCCCCTTAATGTTTGTTTTAGGATCAGTTTGAGTTTTGAAGTTTGTTGTGTTGTGTGTGTTGTGTTGTTGTGTGTGTTGTGTTGTTGTGTTGTTGTGTCATAAGCTGTTTGTGAGTGAACTATTGTTGTTAAAAACTATAATCATGATCAAAACTGAGCCTCCTCCTTCTCTTTTCCAGATCTTGTCTCAGTCGTCTGGACCTTCTCCTCAGCACTATGCCGATCGTGCTACAGTCCACTCCTCTGTTCTGGACCCGTTTGGCGGCCCTGGTCTTCTCCTGCGTGGCGTTCTCTGTGGCGGTTCACGGGGGATGGCTGTACCACGGCACGGGCGACTGGTGCATCTTCTGCTGGGCCTTTAGCTTCGCCGGGACTCTGCTGGTTTTGTTGGTGGAACTTTTCGGCCTCCAAACGCGCGCTCCCGTCTCATGGAAAAACTTCCCTATAACGTTTGCGTGCTACGCCGCGCTGCTCTGCCTGTCCGCTTCCATCATCTTCCCGCTGTACTACCTCAAGGGAAGCCTGGCCCAGAGCCAGACCCGCGACTACAGAATCGTCTCCACCGTTTTCTCCTGCTTAGCCACAATCGCGTACATGACGGAAGTTAGCATTAGCAAGGCGCGGCCGGGCGAAGTCGCGGGCTACATGGCTACTGCTCCTGGTATTCTTAAAGTGTGCGAAACCTTCATCGCTTGTATTATTTTCGTTTTCATCAGTGATCCGGTTTTGTACGACCGCGCCGAGGCTCTTAAATACTGCATGGCGGTTTACTGCATCTGCTTCATTCTGTCCGCCGCCATCATCGTCCTGTGCGTTTGCGAGTGCACAGGTTGCCTCCCGTTCCCGTTTGCGCGCTTCTTATCGGGGTACGCTATGCTAGCTGTTCTCTTGTACATCTCCGTGACGATCGTGTGGCCCATTTTCAACTTTGACCCCAAACACGGCGGAGAGAAGGATCGTCCGAGCAGCTGCGGCTCCAATCCCGGTCTGTGCAGCTGGGACAAACGGATGGCCGTGGCTGTTCTCACGGGACTAAACTTCGTCCTGTATTTGGCCGATCTCATTTACTCGACTCGTTTGGTTTTCGTCAGCTCTTAAAGCAGAAACGCGCTGACGCTGGGTGTGTGCTTCAGACACGACCGGACTGGACCTGGTCACACTGATGTGGAGACTCAGGTTGTTGGATCAGACCAGGAGCTTAAATAAGGCTAAAAACAATAACTTTATGTTTTATACAATAGTTTGACCCTGTGCACACGCTCAGAAGTGTGGACACGCCCTCTCAGCCAAAGGTTTGGTCTTTCTACTTTCTACATTTTATAAACACACAGAAGACACATATATGACACGAGTTATACGGACGTATGGAGTAAAGACAAAAAGTGACACAGTTTTATATCCAAATGATCCAAGTAATCCTTTGGAGTTTAGAGTTTTAGTAAAACCTTTGTCTTTACTACATAAGTCCTTTTATCTTCATGTGTCTGTCGTCTGTGTGTTTATAAAATGTAAAAAGCTGTAAAAAAAACGTTGGATGAGAACGTGTCCAAACTTTTGCCTGATTAAAAAACAAACACCTTCTATAATTTTCAGTGGGTCAATATTTTAACTTTAGGTTCCTGTTCATTTGTCCGTAGTAAAAAGTAACAATGGAACATCATTTTTGTGAAGTTCATAGATTCAGTTTCGTTCCAACTCGAGTCTGTAAATCCACAAACTCCTCCAAAAACTGTTACATGAGTAGTTTGATCATATCAGTGCACCAAACCTCCAAACGATCATATTAATACTAAAAGTGTCGTTTCTGAGTGAGTGTAAACACAGTAGAGCCGCCCCGCCCGCTCTGTGCAGCTCGGCTCCGCCCACAGCAGCTGGGAGCCATTACACACACAGGCCCAGTGAAATGTTGGGACATTTCCTGTTAAATTATTACAGGAACGAACCTTAATCTTATTTAGTTAAAACACCAAAGGCATAAGTGAACCACGCCCAGTCCAGTTTAACATGAAGCAAACATCCAGCTCTGACCACACGTCCTACAGCAGGTGAACGTGCACAGGAGCCGTTAGTCCTGCGTGCGTCCAGTCCACAATGAAGAAAGATCAAAATGGCGGCTTGTTTTTGTTTACTTTTGTTGCATTGTTATTAATCAGTGTTGTACGATAAGGCCTGGACAGAGCGAGGACGCTGTGGGAAATGTGTCGGACATTTTGTGAGTGGAACAAGAGAAAAACTCAGACAAATGTGTAGAAGTGACGGCAGAGCGCGGAATTTATGATGTAAAATGGGAATATTTTTATTTTTAAGATCTGAGTTTGGTGGAACGTGGGCGTTAGATAAAAGTCTAAACAGTGTTAAATAGAAAAGCTCCGTCTCCTCATTCATGTTTAAATCACGTCTCACTCACAACATGGACGCTCTTTACCATCGCTCACCGTGGCCACGCCCTCATTCTTTATGATCAGTCACCGTGGCCACGCCCTCGTTCTAGGCTCTTATTAAAGCTCATAGTTATTGCGTTTTTATGCTACAAAAACGGGTGGTAAAATTTGAATTATGCATCTGATTTATTTTTAAATTTGAATTATTGTAAAACTTGAAGAATTTTACCAGTTTGTAGCATGTTTGTGCTTTTTGCTAGCTTTGTGCGCTAATCCAAGTGTAACAGCGACGTCTGTTTGAGAAATGAGTTTATTTTATTCAGTGTAAAACTCCACAATAGTTTTTTTTTATTCAGATTCATTTTTTCTGCTGTTAATTTTTTTGTTTCAGGTAAAATCCTGTTGACTTTTGTAAACTGTAAAAACTGTTTAAAAGGTCAAATCAAACTCTTCATTAAAGGTGCACTATGTAACTTTCCAGGCGGAGTCCAACGCTTGTCTCCATGGAGATGTAACTGCCTGAAATGTCCCACAGTATGGCTTTAAATGACCCATCATGCACTTGTTCAACAGTCTGACGTGTCATTTGAATCGTTTTATCACTCAAAGCCTCATCGTCTGCTCGTCTCCGTGGAGATAGATCAGTTTAATGTCACTCTGCGGAACATTTCAGGCAAAGCAGTGACATGTGGACCCCAGAGAAGTTACACAGTGGATCTTTAAATTCAAAATGGTTCATATATTTGTACATGTGGCTTTTGCTGCAGCTGCTGAATGACACTGTTTTAGTCCTAAACATTTCCACTTTTGTTCTTGCGAGTCACAATCCAAATGTATCAAATGTAATATCAGTGTTCAAATAAAAATATGAGTTGGACATTGAACTGTGTGATATTTGTGTGGTATTTGTGATATGTGTTATTTGTGTGATATTTGTGTGATATTTGTGTGATATTTGTGTGGTATTTGTGTGATATTTGTGTGGTATTTGTGTGATATTTGTGATATTTGTGTGATATGTGTGATATTTGTGTGGTATTTGTGTGGTATTTGTGATATGTGTTATTTGTGTGATATTTGTGATATTTGTGTGATATTTGTGATATTTGTGTGATATTTGTGTGGTATTTGTGTGATATTTGTGTGATATTTGTGTAGTATTTGTGTGGTATTTGTGTGGTATTTGTGATATTTGTGTGATATTTGTGTGGTATTTGTGTGATATTTGTGTGATATTTGTGATATTTGTGTGATATTTGTGTGATTTGTGTGATATTTGTGTGATATTTGTGTGATTTGTGTGATATTTGTGTGGTATTTGTGTTTGGAGCATGTTCTCTGTGGGTTTCCTCAGAGTCTCGACTTTGGGCTGGAAAAAGTGTCAAAAATCACAGACTAATCCAAACTAAAACTCTCCTTTCTCTCTTTCCTCTCTTCCCCTCCTCTCTCTCTCCCTACATTCCTTTACCCTCTTTCTTTCCTCCCTCTCTCCTCGTCTTCCCTCTGTTCCTCCTCTTCCTCCTCATTCTTTTACCTCTTTCCTCCTACTATTTCTCCCCTTCGTCTTTCTTTCTCTCTCCTCCTCCCCCCTTCTCTGTCTCATCTCCTCTTTCCTCTCGTCTTTCCTCCTCTCTCCCGTTTACCAACATTTAAAGTGCAAAAATCAGTATTGAGCATCAAATCTGACCTTTAGTATCGAAATCAAGTTTGAGATCGAGTCTAATGTGATAAAAGAGGCGGAGTTAAAAAGAGAGAGAGTTTGTTTGGGGGGTTGTTTTTGTATCTTCAAGAAAGAGGGAGGAATGGAGGAAAAGAGGGAGTAGAGGGAGGGCAGAGTGGTTATGGTGAAATGTAAACTCTGCAAATACATCGACATCTGCTGCTCTATTTATACATCTGTGTTAGATCTGTCCATCACCAGCAAGAGCACTCCTCTCCTCCTCCTCTCCTCCTCCTCTCCTCCTCCTCCTCCCCCTCTCCTCCTCCTCACCTCCCCCTCTCCTCCTCCCTCTCTCCTCCTCCCTCTCTCCTCCTCCCCCTCTCCTCCTCCTCTTATCCTCCTCCTTCCCTCTCTCCTCCTCCCTCTCTTCCTCCTTCCCCTCTCCTCCTCCTCCCTCTCCTCCTCCTCCTCCTCCCCCCCTCCTCTCCTCCTCTCCTCCTCCTCCTCTCCTCCTCCTCCCCCTCCCCTCCTCCTCTCCTCCTCCTCCTCTCCTCCCCCTCCCCTCCTCCTCTCCTCCCCCTCCCCTCCTCCCCCTCCCCTCCTCCTCTCCTCCCTCTCCTCCTCCTCCTCCCCCTCTCCTCCTCCTCCTCCTTCCCTCTCCTAATGGAGCAGGTGGTGGAGGGTGGTGTGGGAGGTGGAGTCTGTGTGTCTCTTTATCTGAGGGAGTCGCTTCAGCTCTTTACTCCACTCAGAGCCCTGAGGTCAGAGGTCAGAGCCCTGAGGTCAGAGGTCAGAGCCCTGAGGTCAGAGGTCAGAGCCCTGAGGTCAGAGGTCAGAGTCCTGAGGTCAGAGCCCAGAGGTCAGAGGTCAGCGTGTGTGGTTCTGTTCATATTTCTGCCTCAGTGAAAATGATCAGGGACATTTTTCTAATAAAATGTCACTGCAGATTCTCTTTATTCTACTTTACTCCATGGAGATGAATAAAGCCATACTCTGGAACATTCAGAGCCAAACGATCAGACCGGACCTCCACCGTAAAAGTGACAAAGTGCACCTTTTATCCTGAATATTGGTGTTAGACTGCTGCTGTGTCCTTGGGCAAGACACTTTCACTTACACCCATCTGGCTGAGAGTCAAAGTGTTTATTTGATCAGGAGTGATCAGGGAACTCCATGGAACAAATGAATGAATAATCCCGTTGTCCTGTGCTGCTTGGTTTTACGATTTATTTTTTCCAAAGTGGTTTTGAGGAAACATTTGAAGATTCCCAGTTGGAATGTTTGGAAAAAAGGCCAATCCCCGACTTTCCATTAGAGCTGAAGAAAGAGCAACAACAGCAGCTGTGGAGAGAAACAGAGTCCAGAGGAGGAGCAGGAGGAGGAGGAGGAGGAGGAGCAGTTCCAGTAGTAGTAGTAGTAGTAGTAGTAGTAGTAGTAGTAGTAGTAGTAGTAGTAGTAGTAGTAGTAGTAGTAGTAGTAGTAGTAGTAGTAGTAGTAGTAGTAGTCGTCCTCCTGGTTGTGTGGAGGGGTTTGTGGCGCCCTCTAGTGGATCAGAACCTCTTCATTCCTCCAGCTGTGGGTTTCACATAAACAGAATCAGACAAAACAAAAGCATGAGCACTGTGTAACTTTTCTGATGTGGGGCCTTGTCTCCATGGAGATGTTCAAACACAGAACAAAACAAACAAAAACAAAACACACACCTGCACAAGTCCGTCCTCCTGAGACCTGACGTCCTCAGATGTGGACATCACATTTTGGGTCTCGGCCACAATGCAAATTTTTATAAGAAGAAAAACAGCAACAAGAACAGCAACAATGCAAATATATTATATATATTCATTTTTTAAGTTTAGAATGTTTAGAATATTTTATTTTATGTATTTATTTTTCTTCCTGCTCCTGTCTCTTCACATGAGACACTTTGTTCCAAGAGACACATTTTGTTTTTACTTTAGGGTCTTAATAAATATATATTTTTTAAATCATTATTCAAATGTTTTATCAAAATGATTAAAATGTCACATATGAGGACATTTGATTTACAGATTTTTTTCTCCGAAACGACATAAAGTAAAAACATAATTATTTGTTTTTAGACTCATCAGGTCCAAATAACAAAGAGAAATGAATAAAGTCACAAAGAGCTCGAGTCTGAGGAGCATAAGTCTGAACAGGTGATCCGTTAAACAAGTCCATCTTAAATAACATCACAGTCACAAGCTAGCATTAGCATTAGCATTAGCATTAGCCAACAGTTTTTCAGTCACTTTCACCTTTTTGTGTAAAGTCAAACTCTTAATCAGGACCATGAGCTTCTTTCAATCACTTTTATATTTTTTCTTGAGTTTTCAGACGATGTTAAAACTTGTTGTCAGTGTTTGCTCATGTGTCACCATGGTAACTGCTGAACATTCCACCATAGAGATACATGTAGAACGTCCCCAGAGTGATATGGTTAAATATCTCCTCATAAAAGAGTCGCGCTCCTGGACCGTGATGTGAGTAAAAGTGTAAAAGTGACTGTTCACGAGCTCTACACAATGTTCCATTCAGTATTTACCTCACGTGAACCTTTCCGCTCTTTTATTGGTCCATGTGGAAAGTTTTGGTCAGCGCTGAATTACAGCTTCAGAAACTATTAAAAAACCTTTACAAGTTTTACACCAGGACTCTGCTGCTGGAACATCACGAGGCTCATTTCAGCGGGAGTTTAACGGTGGGATCTCATCTTTTTCTTTCTAAATTGTTTGCATTTTTATTACTGATTAACTCTGAACCAGCACAAGAATAATCACAGGAGCAGAGCAGGCGACAGATTTGTGCACAAAAACATCTGGTGTCTTAATAACAGTTTAGTTTAATATTATCACAGTCAAACGTTTTATTTAGATTTTCATAATTCCAGAGGATAAAGACTCTCCCACTCTCAGTTTGGACCATTTTAAACTCGTCTGAGTCTCGCTCGTCTCTGTCTCTTATTCGTTTGTAGATCTTTGACATGAACGGATCTAAAAGATTCCATAAGAGCTGAAAGTCCCGTGACGACTATAGGTCTGTCCTGGCCCCCTCAGACGCTCCGTCCAAACAAATCCTTATAAGGAAACAGCAGCAAACGTCCAGCAGTAAACCTGTCAGAGCATGAAGGTTTAGACTCTGCACTGCTCCAGGGAGTTAAACTGTTACCCTCCAAAACAAGAGGGTGTGTATAAAACAACAAGAGGGGATATATAAAAAATAAGAGGTTATATATCAAACATAAGGTTCTACATCAAACACCCTGGAGCTTGGGGTGGGTGATCGACAGTGAGCGTCTGCTGGTCGCTCCTTTCCCCATGGGGCCGTCCTCCTCTGGACTCACCACCTGCAGGAGGCTCCATAAGGGGCCGGGGCAGAGGGATCAGGGCGGCAGGTGAAGCTGGAGGCCTCGACCATCGGATCTCTGGACAAGGAGCATCTCCCAGATCCCAGGGGGGGCTGGGGACATGTTTTCCGCCTCTATCGTCGCCGCAGACCAGGGTGGGGGGTCCCTCTGTTTAAGAAGGGGAGGCTGTTTAGTTTCTCCAGTGTAACGCTCACTGCACTGACTGGAGCACTGGAGAAACAGACACTCCATAAGAGAATGAACCAACACGAGAGAGAGCAGCTCAGGACACAGTCTGCTGTTCATCTCCATCTCACACACACTGACCACTGCTTTGAACAGAGAGAGGGTCAGATCTGAGCCACAGAAAAGAAATGGTTTAAGAGGAGAGTTAAAGAAGAGATTTTTGTAGGAAAGACAATCCTTCTTTGAACAGGAATAGAGGCATAAGACGTCCAATCTATAACTCCATCCTCAGACCCAAAGCAAACAGGAACAAAAAGAAGAATAGGCGGATTACAGACTGAATAGGGCGGTTAAGGCTGAAACTGGAGACAGTGTCATTAGCTCCTCCCCTCAGACAGATATAAGGCAGTGTCCAGCAGGAATCTGACCACAACTGAAGAAGTGTCTTGGACGAGCAGCCAAACGTCTTCACTCCTTCAACAATTTGTCCAGTGACAGATTTAATTTTGTCTTTTGCTCTGGATCAGACCTGGACGACTGAGGGACACACACAGACATCCTAAAACTAACGATACATTTAGCTCATTTAAAGTTTTCACTGTCCATGACGTGTCCAAACTGGAGAAAACAAAAGGCTGTTTTATTCATAATAATCCACCGTCCTCCTGGTCCCTGTGCAGAGTCGACTGAGTTCTCTTTATGTCAAGTCTAGTGAGAAAGGATTGTAATAGTTTCAGATTTTAACACACACATTGACATTAGCAGTGACTGTCGTGTTAATGTCTTCAGTCCACCACTAGAGGGCGTCGATTTTACCCAGAATGTGAATAAACCAACCCACAAGAAACACATGAGATCAGAGACCTAAATGTTCAAAACTCCATATCATCAGAACATTTTCTAATGACCTTTCAGTTTATCCTTAAAGATGATCCTGCTCCACAGAATAAAACTATAAAAGAACAACATCTGAAAATGTATTTTAAACTTCAAAGAAATAAAAGAGCCGATATTTAGGGACACGTCATGTGTCATTCATCCTGTAGACAGAAACAGGACTGTTAGGCCCAGACCCCCGGCCCCAGACCCTCTGCTCCAGACCTCCTATATATATATATATATATATATATATATATATATATATATATATATATATATATATATATATATATATATATATATATATACATAAATATATTTTACCTTTACGCTTTGTATAAAGTTTAGTATTTCAAATGTTATTATGTGAAAAATCATAAATATTTCTTTGACCTGGTTAATGGGACTTGAACCTCTGCACAGCGTCTGTGTGGCTCTAATACTTTTTTTATTTTATAAATTCTAAGTATTTATTTTTTATTAATTGTATTTATTATTTCATTAATTATATATATACATTTAAATTTGTATTATTTAAGTATTTTTTATTGTATTATTAATTATATTATTATTATATTATTCTCCGGAGCCGTGGATCACTGATCTGGACAAAGCAGCACCGTGGAGACCAGCAGGAGTTTGACTCATTCAGGAAAGTTACACAGTGCAGCTTTAAATGTGCCTGTATGTGGCTGTTTGTACCTCAGTCTGAAGTAAAAAAAAAACAGGACGACACCAAATACTTTTATATAATTTATCTTCCAAATGTGTTCAAAATATTTTTAAAAACACTGTTCCAGGTGTTTTTTTTACAGTCCAAAGATTTTTAGCCCAATGCCGTTTAAATCCGCCTCGTCGTTTACGATGTTTGTCAGTTCAGTTTTGGTTGTCCAGGTTTGTCGAATGATACGAGTGTAAATCGTCTCCGATCAGCTCCGTCACTGCGAACGAGACAAACAATGAGCTCCTGTCTGAAAACATACATTTACACACAGTATTTACACGCCACAGACGAGAAAAGAGGACTGTACTGATGACATGACGCTGGGGTGTTCTACATGTTTGTCTATGGAGAAATGTTCAGCAGTTTCCACAGAGACACAAAGCACAGCAGCAAACACTGTCCAAAAAACTAACGCAAAAGTCTTAAAAACTCTTGAAACAATAAAAAACTGATTTAAAGAGCAGTATCTGTGCTTTACTTCAGTACTTTTTACAGTGTGTACTTTTTACTTCGACTTACTTTCTACTCCACTACATTTTTAAACTGTAAAGTAAAAATATTTTTCATATGATTTGAGGGGTTATTTTTACCAAGTTTGTGGAAACATCCAGACTAAAGTTTTTCAAGCTTCAACTTTGAGCAAAACAAAAATAAAAACACAAAATTCATAAAACACAGTGATTCTTATATTTACTGTGAACAAAATCTCTGGTGTGAAATACTTTTACTTTTTATTCTTTAAGTACATTTTTAAACGTGTACTTAAATACTTTTACTTAAGTAGACTTTTGCCCTCTGTATCTGTAAATAAGTAAATATAAACCCCGTGTCCTCTGTGTGTGTATAAACTAAAAAAACTACATGATTTCACTCTGGATGTTGTTCTTTCTACATTTAAAAAGTAAAAAACACCAAACAAACTGATAAACGTGTGACCCATGACGTCCCCGTGTGGAAAGTCCCGCTGCTTTACGCCGTACGCACCTTCTTCAAACGTGATGTGCTGCATGCTGCTGCTGAACTCTAGGGGGCACTCTAGAGCCTTTCCCTCTTTGTCTCCTCCGTGCCTCCCCTGCACCTCCCACCCGTCGAACTGCGAGTACTGCACCGGGCACATGTCCTGGTACTGACCGGACGACGTGGACAGCAGCGGAGGGGGCGACGGGCACACTTCCTGCGGGTAAACCGAGTGGAATTGTGGGTACGGGGAGGAGGGCATGGGGGGCAGGGGAGAGGTGGAGATGGGGCTCCCCGCCGGGAACGGGCTGAGAGAGGAGGAGTGCGACGGAGAGGGGGAGGAGGATAAATACGGAGAGTCCAGCCACGGCGAAGGGGAGGGGGGTTGGGGACCGCGGGGGTAGAAGGGAGGAAGGAGCTCGGTGAAGCCCAGCTCCAGGTTCTCAAAGCTGGGCTGACGTTCAGAGAGAAGCCCCCTGGTGTCCTCCACGGGGACGGCCTCAGGTTTAGAGGAGGAGGAGAAGGAGGAGGAGTCGTCCGGGTAGAGGATGGAGGGGCAAGGAGGGGAGTAGGGGTACAGGGGTAAGTGGAAGCCCAGGGAGCGGTCTTCGTTTGAGGGGTCGGGGCGCAGCTGGAGCGCCCCCTGGTGGTGGTCGATGGGAGGAGGATGGAGAGAGTCCAGAGGAAGAGTGGAAGGACGAGGTAAGAGCGGCTCGGACTCTTTGAACATGACTGGACACAAAATACAAAACAGAGATGCACAATTTCACTAAAGCAAAGAGAACAAATGCTGTGGTTTTGTTTCATTCACAAACTCTCTGTTCCACCTTGTGATGTCATCATGTGGTGATACAGGAAGTGCTCCATTGTGTTTTTAAACTCCACCTTCACTAGAATCATTTGGATCATTTCAGCTTCTGGAATTGACAATCTACTACTGAACTAAAGGTAAAAGGAGCTGTTAATTTAGAAACTACCACTTCATGACATCACAAGGTGGAACAGAGCATTTTGAGCTTTGGTGATATAAAGCAGGATTACTGAAATGTGTGAATGAAACAAAACACAACTCCAGGTGTTTTTGACGATGAAACGGCGTTAGAACACGGCTGAGGGTGAACGCATTTGTGTTTTACTGTAATAAAAGATGTTTAAATGAAGTTGTACTGAGGTTAAAAAGGCTTTTCTGGTGGAGGTTCTCGCCACCTGTTTGTCGCCATGGAGATTTTATTGCTTTGCTGACGATGTTCCAGAGTATCGCATTACACTTATCTCCATGGAGACTGTGACCAGATGTGGAGAGTCACAGCAGAGTGAAGTGCTCCAGTAAGAATAAACTTATTTTTCAAGGTATTTTTATCAGTAAAACACTTTTAAAGCCAAACTGTGAGGAAGCACTGACAAACCTGTGGAGCCTTTAACACGGAGAGTAAAACATGGAGAGTAAAACACGGAGAGTAAAACACAGAGAGTAAAACACGCAGAGTAAAACACAGAGGGTAAAACACAGAGGGTAAAACACAGAGAGTAAAACACGGAGAGTAAAACACGCAGAGTAAAACACAGAGAGTAAAACACGCAGAGTAAAACACGGAGAGTAAAACACAGAGAGTAAAACACGGCTTTGGTCTGAGGTTATTTCTCTTGGAGCTCATGTGATGGAGACAGAGAACATGGGCTGATGTTGTGTACGATGTGTTTTTCTTACTGGGCAGATATTTAAACGAGTGCGTGCCGCTCCTCTTCCTCTTCCCGTTGGAGACGTACAAACTGACGGAGACTGGACGGTTCATGGAGAGGTCGCTGTAGGCGGGGACTCGTACACACAACAGGCACTGGGACAAAGAAAGGGTTAGATACACGCTTAGGACGCACGATACACGCTAAGGACGCACGATACACGCTAAGGACGCACGATACACGCTTAGGACGCACGATACACGCTAAGGACGCACGATACACGCTTAGGACGCACGATACACGCTAAGGACGCACGATACACGCTAAGGACGCACGATACACGCTTAGGACGCACGATACACGCTAAGGATGCACACAGACCTGCGGACAACACAACACACATCAACACAACGCACATCAACACTGGGACTAATATACTAATTTATAAATAATAAACCCAGGACTAGAACAGGACCAAACCAGGTCCACCTCAGGACTAAACTGGATTGATCTCTGTTGATCTAAATTCATGTGCTGCCCATCGATTGGTCGACTAAAAAGGGGGCGTGGTAAAACTCTCAAAACTATTCTATCGCCGTGTCTCAGTTTGACAGTTTCACACTTTGTCGGCGTGACTTCCGGCGTGACAAGGCCTGTCCCGTTTCACGCACCAACGAATGTGGCCGATAAATGTGCCCTGTGTTTCCATGGAGATGAACGTGCCATGAACCAAGTGTCTGAGCAGACACTTCTGTATCCCATCATGCACCAGACGTCACTTTTACAGGAGAAAAGTCTGCGGGCGCTACAGAATACACTTTTAAATGGAAGTTCAGGTTCACCTTAACTACAACAGACCGACAGGAAACTTAAAAACTGAATAAAAAGCAGCTGTCACGGTTGCTAGGCGACGTAACATAAGCACAGGTCGATGTCCGGGTCGCGGCGGACGCCTGTCCCATTTCAACAAGGCCTTAGCGGTGGACAGAGGAGCGCCCTTCATCGGTCGGGCCCTTCAAAGGTGCAGCCGGTGAATTGAGACACGGCCTGTGTCTGTATCTGACCCAAACTGCACTGACACGACTCCACCTGCAGGGGGAGCTCATGCAAAAACTACTATTTATGCAGAAAAAAGTACAAGAAAACAGTGTATTCATGTAAAACCAGATTAAAATTGTGAATCATGAGTTTAAAGTGACTTTTTACAGATAAAAAACGCCTTTAGGTCAAAAGAATAAAAGATAATAATAATAAAAGATAATTCAGAAGTAAAATACAAAGTGAAATGGTTGTTTATAGTAAAACTGAGCTGAGGTTAGTCCTGGTTTGGATCATCTCATTCACACACAGATAACAGTTTTACCTCGGTGCTGTTGTCTCTGTCCACATGTGCCTCTTCTTCCCACTGAACTTTTCCATCTGAACAAACCACAGACGCAGATTAAAGGAGCTGCTTCTGTTTCTTGTGTCATAAAGTCAAAAGTGTCTTGTCCCAGTGCAGATCTAAAGTAAATGATCACACTGCTTTGTGCTGTCATAGAATTATACTGAATTTTTATCGCCAACGAACCAGGAAGTACTGCAGGTGCTCTGTTAGAATGCTAGTTGTTGTTAGCATTAGCGCGAGGCTAAACTCCACTCTTAAATCTTGGTTGTTTTGTGCTGTGAATAATTTGAATGTTAAAGTTTTAGCAAAGACAGAGCTGCAAACAAAGTCAAGCAGTTTAGTTTTTTGACTAAGAAAATAAAACCGGAGAAGGTTTTAACAGTTTGGTACAGTTAAGAAAAGCAGAATAAAAAACAAATAGTCACGGTTAAAGAGACATAAATAAAAGTGTGACCTGTTCCTCTCTCCATGAACACGACTCTGGAGATGGGGAGGAAGTTGTTTCCGCTCAGCAGTAACTCGTCTCCTCCTTCAGCCGAACTCGAGCTGAGACTCAGGGACTCGACGGCCGGGAGCTCCTGAGCCGAGCGCTGAGCTGAGGAGCAAAAACACGTTTATCTCACACGTCCTTTTATGTGCTGTGTTTGTCCTGCTGTTCTTGGACACTGAAATTTACCCAGAGTGGGACAAATAAAGATTCATTAATATCAGAAGAAAATGTGTAAATGTGTCGACATTTTGTAAATAATGTCACGAAATACTTTAATTTAAATATATTTAATAACATAAATCACATGTTTCCTTCATTGACACAGTTTTACAAATGAAGTCGTCCCAGTGGAGGAAGTGTCTGGGAAGAGGGAAGTCTGGGCCTCACTGTTTTCACGACCGCGGATAAAGACGAACGAACACTAGAGACGAGACGCAAGAAACTTGACTTTATGACATTTCAAATACAAATCTTAAATCATTTCTGTACGTCTCTGTCTCTGATCAGGGTCAGAAAATTCACTTAAATTACTCCTCGTTTTAGATTCGAGATTTTGAAATATCCTTCCTGTACTTCGTCTTTTTGTCGTTTCTTGCCCCTGACGTGGCTGAAGCTGAAGCTCATGAGGAGGACGAGGTTTGAGCTCCACTTTAATAAAATATACTAAATACTGAGCAGAGTTAACTTTTTCCTGTTACATAACTCCTTAAATCTTGTTCTATAAACTTTATAAACTTTCAGTTCGTGTGAATAAAATGCAGTTTATTCACAGGTGGATAAACTGTCAGAGTCAGAGCTGCTGCTCAAGTGTCGTCGTTTTATCTCCAGAGGAAATTTACAGCTGTTTATATCTGAGCTGCACATTCCACCGGACGCTAATGCTAAGCTAGAGCTAGCACAGTGTACAGCAGCATTAGCAACAGTCTGTTAGCACAATGTTAGCACAATGTTAGCACAATGTTAGCATGTCTACACAGTGTGTTTAGTGCTGGGGCTTCAGTCATTATTTAAAAACACTTGTGTTCGACTAAAGAAGATCAACACGGGCCAGGTGGAAACTGATGTAGCAGACGCAGACAGACTACACCTACCCAGGCTCTATATGAGTCTGCTACACCCCTGTCTCCTGCTACACCCCTGCCTCCTGCTACACCTCTGTCTCCTGCTACACCTCTGTCTGTTGCTACACCCCTGTCTCCTGCTACACCTCTGTCTGTTGCTACATCTCTGTCTGTTTCTACACCTCTGTCTGTTGCTACACCTCTGTCTGTTGCTACATCTCTGTCTGTTGCTACACCTCTGTCTCCTGCTACACCTCTGTCTCCTGCTACACCTCTGTCTCCTGCTACACCTCTGTCTGTTGCTACACCTCTGTCTGTTGCTACACCTTATCTGTTGCTACACCTCTGTCTGTTTCTACACCTCTGTCTGTTGCTACACCTCTGTCTCCTGCTACACCTCTGTCTGTTGCTACACCTCTGTCTGTTGCTACACCTCTGTCTCCTGCTACACCTCTGTCTGTTGCTACACCTCTGTCTGTTGCTACACCTCTGTCTGTTGCTACACCTCTGTCTGTTGCTACACCTCTGTCTGTTGCTACACCTCTGCCTGTTTCTACACCTCTGCCTGTTTCTACATCTCTGTCTGTTGCTACACCTCTGTCTCCTGCTACACCTCTGTCTGTTGCTACACCTCTGTCTGTTGCTACACCTTATCTGTTGCTACACCTCTGTCTGTTGCTACACCTCTGTCTGTTGCTACACCTTATCTGTTGCTACACCTCTGTCTGTTTCTACACCTCTGTCTGTTGCTACACCCCTGTCTCCTGCTACACCTCTGTCTCCTGCTACACCTCTGTCTGTTGCTACACCTCTGTCTGTTGCTACACCTTATCTGTTGCTACACCTCTGTCTGTTGCTACACCTCTGTCTGTTGCTACACCTCTGTCTGTTGCTACACCTCTGTCTGTTGCTACACCTCTGTCTGTTGCTACACCCCTGTCAGTGCTTTCACACACGGTGTAACTTACAGCACTCTATGGGCAGTGAGGCGACCTGCAGAGCCAGCACTCGCCCTGGGGGTCCCACAGGGGGCGCTAGAGGGAGGTGAGTCCGAAACACCAGACGCACTCTCGTGTTCTTCCTCCCCACGTCCGTCTCTCCTTTCCTCAGCTCGATGTCCGAGTTCCTTAACTTCAGGATCCCGGCGCAGTCGATGCTGCGGAGAGAGCGACACGTTACACAAAATAAACACACAAAAACACGACACACAACAACACACATGCTGACTGTGATAGGGCTCTGAAGGGGGAGTGACTTAGAGAGGGGAGGGAGACTCAGCGTAAGTTGAAACACATGTTAATACATTGTGTTTGGCAAAAATAGCATTTTCAAAACAATAAAAGGAAACATGGAGATGGACACATGTTCTGTGTTAAAGACGTAAATGATTCTGAGCACGAGGAAAACACAAACTTTTACAGTTTTGGAAAGAACAAAGTATCAGACTAAGATTTTAATGGACAGGATTAGAATCGACTCGTCCTTTTTACGCAGGACCCAGACTGAAGTATTTTCTACAGTATTTAAAATCTGTGACCAGCTCCTGCTAAAAAACAGAAACAATCCAGGGATTAAGACGGAAACTCAGAGTTTAGGAAAATGTCTGAAGACGGAAAGGCTCAAGGTCAAGTTTCAGCTGCTACTGCAACTACACACAGACCTGCAGTTACACACAGACCTGCAGTTACACACAGACCTGCAGTTACACACACAGACCTGCAGTTACACACACAGACCTGCAGTTACACACAGACCTGCAGTTACACACAGACCTGCAGTTACACACACAGACCTGCAGTTACACACACAGACCTGCAGTTACACACAGACCTGCAGTTACACACAGACCTGCAGTTACACACACAGACCTGCAGTTACACACAGACCTGCAGTTACACACAGACCTGCAGTTACACACAGACCTGCAGTTACACACAGACCTGCAGTTACACACACAGACCTGCAGTTACACACAGACCTGCAGTTACACACAGACCTGCAGTTACACACACAGACCTGCAGTTACACACACAGACCTGCAGTTACACACAGACCTGCAGTTACACACACAGACCTGCAGTTACACACAGACCTGCAGTTACACACAGACCTGCAGTTACACACACAGACCTGCAGTTACACACAGACCTGCAGTTACACACAGACCTGCAGTTACACACAGACCTGCAGTTACACACAGACCTGCAGTTACACACAGACCTGCAGTTACACACACAGACCTGCAGTTACACACACCCTCTGTGTCCTGTACAGCTGCAGACTCACACACTTACACACACACACACACACACACATCATCTTTATTTACAAAGCTACACTGGTAAAACTTCCACAGCCATCATTACCAGACCAGATCTGTGGAGAGACTGACCTCACAGAGCCAGAGGACACAGGGTTTGGACTCTGTGTCCCTCATTTATGAGACAAACTCAAACTAAACCGTGTCATTCCCTGAAGTTTAATCGTCTTTTCAAACTGTCAGTGTTTTAACTGAAGCCTGAGGACCAGCTCCACGGAGCTTCTCCTGATAAAATAAAATAAATACTCACAGTGCAGTCATGTTGTTTTCTGGAGTGAGGGGGATGTCCAGCAGTTTGGTCCCAGCCTGGACGCTCTCATGAGACGCCGTGCCCACCATCTTCCCCGTCACTCTGAACACACCAGGAAATCACCAACGCAAAACTGAACATCTAAGATCTCAAACTGTCAAACATGTGCGAGTCCCGTCTGAAGGAGCTCGTGCCACAGTTTGAGAAACATCAGCCTCTGATGTAATAAATAAAAATAAAATAATAATAATATAATAAAAATAAAAATATAAATGTACCTGTGGATTTGATAAAAAGGGTGTGGCCTGATGGATCTGTCGTCTGCTGTTCCCACAAACACCTGAAGAGAAAGAGGCTTCCGCTCCGAGTATCCACACAACTGTGACACAAAGAGAGGAGGAGAGAGGAGGAGAGAGGAGGAGGGGAGGAGAGGAGGGGAGGAGAGGAGAGGAGGAGAGGAGGAGAGAGGAGGAGAGAGGAGGAGAGGAGGAGGAGAGGGAAAGGAGGAGAAGAGAGGAGGAGAGGAGAGGAGGAGGAGAGGAGAGGGAAAGGAGGAGAGGAGAGGAGAGGAGGAGGGGAACAGGAGGAGAGGAGAGGGAGATATTAACATATGTCGCATAATTAAAGCTGGACGTGTCGTGTACCTTTACGACCGGGTGTCCAGAGGGCGTGGCCTTCACGGCGCCTCGGCTGCCCTCCGTCTCGTAGTGCGCTCGGTGATGAGGACGAGGCTGGACCTCGATCTTCAGCTCAAACTGATCAAACTGAGACGGGAGAGGCCAGTCCAGAGGAGGCAGAGCCGTGGACCTGCAGAGGGACATGTCCCGTTTAGAGTCACAGCTGCACTTTATACTCAGGACGCACCGATCCGATACTGGGATCAGATATCGGTTCAAAATATTGTCGCAGTCGGCCCCGAAAGTCTCAGAATTTTCAATCTTTTATTTAGACAAAGTTGCTCTGTGGTTATTTGAGACATAAATAACAGCTCCATGAACATTTAGATCAGTTTTGTCTTATTTTATTTGTGTTTTAAGGAAGTAAATGCTGTTTTCAGTCTCTGGTATCAGTTGATATCGGGTATCAGCAGATACTTAAAGACATAGTATCGGAATCGGTACCAGACCTGAAAAAGCTGGATCATTTGGAGCATTTTCATTCTCTGCGTCGTGGACATTATGAGTCTAAAGCCTCGTCCAGTCACTCAGCGACGCTCGTGTTATTACAAATATTATTTACATGGTTTATTCTCTTCACCTGGAGATAAGAGGCTACGACCTGCCACAGCTGCCCTGAGGCAGACTGATGAAAGTGAAGCTGCTCATCTGTGCCATAGAATCATCCGTCCATTATTCACAAACACAGTAACAAGAGGTTTGGACATGGACACGGCTATTGGACAAACGGCTCTGTGGTTATGTCTAATGGTGACAGTGAGGGTGTGGGCCGGGTTAGGGGTTAGGGGTTAGGGGTTAGGGGTTAGGGTTCCTACATATTTGTACTTTTCAAACGGCCCTTTTGATTGATTAAAAACTTTCTTGACTTTCTGATTTAAACTTTCCTCTTCACCTCTGACCTGTTAAAGCTGTATTTGTGTCTGTACTCGTGTCTGTGTTTGTGTCTGTATTTGTCTGTACTTGTGTCTGTATTTGTCTGTACTTGCGTCTGTACTTGTGTCTGTATTTGTCTGTACTTGTGTCTGTACTTGTGTCTGTACTTGTGTCTGTATTTGTCTGTACTTGTGTCTGTACTTGTGTCTGTACGTGTCTGTACTTGTGTCTGTACTTGTGTCTGTACTTGTGTCTGTACTTGTGTCTGTGTTTGCGTCTGTACTTGTGTCTGTACTTGTGTCTGTACTTGTGTTTGTGTCTGTACTTGTGTCTGTACTTGTGTTTGTGTCTGTATTTGTGTCTGTGTTTGTGTCTGTACTTGTGTCTGTGTTTGTGTCTGTACTTGTGTCTGTACTTGTGTCTGTACTTGTGTCTGTACTTGTGTTTGTGTCTGTGTTTGTGTCTGTGTCTGTACTTGTGTCTGTACTTGTGTTTGTGTCTGTACTTGTGTCTGTGTTTGTGTCTGTGTCTGTACTTGTGTCTGTACCTGAACAGGGGGCTGTGAGCGTTGGCCCTGGTCCTGCCCCAGACCAGAGCGGGGGGCACAGGGAGGTAGTCCATGCCCAGCGGAGGGGCCTCTCTCCTGGGCAGAGGCTCGGGCAGAGGGCAGGGGGAGGTGTGTCCTGGAGCCTGCTCCTGCTCCACCTCCCGCGGGGACAACTGAGACAGAGGAGCGTCAGGAGTATCGAAAATCAGATACTCATCAATACTAAGACTAGAATCAAAACTAGATACTCGTTTGAGCAGGAATCGATACTAAAAAAGTCACATTCACAGGACGGAAATGAACCTTTTCTGAAGATCTTTAGACTGATCCTGAGCTGCATCAGAACAAGTATAAGACACACACACTAGTTTATGTCCATTTGTCTTTTATCGCAGAGTAAAAATTTGAATTTAAATCATTTAAACGTCTTTTCTCTGTCCTCACCTGCTCCAGTGACGTCTTCCTGGTTTTCTGAGGGACACTGAGTTCACACAGGATCAGACCCTGGGTTTGAGAGTCAGCCTCAAGATTACACCCCTGTGGAAGAAATGATTTTATTTCTTATTGTCATCGTGTTTATCCATTTACATAATAATATAATCACATCCCCACAGACGATGTGTCTTTAGGCAAGACACTTCACTCACATTGCCCAGTGTGAATGTGGTGTGTGTCAGAGGAGCAGCCTCACTCCTGTTAGTCTGATCACAGTAAAGTGATTGTGTAACGCTTGAAACTGTAAAGTGATCTGAGCATCTAAAAAATTATTATTATTATTATTATTATTATTATTATTATTATTATTATTATTATTATTATTATTATTATTATTATTATTATTATTAACATCATCATCATCATTAACCCGGGCCCTAAACCCATTTGAAATGTTTTGTGTGGCGCCTAAAACAAACACTGGGCTTTTCTCCAACATCAGAGCACCACCTTCACCATTTTCACTCCACCCACCTCCCCCTGCGTATCCTCAGAGTAGCTCCCCCTTCTGGACGTGCAGGGCGACGCCAGGGGGCTGTTCCTTCTCCTCTTTCCTCCTGGAGACGTGGGTCTGGACTGAGGGGACAGACCAAAGTTGACCGTGGCCTCGTTCAGCTCCTCGTCCTCCACAGACAGAGAGTCACAGCTGGAGGCGGGACTGAGCCAACCCCGAGACGAGGGGCTGGAGACGGGACTGGGACTGACGGAGCCGGGACTGCGCTCTCTGTAGGAGAAGGGGTCCAGGAGAGGCAGGTACAGACGCTCCCTGTCCCACCCTGAGCAGAGGAGGAGGAGATTTAATGACACACAATGACATCACACTGTGGAGTCACGGGTCACAGGTGGAGTCACAGGTGGAGTTCACTGTGTCAGATACAGATGTGTGACCTGGTTTATGGTTTATATCTGTGTAATTCCTGGTCCACATGTAACAAAGACTGACACAAAGTTCAGCATCTTCTCCGTCAGTTTAAATAAACAAAAGTCAAATGATTTTTTCACCACAGCTTCATAAAGTGAGATTAATCTGACGAGTTTGTGGTGCCATTATTCAACGTAAAAGACCCCAGAGATTGTGTCAGTTGAAAGGACTTTACTCTGTAGAGGCGGACGCTCTCGCCGCCGATGGACTCGAATGTCGTCTCAAAGCAGAGAGGCTCTTTAAATATGTCACTGTCATCACGGCGGAACATTCTGACACTTCCTTTAACATGATTTTTATGGCTAAAAACAATAAAAGTCGAGGTGAGATAATGGTCTATAATGTGCTCAGTCCAATACATTAATACGACGAGTTCATGGAGCCGATCCCAAACTAAGAACATTCAACATTTGTGGATCAGACGTTTGCAGATTTCTTTCAAAAACAGTGACTCTCATTGAGTTACTTGAGTTGAGTTTACGATGTGATCATTTCAGACGGAGGACAGGGGTCTATACACTCAGTTTTTGTTAGAATTCTCCAAACTTCTGCTCCACAAATGTTGAACTTTGTAGAGCTGATTCCAAACTAATAATGACAAACTCTTCATATTAATGTATCGGCTTAAAATCCTTTCAACTGACAACGATCTTTTGAGTCTTTTGAGTTGAAAAAATGGCACCACTTTCTGATGCTATTGTAAAAAAATAAAATAAAATCCCTTTATCTACACATGTGTGACCAGTTAAATCAGGTCTATGCTGCAAACTGCACATTTCAGAGCTTTTAACCGTCTTAAAGTCGTTTCTTCTCATTGAGCCTCTGCAGTTCTAACGACAGAGCAAACACAAACACTAAAGGTCTGATTCCCACGCCGTCCCGGTCGCTCTCACCTCCTCCGCCGCCTGAGTTGATGTCCCAGCATGAGGACAGGCTCGGGGACTCGTCCTCTGGAGAGATGGTGGTGATCTGGATACTGGGACACTCCACCACACGAGACTCGGACACCTGCAAAACAACAACGACGTTTAATCACCGAGTTTCAGACGACGTCACAATATAAAGACCAACAGATTTAACACGGACGACATCGGAAATGATCAGGTTCATTTGGATGTTTCATGTTAAAGTACGACATAAACAATAGAACTGTGTGTGACCCTTGACCCCTGACCCCATCTGAGAGTGACATCACATTTGAGCGTCCGGATCCACCAGCACAAACTGATCATGTCCAGGTTTAAAGGTGAAGTTTCATGTTTTTTTCTGGTTCAGCCTCAGTTTGGTGGAAAATATTGATCAGAGTTTTATATCAGATAAGAAGTACAAAAATACAGGAAGTAGCGTAGTAGTAGTAGTAGTTTTTATTTGAGTCAGAGCCGAATTTGCATCAAAATTCCACTTGTCACTGACTACGGCAACACACACACGGACAAACTACATGTAATCTGCTGTGTGTTTGTTTGGTCTGGTCTGTTTTTACTTGGACAGGGACAGTGGGACAGTGGGACAGTGGACGACGTCACACTGACCTTAAACAGTAAAGATGTTTGGTGTCAGGTTAAAGCAAAAACACTAATCTCCACCTGTCGTCCCTGGACAAGCTGACGTTAAGTAAGAAGAACAGTTTAAACGTGCTGATCTGAGGTAAATGTGAGCCCAGCGTTGGGGTTAACTGCACGTTTAAATGGTAAAAACCTCCAGCAAAGACACAAGAGCAGACAAACATGGAGGCTCTGATCTGAGGTTAATATTTCATGTGTTTGTGTCACAGCCAGACGGGATTTTTTTTATCAAAATAAACTTTATCAAACTTTATTTACAAACTCTATTTACCAGGACCAGGAAACTCCGCCCACAATCAGGGACGTTTTACTCGCAAGGAAGACATTTTTTAAACCTTAACTTGAATAAAGTTGTTGTCTTTTATATTTATTAGTCAGGTCAATACTGTTGTGAAGTTCAGACACATTTTAACGTTCATTTACATCGTTTACATCGTCGTTTCCAGGTCACAGTTGTGGAGTTTGTCTCTACATTTGTCACATCTGCAGCTCGTGTCAAACAGGAAGTAACAGAAAAACAAGAAATCATTTAGTAAAATCTTAAATATAATGATGTTAAATATGTTTTCATGAAATCTGCACTTTAATACAGTCCAGTACCAAAGGTCAAAGGTCAGCCCTTGTTCTCCTGTTTGGTTCGACTGTTGTGTCATTGAGCAAGACAAAAATAAAAACAAATCTGCCCCAACACCAACTTCTCAACTTAAATATGAATCTCTGGATGAAAAGAAAAGAAACGCACTTTATTTTTATCGAGTGGGAAGTTTAAAATGTCAAACCCAGGATGAGTCACTGGTGAGATATTTTTTATTTTTGTTGAAAAGTGTCACAATCAAACGATGACGAACAAAGAAGAGCATCAGAGAAAAACAGCACACAAAGAGCACACAAACGCCACACAAGCGCCGCACAAACAGCACACAAACACCGCACAAACAGCAAAAAAACGGAACACAAACGCCGCACAAACAGCACACAAACGGCACACAAACAGCACACAAACGCCGCACAAACAGCACACAAACAGCACACAAACGCCGCACAAACGCCACACAAACAGCACACAAACGCCGCACAAACGCCACACAAACAGCACACAAATGCTGCACAAACAGCACACAAACAGCACACAAACACCGCACAAACAGCACACAAACGCCACACAAACGCCGCACTGATCCCCTGTCACACCTGAGGTGCAGTGGGGCATGCTGGGTAATGTGCAGATGTTTAAAGTGTCTCACCTGCACAGATCGCGCCGGCAGACTCTCGTACGTCCCACTGAACTCTCGGACCACGGCCCGGCGAGGGGGCGGAGAGTGCATCCCTGCCCTTGGATTGGATGACGGAGACAATGCTGCTCTCTGATTGGCTGAGGCTGGGGGACTTGGGATGGAGATGCAGCGAAGGCGCCCGTCTGAAATCAACGAAATAAATTTAACTTTGTGTCCAGACAAAAACTAAACTTAAAAACACGCTCTCAGATACTCGACAGTTTAAGGTCAGATTTCCTGTGAAAAGCTCTTATAAACTCATCATGGTGAGTCATTAGGACGATCTGAATGTGTGAGGTCAGAGGTCAGAGGTCAGAGAGGAGGAGCTTTGGAACAAACTGAACTTCAGCTTTAAAAACTGTAAAATACAGTCCCATAAGAATCATACACCAGGACTAAACCTGGACTAAACCAGGACTAAACCAGGTCTAAACCAGGACTAAACCAGGACTAAACCAGGACTAAACCTGGACTAAACCTGGACTAAACCAGGACTAAACCGGGACTAAACCGGGACTAAACCGGGACTAAACCGGGACTAAACCGGGACTAAACCTGGACTAAACCTGGACTAAACCTGGACTAAACCAGGACTAAACCAGGACTAAACCTGGACTAAACCAGGTCTAAACCAGGACTAAACCAGGTCTAAACCAGGACTAAACCAGGACTAAACCTGGACTAAACCGGGACTAAACCGGGACTAAACCGGGACTAAACCGGGTCTAAACCTGGACTAAACCTGGACTAAACCAGGACTAAACCAGGTCTAAACCAGGACTAAACCTGGACTAAACCAGGACTAAACCTGGACTAAACCGGGACTAAACCGGGACTAAACCTGGACTAAACCAGGACTAAACCTGGACTAAACCAGGACTAAACCTGGACTAAACCGGGACTAAACCTGGACTAAACCAGGTCTAAACCTGGACTAAACCAGGACTAAACCAGGTCTAAACCTGGACTAAACCAGGACTAAACCAGGACTAAACCAGGTCTAAACCTGGACTAAACCAGGACTAAACCAGGACTAAACCTGGACTAAACCAGGTCTAAATCAGGACTAAACCTGGACTAAACCAGGACTAAACCAAGACTAAACCTGGACTAAACCAGGACTAAACCTGGACTAAACCAGGTCTAAACCTGGACTAAACCAGGACTAAACCTGGACTAAACCAGGTCTAAATCAGGACTAAACCTGGACTAAACCAGGACTAAACCAAGACTAAACCTGGACTAAACCAGGACTAAACCTGGACTAAACCTGGTCTAAACCTGGACTAAACCAGGACTAAACCAAAACTAAACTAATACTAAACCAGGACTAAACCAGGACTAAACCTGGACTAAACCAGGACTAAACCAGGACTAAACCAGGACTAAACCTGGACTAAACCAGGTCTAAATCACGACTAAACCTGGACTAAACCAGGACTAAACCAAGACTAAACCTGGACTAAACCAGGACTAAACCAGGACTAAACCTGGACTAAACCAGGACTAAACCAAAACTAAACTAATACTAAACCAGGACTAAACCAGGACTAAACAAGGACTAAACCAGGTCTAAACCTGGACTAAACCAGGACTAAACCTGGACTAAACCAGGACTAAACCAGGTCTAAATCAGGACTAAACCTGGACAAAACCAGGACTAAACCAAGACTAAACCTGGACTAAACCAGGACTAAACCTGGTCTAAACCTGGACTAAACCAGGACTAAACCAAAACTAAACTAATACTAAACCAGGATTATAACGGGTCTAAACTAAGTCTACATCAGAACTAAATCTTTATCTTTTATCATCTCCCCCTCCGCTCTGTCGCTCTTTTCTTTCTCCTGCTCTTTCTCTTTCCTCTCTTCCCCTCCTCTCTCTCTCTCCCTACATTCCTTTACCCTCTTTCTTTCCTCCCTCTCTCCTCGTCTTCCCTGTTCCTCCTCTTCCTCCTCATTCTTTTACCTCCTCCCTCTCCTACTATTTCTCCCCTTTGTCTTTCTTTCTCTCCTCCCTCCCTTTCTCATCTCCTCTTCCAGACCAAGTATAAGACACACACACACACACACACAAACACACACAGACACACACACACACACACAGACACATGGACCACACTGAGGATTACACACACACACAAACACACACACGGAAAAGAACACAAAGTACAACATTTAACGTGGAACAGCACATTCTGTTATTCTAAATAAAGTGTGTTTTTTATTATCATTGTGGTATCGGATCAGTATCGAGTATTTATTTATTTATTTATTAGTTTATTTGACAGGGACAGTGTACATTAATATCATTGCTGCAAATGCACCAGAATTAGCCAAAAGGCTGTTTTTCATCTGTTGTCCCTGGACAGATGGACAGACCTGTCTCCCTAAAAACAAGAGTAAAAATATTATACAGTAAAAATTACAATATAGTATAGAAAAAACATTAAAAACAGATATAACAAACACTGTAAACAAAAGTGTTCAGAAAGGACAAACAAAACACAGGCATCATACAGACAGTCCACAGCCCACAACATCCAACTCAAGAGAAAACACAAGTGTGTGGTTAGTCAGGGGGGAGTCATTAGTAATGTTACTACACACATGTTTGATGTTATGAACTAGTTTTTTAAATGTTTTTTGAACAGAATGTAGGTGCTTATTTCTCTGATGTTCTGAGGGACCGAGTTCCTGTGCAGCTGTAACTGAAAAGGCTCTGACTGAAGACACTTGTCCTCAGAGGAACAGTCTCCTCAGACAGACCCTCGTGTGACCCTCTGAGCTGGTTCTTGTTTTCACAAACTGATTGAGTGGAGGGGATGACAGACCATTAATGATTTTATATATTAGACAGAGTTTTGAATACTTGATGACATTCTCCCAACTTAACAGTTTATGCTTCTGTAAAATGGTGCAATGATGATGATGTCTTGAAGGTTTTTTATCTAGAATCTTGATTGTCCGTTTGTGAAATGATCCAATGGGTTTTAGTGTTGTTTTCTTTGCCTGTGACCATGTTGTAAGACAGTATGTTATGTGAGAAAGGACCATAGCATGAACATTTTAGCTGCCTGCAGTGATAAATGTGACCTAATGAATCTGAAATTGGACAAGTTAAACTTTACACGGTTGCACACTTTTTTGATTTGTGATTTAAATGTTAGTTAAATGTTATCGAGTCCTTAGTATCGAGTCCTTAGTATCGAGTCCTTAGTATCGAGTCCTTAGTATCGAGTCCTTAGTATCGAGTCCTTAGTATCGTGACCCCCTCCTGTAGATTCTTCTGAGCTCTTTGTCTTTGGTTTGCAGAGCTCTTGTGTTGTGTTTGTGTTGCTCTTTTGTTGTGTTTTTGGTGTTCCCGGGCGCTCTCGCGTTCTCTCCTGTTCCCGGGTGCTCTCGTGTTCCCGGGCGCTCTCACGTTCCCGGGCGCTCTCACGTTCCCGGGCGCTCTCGTGTTCCCGGGCGCTCTCGTGTTCCCGGGCGCTCTCGTGTTCTCTCGTGTTCCCGGGCGCTCTCGTGTTCCCGGGCGCTCTCGTGTTCTCTCGCGTTCCCGGGCGCTCTCCTGTTCCCGGGCACTCTCCTGTTGCCGGGCGCTCTCGTGTTCTCTCGTGTTCCTGGGCGCTCTCCTGTTCCCGGGCGCTCTCGTGTTCTCTCACGTTCCCGGGCGCTCTCACGTTCCCGGGCGCTCTCACGTTCCCGGGCGCTCTCGTGTTCCTGGGCGCTCTCCTGTTCCCGGGCGCTCTCGTGTTCTCTCGCGTTCCCGGGCACTCTCCTGTTCCCGGGCGCTCTCGTGTTCCCGGGCACTCTCCTGTTCCCGGGCGCTCTCCTGTTCCAGGGCGCTCTCCTGTTCCCGGGCGCTCTCCTGTTCCCGGGCGCTCTCGTGTTCTCTCGTGTTCCCGGGCGCTCTCGTGTTCTCTCGCGTTCCCGGGCGCTCTCCTGTTCCCGGGCGCTCTCGTGTTCTCTCGTGTTCTCTCGTGTTCCTGGGCGCTCTCCTGTTCCCGGGCGCTCTCGTGTTCTCTCGTGTTCTCTCGTGTTCCCAGGCGCTCTCCTGTTCCCGGGTGCTCTCGTGTTCTTGGGCGCTCTCCTGTTCCCGGGCACTCTCCTGTTCCCGGGCGCTCTCCTATTCCCGGGCGCTCTCCTGTTCCCGGGCGCTCTCCTGTTCCCGGGCGCTCTCGTGTTCTCTCGTGTTCTCTCCTGTTCCCGGGCGCTCTCCTGTTCCCGGGCGCTCTCCTGTTCCCGGGCGCTCTCGTGTTCTTGGGCGCTCTCCAGCTCCATCAGGGCTCAAATGTTTCCTGGCAGCTCAGATCTTTCCGTGTGATTAAAACCTCTGCAGTTGTTGTGGATATTTGTCATAAAACAATGATTTACATGTTTGTGCTCAGACGGGAGTTTACGAGCCTCACAAACATTACGGCTGTTTTTTTTAGGAGAACCATTGTCGAATTTCACACATCTCTAACGCTCTAATGCCGTTTAAGCCCTGATAATAGTAAACTCCGCCTCCTGCACACGGAAAAACAGACGACTGAGGTGGAGAGACTTCAGAATCTAATTTGTTTTTTGTAAATATGATAATATCACACCACCCACAGTGAAGCTCCACATGCAGCTCATCGAGGCCAACAGTCATAACAACCACATAGCAACCAAAGAGCCAATCAGGAGCGAGGCTGTTGAATGTAACGCCCCTTCTCGCCCACACCACTGTTTTATCAGGGGGCGGGTGCTTAGCAACGCTGTCAATCAAACCTGTTGCTAACGCTAACAGGAGAGACCTCGGGGAAAGAAGGACCTGATTTGTCTGTTATTAATGTTCATATCTTGATTTACAGACACAATAGTGAAATAAAAACCCCAGGATCATGTAGAGGGTTAATACGAACATTTAAGACCAGAATGAGTCTGAAGCAGCAGAGACAGAAAGAGGACAGAGGGGACACAGAGAGGACACAGAGAGGAGACACAGAGGGGACACATAGGGGACACAGAGGGGACACAGAGGGGACACAGTTTAACACAGTGCGTGAACTGGAGCCAGAGTCGATGGAGCAGGAAGTGCATCTGTGATCACTTCCTGTCCGGCGGCAGCAGGTCAGCTCTGTCCGTTTATACAAACAGTCTAGGGCCGAGGTGTCCAGACTTTTCTCTTTAAGGGCCACACATAAAAACACAGATAAAGCTGAGGTCCACAGACTGGTCATGAAGACAGTGAATACTTCAAATCTGTTTTATTATTACAAGTTAAACTGAAGCACTCGACTTTTACTCACATCCTCAGACACATTAAATATTTGAAATGGGTTTGTTAAAGGAGATTTTCAGAAATGTACAGTAAAAAGTTCTGTTCAGGTAATATGGGCCAATTCACCTGGAAGATTGAGGGCCAAGAAAAATTGGTCTGAGGGCCGCATTTGGCCCCCGGGCCACAGTTTGGGCATGTCCAGTCTGTGGTCATCATGAGTGGTCCAGGGGCGTGTCCAGTCCTCTTCGTTACATAAGAGCACGTACAGTTGTGTTTATGTTGTATAATTGTGAGAGTTTAGACAAATGTGCATAAAATCTGTGCCATTAAAACTGGAAATTGTGTCTTTGTCTGAAATGTTCCACAGTATGGCATTCTTTGGCTTTTGCACTGTTGTACATTTGTTGTACATCTGTTGTTGAGGAGCTCACCTCTCCACAGATCTGACTTGTTGCCGTGGAGACGAGGCCTGTGACGATAGCGACTCTGTGTCGACACGTCACGGCTCAATATTCAGTGTGTTTGTTTTTCTTTGAGCTCGTGGGGACGTTTTTTGGACTTTTCTGAAGATTTGAGCCAAAATGAAACTGAAAAAAAACTGAAAAACTCAAAGGTTTGATTCACTCAGAGCAGCAACACGTCGTCAATGGCAACGACAACGATGACAACAACGAAGACGACGACAACGACGACAACAACGACAACGACAACTGAACAAATGAGGATCATCAGCGACGGGACGGACATGAGGGATTTATCTTAAAATGTGGCGTCTTGGCGACACATTAAAGTTACACTGTGGAACATTCAAATCACAACAATAACATCACATCCCATTCATCCCCCGGACCACAGCAACCGGACAAACCAGGTCTAAACCGGGTCTAAACCGGGACTAAACCGGGTCTAAACCGGGACTAAACCGGGTCTAAACCGGGTCTAAACCAGGTCTAAACCGGGTCTAAACAGGGACTAAACCGGGACTAAACCAGGTCTAAACCGGGACTAAACCGGGTCTAAACCGGGACTAAACCGGGTCTAAACCGGGTCTAAACCAGGTCTAAACCAGGTCTAAACCGGGACTAAACCGGGTCTAAACCGGGACTAAACCGGGTCTAAACCGGGTCTAAACCAGGTCTAAACCGGGTCTAAACCGGGACTAAACCGGGTCTAAACCGGGACTAAACCGGGTCTAAACCGGGTCTAAACCAGGTCTAAACCGGGTCTAAACAGGGACTAAACCGGGACTAAACCAGGTCTAAACCGGGACTAAACCGGGACTAAACCGGGTCTAAACCAGGACTAAACCGGGACTAAACCGGGTCTAAACCGGGACTAAACCGGGTCTAAACCGGGTCTAAACCGGGTCTAAACCGGGACTAAACCGGGTCTAAACCGGGTCTAAACCGGGTCTAAACCGGGTCTAAACCAGGACTAAACCAGGTCTAAACCAGGACTAAACCGGGTCTAAACCGGGTCTAAACCAGGACTAAACCAGGACTAAACCAGGACTAAACCAGGACTAAACCAGGACTAAACCAGGTCTAAACCAGGACTAAACCGGGTCTAAACCGGGTCTAAACCAGGACTAAACCAGGACTAAACCAGATCTAAACCAGGACTAAACCGGGTCTAAACCGGGTCTAAACCAGGACTAAACCAGGTCTAAACCAGGACTAAACCAGGTCTAAACCAGGTCTAAACCGGGTCTAAACCAGGACTAAACCAGGACTAAACCAGATCTAAACCAGGACTAAACCGGGTCTAAACCAGGACTAAACCAGGTCTAAACCAGGACTAAACCAGGTCTAAACCGGGTCTAAACCAGGACTAAACCAGGACTAAACCAGATCTAAACCAGGACTAAACCAGGACTAAACCAGGTCTAAACCAGGACTAAACCGGGTTTAAACCGGGTCTAAACCAGGACTAAACCAGGACTAAACCAGATCTAAACCAGGACTAAACCGGGTCTAAACCGGGTCTAAACCAGGACTAAACCAGGTCTAAACCAGGACTAAACCGGGTCTAAACCGGGTCTAAACCAGGACTAAACCAGGACTAAACCAGATCTAAACCAGGACTAAACCGGGTCTAAACCGGGTCTAAACCAGGACTAAACCAGGTCTAAACCAGGACTAAACCAGGTCTAAACCAGGACTAAACCAGGACTGAACCAGGTCTAAACCAGGACTAAACCGGGTCTAAACCGGGTCTAAACCAGGACTAAACCAGGACTAAACCAGATCTAAACCAGGACTAAACCAGGTCTAAACCAGGACTAAACCGGGTCTAAACCGGGTCTAAACCGGGACTAAACCAGGACTACACCAGGTCTAAACCGGGACTAAACCGGGACTAAACCAGGACTAAACGAGGTCTAAACCGGATCTAAACCGGGACTAAACCAGGACTACACCAGGACTAAACCGGGTCTACACCAGATCTAAACCAGGACTAAACCAGGACTAAACCAGGTCTAAACCAGGACTAAACCAGGACTAAACCAGATCTAAACCAGGACTAAACCGGGTCTAAACCGGGTCTAAACCGGGACTAAACCAGGACTAAACGAGGACTAAACCAGGACTAAACCAGATCTAAACCAGGAGTAAACCGGGTCTAAACCAGATCTAAACCAGGACTAAACCGGGTCTAAACCGGGTCTAAACCGGGTCTAAACCGGGACTAAACCAGGACTAAACGAGGACTAAACCAGGACTAAACCAGATCTAAACCAGGAGTAAACCGGGTCTAAACCAGATCTAAACCAGGACTAAACCAGGACTAAACCGGGTCTAAACCGGGTCTAAACCAGGACTAAACCAGGACTAAACCAGATCTAAACCAGGACTAAACCGGGTCTAAACCGGGTCTAAACCAGGACTAAACCAGGTCTAAACCAGGACTAAACCAGGTCTAAACCAGGTCTAAACCGGGTCTAAACCAGGACTAAACCAGGACTAAACCAGATCTAAACCAGGACTAAACCGGGTCTAAACCAGGACTAAACCAGGTCTAAACCAGGACTAAACCAGGTCTAAACCAGGTCTAAACCGGGTCTAAACCGGGTCTAAACCAGGACTAAACCAGGACTAAACCAGATCTAAACCAGGACTAAACCAGGACTAAACCAGGTCTAAACCAGGACTAAACCGGGTTTAAACCGGGTCTAAACCAGGACTAAACCAGGACTAAACCAGATCTAAACCAGGACTAAACCGGGTCTAAACCGGGTCTAAACCAGGACTAAACCAGGTCTAAACCAGGACTAAACCGGGTCTAAACCGGGTCTAAACCAGGACTAAACCAGGACTAAACCAGATCTAAACCAGGACTAAACCGGGTCTAAACCGGGTCTAAACCAGGACTAAACCAGGTCTAAACCAGGACTAAACCAGGTCTAAACCAGGACTAAACCAGGACTGAACCAGGTCTAAACCAGGACTAAACCGGGTCTAAACCGGGTCTAAACCAGGACTAAACCAGGACTAAACCAGATCTAAACCAGGACTAAACCAGGACTAAACCAGGTCTAAACCAGGACTAAACCGGGTCTAAACCGGGTCTAAACCGGGACTAAACCAGGACTACACCAGGTCTAAACCGGGACTAAACCGGGACTAAACCAGGACTAAACGAGGTCTAAACCGGATCTAAACCGGGACTAAACCAGGACTACACCAGGACTAAACCGGGTCTACACCAGATCTAAACCAGGACTAAACCAGGACTAAACCAGGTCTAAACCAGGACTAAACCAGGACTAAACCAGATCTAAACCAGGACTAAACCGGGTCTAAACCGGGTCTAAACCGGGACTAAACCAGGACTAAACGAGGACTAAACCAGGACTAAACCAGATCTAAACCAGGAGTAAACCGGGTCTAAACCAGATCTAAACCAGGACTAAACCGGGTCTAAACCGGGTCTAAACCGGGTCTAAACCAGGACTAAACCAGGTCTAAACCAGGTCTAAACCAGGTCTAAACCAGGTCTACCCGGGGCCTGGTGGAGCCTCACTGTGGGTGAGGTGAGGATATATTGAGGAGCACATGGGAACACTCAGCTCAAAAACACAAAACACTGATGAGAAACACATGTAGAGCGAGCTCGCACGAGAACTGTACGGAAACAACCAGACGCACAACCAGACGCACAACCAGAGCACCGCTAACATGAGAACTGTACGGAAACAACCAGAGCACCGCTAACATGAGAACTGTACGGAAACAACCAGAGCAAATCTGAAGATCCAGACAAACACAGGCCTTTATCGACTCTCTTCAGGTTTTGAACTGTATTTAAATGGACCTTGTGTTTTTTGTACATTTTAAATCTTTAGGTCTGCTGTTGTTGGATCATTTTGACATAAAATTCACTAAAAAAGCAAATATAAAAGTTATAATTGGAATTGTACCAGTAAACTGATTTATTTTTACAGAATAAACTCCAGGCCTGTGACTGGGGCAGAGGGACACAAGCTCAAGTAGTTCTGTTTTTACTGATAATGTTGAAGTACCACTGACCTAGAATGTTCCAGAGTGTGGATTTAAACAGTAACACAAGCTGGTGATGTTTCTAGGACATACATGGTTTTGAAAGTTACAGACTTAATGCCACACTGTGGAACATCAGTCCTCCATCACTGGACTTCCTCCCTAAAGACTGAAGGAAAAAACACCAGGGGATTGAAAAAAAAAAAGCAGATTTATTTTCTGTTGCAGATCATGGCCGAGCTCCTTCGTTTCAGTAAAATAAAGCGATCTGATTGGACGCGGTGAGAGTCACATGACTCACCTCTGTGTGAAATGAGAGACACATTTTGAATCTATTTGGCGAAGTGCTGCTCTCTGGATTAGACTGAGACTGTGACCACGGCTCAGTGCATCAGCCTGAGGGCCTCCATAGCGCCCCCTGCTGTCTGTTCTGGATCAGGAGACGTCTCTTGGTCTCGCTGATGTTTGGAGGAGCATTAGTTCTATTCTTAGGTCGTATCAGGGCTGAATTATGAAGTGAAGCGTCTCTAATAGCTCTGGGTGCTTTCTCCGACATTTTCCTAAAGTCTTAAATGTTTGTGTTGTGGTTTAGCTCTGAGACCGGTCCAGCTCGAGTCCTGGTTTAGTTCTAAGATGGTCTTCATTTGGACTTAAATAAAACCTATTCTGCAAACTGGACTTTTTAGATCTTTAACCATGTTCTAGTCGTTAATCGCTTAATTTCAAGACGCCATTTTGTCGATCTACCCTACCTGTTTTCACCTCCACTGTGACACGCCCCCTGTGACACGCCCACTTTGACACGCCCACTTTGACATCCGCTCTTCCTTCTCCAGTTTTATTTTCTTAATCGTTGATACTCGTAGGATTCTGCAGCGTCGTGTCGTCATTTTGCTCTAAATTCTTAAAATGTGCTGCTCTAGTGTGACGTGCCTCTGTCCATAGGGGGCGCTACAGCGTGCGGCGCTTTGTTGACGTTTACGGTGACGTCACACTGGTCCAAAGTTGTTCCAAACATCTTAATTATTCACTTTGATTAGTTTATAAAATCACAACATCCAGAAACAGTGAACATTCTAATGATAAGTTGCATGCTAACAGTGCACTTCCTGATTCCTGAGAGACACATTTCGCTCAAACACACATTCCTACAAATTCCTGTAGAGGAGCTTTAAAAGTCTGAGCGTGCGGCGTGATCAATGTTAGAGTTTTACTGCTCTGTTCATTTTGTTTTGTGAAATTTTCACCTGAAAATCACAGAAACATTTAAAAAGTCCCACATTTCAACAGACGACAAATAAAAAACAGATAAAATGTGGAAAATATTATTGCTGAGGGTCAAGGAGTCCTGGTTTAGACCTGGTCTAATCTGGGTTTAATCCATGTTCAGTCCCGGTTCAATCCCAGTTCAGTCCGTGTTTAGTCCGTGTTTAGACCTGGTTTAGTCCGTGTTGAGTCCATGTTGAGTCCATGTTGAGTCCTGGTTTAGTCCCGGTTTAGTCCCGGTTTAGTCCCGGTTTAGTCCGTGTTTAGTCCGTGTTTAGTCAGTGTTTAGTCAGTGTTTAGTCCTGGTTTAGTCCTGGTTTAGTCCTGGTTTAGTCCTGGTTTAGTCCTGGTTTAGTCCTGGTTTAGTCCCGGTTTAGTCCCGGTTTAGTCCCGGTTTAGTCCGTGTTTAGTCCGTGTTTAGTCCGTGTTTAGTCAGTGTTTAGTCCTGGTTTAGTCCCGGTTTAGTCCCGGTTTAGTCCCGGTTTAGTCCGTGTTTAGTCCTGGTTTAGTCCTGGTTTAGTCCTGGTTTAGTCCTGGTTTAGTCCTGGTTTAGTCCTGGTTTAGTCCTGGTTTAGTCCTGGTTTAGTCCTGGTTTAGTCCGTGTTTAGTCCGTGTTTAGTCCGTGTTTAGTCCGTGTTTAGTCCGTGTTTAGTCCGTGTTTAGTCCTGGTTTAGTCCTGGTTTAGTCCTGGTTTAGTCCTGGTTTAGTTTTACTTTTAGACTGACTTGTTTTGTCTTTGTTTATCTTCGACTCCAGGCCGACCCTAAACTCCATTTGTAAAAGTTATTTTTACGACTCTTTTGTGCAGGAGGAGGAGGGTCTGAAATACTGTATGTGCACTTAAAGCTTTAATATGTCACTTTAATGTCTCCATGGAGATGTTAATGCGTTGACTAGAATGTTCCACAGAAGGGCATTAAACTGACCAGGCCACATCAGTGTATTTAACATTAAAACACTGACAAGTTTAATGTCAAACTGTGAAACATTTCAGACAAAGCATCTCCATGGAAACAAGGACTGGACCCCTGACCAGAAACAAAAGAGTGTAGAAAATAAAACTAGTATCAAAAGTATTAGTATGTTATAGATCATATTAGTCGTATCGATACTGAACAGGACAGAAATGAACCTAAATGAATCTTTATCACAAACATCAGACACAGACCAGGGACCATCTGTGGTATTGGAATCGTATCAAGTATCGAGTCTATTAGAGTCTATCAGTATCAAGCTGAAGTTTGAGACGTTAGTGTAAAGTAAAAGTAAAAGTGTGAGTCTTAGTCTGGACTCACGTCCCTCACACTCGTCCTGATGTGTTTAAGATTAGTTTTATTTGCTGAATTTAAAGTTTTATTTTGTTCACTTGAGGCAGAAGTGTCGTTTATTTAGACGAACTGCAGCGAGTCAAGGCCACGGCACAGAGACTGGGTTATACTCAGGGTTATACTCTGGGTTATACTCTGGGTTATACTCAGGGTTATACTCTGGGTTATACTCTGGGTTATACTCTGGGTTACACTCTGGGTTACACTCTGGGTTACACTCTGGGTTACACTCTGGGTTACACTCTGGGTTACACTCTGGGTTACACTCTGGGTTACACTCAGGGTTATACTCAGGGTTATACTCAGGGTTATACTCCGGGTTATACTCCGGGTTACACTCCGGGTTACACTCCGGGTTACACTCCGGGTTACACTCCGGGTTACACTCCGGGTTACACTCTGGGTTATACTTTCCTAAAACACACACTCTACACACATATGACACACATGACACACACTCTACACACACTCTACACACACTCTACACACACTCTACACACACTCTACACACATGACACACACTCTTGGGGCAGAGATGTGACTGCAGGTCCCTCAGACCTTCAGGTCAGAGGTCAGAGGTCAGAGGGGTGAATCGTGTTAATAAAAGTGACACAGTGTGAGACTCTTGTTCTTTTCAGACAAAAGCCTGAGTTTTAAGTCAGAATTCTCCCATAAACGTCTGATTGAAGGTGTTGCATTACCTGGAATATTCCACAGTATGGCATTAAATTAATATGATGCATGCATTGTACCAGCAGGCACGCCTCTCCACAGAACTGACTTGTAACTCTGCCTGGTTTGGTGTTTCTTTATACGCACGCACGCACACACAAATGTTTAAGTTTAGTTTTTGGATGTAAAATGTCCCTGAACGTCTCTATTTAAACTTTATCTACAGGTGTTAAACTCTGTGTGAGACCAACACCACGAACTGATCAGTGTGAGACAGGGGCCCCATAAACAGGGGCCCCCATAAACAGGGGCCCCTCACTCGTCTGTGCAGATCTACATCATCATGCACATCTTGATCCACTGGTTTGGATCAGTTACTTTACACTTGATTGTCCCATTAGGGAAGTGTGTCCTGTGTGTCCTGTGTGTCCTGTGTGTCCTGTGTGTCCTCTGTGTCCTGTGTGTCCTCTGTGTCCTCTGCATTTGACCCGTCCCTCAGTGTCTCCGGGTTAAACCTGTCGTGGGACGTGTCTCCAGACCTCGGCCTGAGGATGTGTCTGTGATGTTCTGCTGATGGGAGACACTGGACTCAGGGCTGGACGACCCGGGAATCAAACCCAGGACCTTGTGGCTGTGAGTCGAGCACCAGCCAAACACTGAAGCACTGAAGCTGTGAGACTTTACTGAAACATTGTGACTTTAAAAACATCCAGAAGAAATGAAACATGACACAACACACACACACACCCCCACATGCATACATACATACACACACACACACATCCACATGCATACATACATACACACATCCACATCCACACACACACACACACACACACACACACACATCTGAACTACAGCTTTACTACAGATTTTTTGTTGTTTATGGAGGAAAATGTTGCGACTTGCGAGTTCTTATTCATTGCGATTGCGGTGAAAGCGCAGCCCTGATAAAAGCCGCGCTCTGCTCCTCCATGTGAATAAAATAAACACACTAGTTTCATTTCCCACGCACTTTCACACAAACTGAGGAGGGACAGACCGTGGCTGGTGGTCTCCAGGGGCCCCGGGCCGCTCTCACTCTCCTCCCCGGGCCTGGAGCGCTCCTCCTCGGCTGCACACACGGGACTGGGCCGCTGGTTCTGGTTCTGCTGCTCCTCTTCAAACACCAGTTTAAACTCAAACTCCCCCTCGTCCCAGCCCGAGCCCGGAGCGGCCCCCATCTCCACAGACCCGCTCCGGTCTGCGCCAAACCGCGGCGTTTTTAGCCCAAAACTCTTCAAACTCTGCGACTCCAACTTTGTCCGCCGTGTTTTTTTTTATCCAAACATCCTCAGAGTCTGGACAAAGCCTCAAACCCGCGTCACATCAGGAGAAACGGCCCCGCGTCTTTCATTTCCTCACATCGTCTCTGCGCGGACAGAAAAAAACACTTTATCAAATATTTGCTGGTGGTTTTTGCCTTAATTACACAGGGGAGTTTACTCTGCTCCTATTGGCCCCTGCACCTGTCAATCAAGAAGACCCTGCGCCCAGGTCCCGCCCCCTCACAGAGGATGTTTCAGCTGAAAAGAAAAGCTGAAGAGTTTAAAGAAGCTGAAGAGTTTAAAGAAGCTGAAGAGTTTAAAGAAGCTGAAGAGTTTAAAGAAGCTGAAGAGTTTAAAGAAGCTGAAGAGTTTAAAGAAGCTGAAACGAGTTTAAAGAAGCTGAAACGAGTTTAAAGAAGCTGAAGAGTTTAAAGAAGCTGAAGAGTTTAAAGAAGCTGAAGAGTTTAAAGAAGCTGAAACAAGTTTAAAGAAGCTGAAGAGTTTAAAGAAGCTGAAGAGTTTAAAGAAGCTGAAGAGAGTTTAAAGAAGCTGAAGAGTTTAAAGAAGCTGAAGAGTTTAAAGAAGCTGAAGAGTTTAAAGAAGCTGAAGAGTTTAAAGAAGCTGAAGAGTTTAAAGAAGCTGAAGAGTTTAAAGAAGCTGAAGAGTTTAAAGAAGCTGAAGAGTTTAAAGAAGCTGAAGCACATGGGCTCAGTAAACGTGATACGACAAATTTGTAAATTCTGTTGTTATTTAAAGTTTAAGTATTTTATGCAACAGCACGTGATTCAGATCTGCTCCTGTAGGACTCAGACTAGACTCAGACTAGACTCAGACTAGACTAGACTCAGACTAGACTCAGACTAGACTAGACTAGACTCAGACTAGACTCAGACTAGACTCAGACTAAACTCAGACTAGACTCAGACTAGACTCAGACTCAGACTAGACTCAGACTCAGACTAGACTCAGACTAGACTCAGACTCAGACTAGACTCAGACTCAGACTAGACTCAGACTAGACTCAGACTCAGACTCAGACTAGACTCAGACTAGACTCAGACTAGACTCAGACTCAGACTAGACTCAGACTAGACTCAGACTCAGACTCAGACTAGACTCAGACTAGACTCAGACTCAGACTAGACTCAGACTCAGACTAGACTCAGACTAGACTCAGACTCAGACTCAGACTAGACTCAGACTAGACTCAGACTCAGACTAGATTCAGACTAGACTCAGACTAGACTCAGACTCAGACTAGACTCTAGTCCGTCTCCATCCTCCATGTTCTTCCTCTTCTCTGGGGTCGTGGGGGTCAGTCTAAACAGGGACTCTCAGACTTCCCTCACCCCAGACACGTCCTCCAGCTCCTCCAGAGGGACCTGAGGTGCTCCCAGGTCAGACATCGTCCTGTGGTGGAGTAAAGGTGAAGCTCTAGAGCTGAAAACACCTCCTGAGATTTACACCGTCTGTGAGGAAGAGTCATGTGATCACGATGTGTCACAGCAGGACAAATGTGTGTGTGTGTTTATGGGTGTGTGTTTGTGTGTGTGTTTGGGTGTTTATGTGTGTGTGTTTTTATGTGTGTGTGTTTATGTGTGTGTTTGTGTGTGTGTTTATGTGTGTGGGGGTGCGTTTGTGTGTGTGTTGGGGTGTGTTTGTGTGTGTGTTGGGGTGTGTGTGCTTGTGTGTTTGTGTGTTTATGTGTGTGTTGGGGTGTGTTGGTGTGTGTGTGTGTACACGTGTGTTTGTGTGTGTGTTTTTGTGTGTGTGTGTTTGTGTGTGTGTGTGTAGGTGTGTGTTTATGTGTGTGTGTTTATGTTGGGGTGTTTGTGTGTGTGTGTTGGGGTGTTTGTGTGTGTGTACATGTGTGTTTATGTGTTTGTGTGTTTATGTGTGTGTGTGTGTTTGTGTGTTTATGTGTGTGTGTTCGTGTGTGTTTATGTGTGTGTTTGCGTGTGTGTGTTTATGTGTGTGTGTGTTTGTGTGGGTGTGTTTTTGTGTGTGTTTATGTGTGTGTGTGTTGGGGTGTGTGGGGGTGTGTTTGTGTGTGTGTTGGTGTGTGTTTGTGTGTCTTGGGGTGTGTTGGGGTGTGTTTGTGTGTGTTTATGTTTGTGTGTGTTGGGGTGTTTGTGTGTGTGTGTTTATGTGTGTGTTTGTTTGTGTGTTTGTGTGTGTGTGTTTGTGTGTGTTTCTGTGTGTGCGTTTGTGTCTCTATGTGTGTGAGTCAAAGTTACACACACTTCTTTATTTTTACCACTTTCTACATTTTATAAACCACAGAAAACACAAATATATGAAGTAACATGTGGAATTATGTAGTAAAAAAACAAAAATCATATTTTTTTCTCCAAAGCAAAGAGCGACTTAGAGGATTTGAATATAAAAAAAATATTGTATTAATAACTATTTTTTTTCTTTGTGACACAGCGCCACACTCAGGAGCACCCGAGAACGCAAGAGTACCTCAAAATTAAACACAAATATATTAATAAATCATTACAATGACGATTTAGTGCATTTTATCAACAATATAATTATAGTGTCGTAAAGATGAAGAGTGGCCTCGTGTAGAAATGAGCCGGCTCTTTGTGCTCCTTGATCGCTGATTGGCTCCAGGTGAGGAGTGGGTGGGGCCAGAGTCTCCGCCCACCTCCAGGTACAGACACAGATGTGAGGAGGGAGACGGCGCAGAAACACAAGGACAAACTGGAAACCTGACAGATAAATGAAAAGACAAACTGTCTCATTGTGCATTCTGTGTGTGGGCCACTAGAGGGAGCGACGAGGAGGAAAGACGGACCTGATGTGTCTGTTTTTAATGTTCAGATCTTGATTTACAGACACAAAAGTGAAATAAAAACCCCAGGATCATGTAGAGGGTTAATACGAACATTTAAGACCAAAACGACAAGAAAATAGAAAGTGAATTGGAGCCAGAGTCGATGGAGCAGGAAGTGCACAGATGATCACTTCCTGTTTGTTACGCAGCGCTAGCAGGTTAGCTACGTCCATTTATATAAACAGTCTACGGTGCTAGCTAACATCTAATGGGTTTTGATGGAACTATCGTCTGTCGCACCTGATGGATGAGACCGTGAAAGACGGCGGCTCTGACAGGCCGTTGGCGCAGACCGGCAGCCACGTCTCTCTCAGTCTGCCTCAGGGCAACTGTGGCAGAGACAGTTCACCAACAGAGATGCACCGATCCAGCTTCATCAGCGCCAATACTGATCAATCCTTTGAGTTTAAATATCGGAAAATGTCTCAGATCCAGTCGTTTTTTTCTATATTTTTTATTTCTACGTCAGGCTGAAGCTTTGGATGAAGAAAAGTTCAAACATTATGAGACGATCTGGACCAAAATCAAACTGTAAACAAACTTATGCAACGAAAGGACTGAACCGATATTATGGAACCGATACTCGATTTGCACATTTTTCAGTGCAAAACCAGTATCGTGTCAGTGCATCTCCAACATCGTCAAATAATAAAGACGTTTTCAGTCCTACAAGTTTCTGTCAGACCTGGAGAATCACACGGAACGGCCCAAACCTGGTGAATAACGTCTTTAACCTTAACGTCTTTAACCTGAATTATTAAACTCAGTGCAAACACCTCGGGGTTTTATTTCTGCTTTGTCACATTTTTGCGTCCAGCTCGTCTCAGGAGGTTTTTGGCTCTTTACTTTGGCGTTGCCTCGTGTTTAGTCATAGTTTGAAAATCTAACCTCATTATTTTTACCTTTGAGTGTTTTATTTGCTGACTCACCTTTTCCCTCATAAAAACTCACTCCTCAGAATAAAGTTTAAATCCACACGACGTTTGTGACGACGCAGAGAAACAGGCCTCGTTTAGATCACGTTTAAAATGTCTTAAATAATTTTAAATAATCTTAAATAATCTTAAATAATCTTAAATAATCTCATATCTGTTTGTTTGTGGATTGACTGTGTGACTTCTTTTTCTTTTCTTCTTCTTTTCTTCTTCTTCTTTTCTTCTTCTTTTCTTCTTCTTCTTTTTCTTTTCTTCTTTTTTCTTCTTCTTCTTTTCTTCTTCTTCTTCTTTATCTTTTCTTCTTCTTTTCTGCTTCTTCTTTTTCTTTTCTTCTTCTTCTTTTCTTCTTTTCTTCTTCTTCTTTATCTTTTCTTCTTCTTTTCTGCTTCTTCTTTTTCTTTCCTTCTTTTCTTCTTCTTCTTCTTCTTCTTCTTCTTTTCTTCTTCTTCTTTTCTTCTTCTTCTTTTCTTCTTCTTCTTTTCTTCTTCTTTTCTTCTTCTTTTCTTCTTCTTCTTTTCTTCTTCTTCTTTTCTTCTTCTTCTTTTTCTTTTCTTCTTCTTTTCTTCTTCTTTTCTTCTTCTTCTGTGACGTCTGCACATTTTTAACATTTTAAAACAAACAAACAATTCTGCTCATTTTTCATCATGGCTCTTTCCTCATCCTCCTTTCATCTCCACTCCTTCTCCTCCTCCTCCTCCTCCTCTCTCCCCTTTACTCTCTCTCTCTCCTCCCATCACTTCTCTTTCTCCTCCCCTTTTGTCCTGCTCCTGCCCTCCTCTTTCTCTCTCTCCTTTATTCTCTCTTCTGTCTCCTGCCCTCCTCTCTCTCCCCTTTCCTCTTCTCTCTTTCCTCTCTTTCTTCTCTCCTTTTTCTCTCCTCTGTCTCCTCGCTTCCTCTTTTCTCTCTCTCATCTCCTCTCTTTCTCTCTGTCTCCTCCTCTCTCTTCTCTTTCTCTCCTCTCCTTCTCTTTCTCTCTGTCTCTTCTCCTCCTCATTTTCTCCTTTCTCTCCTATTGTCCCCTCCCCCACTCTCTCCCTCTGTTTTTCTTTCTCCCCTTTCCCTCTCTCTCCTCTTTCTCTCTGTCTCCTCTCTCTCTCCTCTCCGTCTCTCCGTCTCCTCCCCTCCCCCACTCTGTCCGTCTGTTTCTCTCTCTCCCCTTTTCCCCCCTCTCTGTCTCCTCTCCTCCTCTTTCCTCTACATCTCGTCCCCTCCCCCGCTCTGTCTCCTCCTCTCTCTCTCCTCTCTTTCTCTCTCTTTCCTCTCCTTCTCTACTTCCTCTCCTCCCCTCCCCCGCTCTGTCTCCTCCATTCTCTTCTCTTTCTCTCCTCCTCTTTTCTCTCTCCCCCTCTCTCTCTCCTCCCCTCTCTCTCTCTTTCTCTCCTCCCCTCCCCCCTCTCTCTCTCCTACTCTCCTCCCCTCCTCCCCTCTCTCCTTCTCTCCTCCCCTCTCTCTCTCCTCTCCTCCCCTCTCTCTCTCCTCTCCTCTCCTCCCCTCTCTCTCTCCTCTCCTCTCCTCCTCTCTCTCTCCTCTCCTCTCCTCCCCTCTCTCTCTCCTCTCCTCTCCTCCTCTCTCTCCTCTCCTCTCCTCCCCTCCCCCTCTCTCTCCGTCTGTTTCTCATTATTTGGGGCAGTCTCTTCTGTCTCACTCAGAAAAACTTTAAATAAACAGTAGAGTGAGTCAGGCCCCGCCCCTTGTCCTTATTTGGACGTGGCACTTCCCCCCGCGTGGCCCCTCCTCCTCCACTTCCTCTTTCTCACAATCGCTCAGAGTCTGATCCTCGTCGTGTCGTTGTGTCGTTCAGCAACACACTTCTCTCAAATCTCATAACTCAGTCACAGAGTTTAGCAAAAAGTGTGAAAATAATGAAACATCCAGTTTTACCCGGAATGGAGCTTTAAACCAGCCCGACTGTGCTTGAGTCTCTATGGTTCTCATCTCTGTGGGTCATTTTAAATCTCAATGTTCATCTAAAACCACTTCATAAAACAAACAAATCCGCTGATGTGTTAGAAAACTGCGATGTCCAATGGGGCCGACGTCGCCGTAAACGTCGTCACACTAAAGCGCCTCATGCTGTGGCGCCCCCTATGGACAGAGGCACGTCACACCAGAGCAGAGCGTTTTTATACATTTGGACCAAAATGACGACGCGACGCTGCAGAATCTATGAGTATCAACGATTAAGAAAATAAAACTGGAGAAGGAAGAGCGGACGTCACAGGGGGCGTGTCACAGTGGGCGTGTCACAGTGGGCGTGTTACAGTGGGCGTGTCACAAAATGGGTCAAAGGTCAAAATGCTCTGTGTCACCTCATGACATCACAAGGTGGAGCAGAGCATCATCAGACTAAAAACATGAAGTGACCTGTGTCTGTGTGAAAGACTCTACTGCAGACACCCGCCACAAGAGGGAGCTGTTGGAAAACACAACTACTGCACAAGTTACTACTACTACTACTACTACTACTGTCCACAGTACTGTGATTGGACTGTGTGTCAGAACAGAAAACACATTTTACTGCAGTATTCAGTATTCTGTGACTAAATATATTTATTATACAAGTAATATACAAGTATACAAGTATTTTTCCATCACTGTACTGTGACTTTACTTCCTACCAGCAACTACTGCTACCACTCGTACTACTACTACTACTACTACTACTACTAATATTGCGTGCATGTTTATGTTTATATGGATACAGAAGGTGAGTCAGGTTTGTGGAGATGCGAGCCGGCTCAGAGTCAGGACACATGTTCAGTGCAAGAAAAAAAAAAAATCATGCATTTATTTTAGTGTAATGTTCCATAATGAGGCTTTAATTTGCCATAAAAAAGAACAAATAAATAAACAAACATGATCTCACTCTGTTGTTAACAGACTCAGGGGATCGTCGAGTTCTTCAGAGCCACATTCTTGGAAAGACTCAGACTTGTTGAAACAGAGAAAGCAGCGTCACGTTACTGTATCTGAGCGACGCCTGAGCCAAATGAGCCACGAGCCAAACGAGCAACGAGCCAAACGAGCAACGAGCCAAACGAGCCTTCAACATGAGCTTTGTGCTCCGAGCCAATCACAGTCAGAAAACACCAGAGGAGGCGTAAAGTCAGACACAGATTTATGGGACAATTGGACGATATTAAAGTTTTACAGTGAAGTTCTGCTGTTTCTGCAACATTTCATCAGGTGAACATCTGACGACACGTTTATATATTTATATATTTACATACTTATATATTTATATATTTATATATTTACATACTTATATATTTATATATTTATATATTTACATACTTATATATTTATATATTTACATACTTATATATTTATATATTTATATATTTCTTCATACCAAGGCCAAGGGAAACAGTCTTTAAACTGTATTTTTCTGCCTGTATCTGTGTCACAAAACTTTTTTGTTTGTTTATTCAGGACAGGAATAAAGGGGGGGGGGGGGGGGGGGGGGGGGGGCAGCTCCTCCAAATCCGAGGCCATGGTTCTCGTGGTTTGCTCTCTCCGGGTGGAGAGTCTCTGCCCCAAGTGGAGGAGTTCAAGTATCTCGGGGTCTTGTTCAGCGTCTGCAGTGATGCGGTCGCTGTATCGGTCCGTTGTGGTGAAGGAGCTGAGCCGGAAGGCGAAGCTCTCGATTTACCTCAATCTACGTTCCTGCCCTCACCTATGGTCATGAGCTCTGGGTAATGACCGAAAGGACAAGATCACGGATACAAGCGGCTGAAATGGGCTTCCTCCGCAGAGTGGCCGGGCGCACCCTTAGGGATAGGGTGAGGAGCTCGGTCACACGGGAGGAGCTCGGAGTAGAGCCGCTGCTCCTACACGTTGAGAGGAACCAGCTGAGGTGGCTCGGGCATCTGCTCAGGATGCCTCCTGGACGCCTCCCTAGGGAGGTGTTCTGGGCATGTCCCACCGGGAGGAGGCCCCGGGGAAGACCCAGGACACGCTGGAGGGACTATGTCTCTCTGGCCTGGGAACACCTTGGGGTCCCACCGGAGGAGCTGGAGGACGTGTCTGGGGTGATGGAAGTTTGGGAGTCCCTGCTCGGACTGATGCCCCCGCGACCCGGCGCCGGATAAGAGGAAGAAAATGGATGGATGTTTATTGCACTGAACATGTGTCCTGACTCAGAGTTTATATTTCCACAGAATCACGCCGAGCTGCATCCAGAAAGTTACACACTGTACCTTTAATGCTGCAACTGTTTTAGCACCACACCCTGAGCCGCACCCTGAGCCGCACCCTGAGCCGCACCCTGAGCCGCACCCTGAGCCGCACCCTGAGCCGCACCCTGAGCCGCACCCTGAGCCGCACCCTGAGCCGCACTGAGTGGACTCATGTGGACGATCTGCACAGAGACTCCTTTTCCTCAGAGGCTGTGGACAAGAGATCAGGACCATGTTACATTGCAGTTGAGCTAGCATAGTGCTAGCATAGTGCTAGCATAGTGCTAGCATAGTGCTAGCATAGTGCTAGCATAGTGCTAGCATAGTGCTAGCATAGTGCTAGCATAGTGCTAGCGAAACGAAAAAGTTTAGCTGATTTTATCTTATGTCCTGGACTCTTTTTCTTCACACTCCTCTTCCTCTCACTAGATTGACCTAAACCACAGCGACACTACAGGACGTGTGGACGTCCCCTGGACCCGTCGTCTGGACACGTCCTCTGGACACATGTGACAGTGTTTTTATGACGCTTTAATCTCGTACATGTGAATATTTCCTTTATTTAACCATCTCAGCTCTCACCTGTAAAGACTTTTTGTCTGTTTATCAGTGTTAATGATCCGAGGTCACAAGACACGACCCCTGTGTCTGATATCACCCCCATATCACCCCCATGTGTCTGATATCACCCCCATATCACCCCTATCTATCTGATATCAGACTATCAGACACTCCCATGTATCTGTGTGTGTTCCTGTTGTATGTGTGTGTGGGTGTGTGTGTGTGTGTGTGTGTGTGTGTTTTATTGTTGTACTTGCATCCTCTCGTGTAAATCGGGGGCTGCAGATGGACATTAGTGATTTCACTAGAATCCGGTGTTGAAGTCGATGTTTTTATGGCTTAATGTCTCTGCACTTTGTCCTTTCAAATAAAACTAAACCAGTGAGTTTCAAACTGTGGAGCGTGAGCTCATTCAGACAGGACTCAGACTTGGTTTAGTCCTGGTTTAGTCCTGGTTTAGTCCTGGTTTAGTCCTGGTTTAGACCTGGTTTAGTCCTGGTTTAGTCCTGGTTTAGTCCTGGTTTAGTCCTGGTTTAGTCCTGGTTTAGTCCTGGTTTAGACCTGGTTTAGACCTGGTTTAGACCTGGTTTAGACCTGGTTTAGTCCTGGTTTAGTCCTGGTTTAGTCCTGGTTTAGTCCTGGTTTAGTCCTGGTTTAGTCCTGGTTTAGTCCTGGTTTAGTCCTGGTTTAGACCTGGTTTAGACCTGGTTTAGACCTGGTTTAGACCTGGTTTAGTCCTGGTTTAGTCCTGGTTTAGTCCCGGTTTAGTCTCGGTTTAGTCCTGGTTTAGTCCTGGTTTAGACCTGGTTTAGTCCTGGTTTAGTCCTGGTGTTACTCAAAAAGCCAAATCTTTTCTTTGGTGGTGTCTGGTGTAAAAGTTTTAGAGCCGCAATTAAACTAAAATCTTTTACTCAGTCAGACACAGTATTATCTTTTAAATGACTAATCACCATGGCAACAGCGCTAATGCTTCATCAACCCGCTCCCCCCAGGGCTCCACACAGACGACGGTGAAAGTGATACTGGGCGTGTGGAGGAGAGTGTCCTCTGTCTCCTGCGGTGAGAGTTTGTGACCACTCCCCCTCCTGCGTCTCCGTGGCGACTGAGTGCGTTCAGCGCGAGTACGAGCCTGTGTGAAAAGTATGCAACGCCTCAGTCAGGAGTCACAACAAGAAAACAACCAAGACGAGAAGAAGAGACAGAAGAAGAGAAGACAGGAGAGAGAAAAGACGACAGGACAGAGGACAGAGGACAGAGGACAGAGGACAGGACAGAGGACAGAGGACAGGACAGAGGACAGAGGGCTACAGAGACACAAGGGATTTTAAAACAAGAACAGGTAAGAACACTTTAAAAATGTTCTGACACATGGTCCAATCAGAGTACTGCGTTCTGAATACTACTGAATACTTCTGAATACTACTGAATACTACTGAATACTACTACTAATACTTTTGCACAGAGTTGTTATTCTGCATTTATTTATTATTTATTCGTGTTTAATTAGAGACAAAAATCACACCTGCCTCACCACAAGAGCTGTGTTTTTTTTAAATTCTCACTAAAACTGTACAGTTCAAACATAAAACTACAGGATCAAGTGCTGATGTAAAATACTTTGCCTTCAGAGTATTCAGAGTATGAGTAAATCAAAAGTACCAGTGCACAGACCCTGGGCACTGGGTAAGACACAGTTTATGTTGTGTTAGATTTAAAGTTCATATGACGCACTTCTTCACTCAAACACAGGACTAAACTATAACATATTTCAGATTTATTATTTTTTAATCATTACGTGAGCAGCAGACGTGACTTTGTAGAGTCATTTTTAACAACAAACATCAATTTAACATGAACCACAAACGACGCAGTATTTAGACGAACTGATCCACATCCATGGACTTTATTCAGTGAAGTGAACGAAGTGTCACAAAAATATAAAGTGTCTCTGATTTTAGATGAAACAGACAAAAGGATAAAACTGAAGCTCTGAGGCAGAACACACTGAATGTTTGTGTTCTGCCCCCCCCCCCCCCCCCCCCCCCCCACACACACACACACCTACACACAGATACACACACGCACACACATGCTGAACAAAAGTGATGATGTCACACTTCCTGTTCCATCGACTCTGGCTCCAATTCACTTTCTATTGTCTCCTCTGTCCTCTCTCTGTCTCTGTCCTTCAGACTCATTCTGGTCTTAAATGTTCGTATTAACCCTCTACATGATCCTGGGGTTTTTATTTCACTATTGTGTCTGTAAATCAAGATATGAACATTGCACTTTCCTGGACTGAGATGTCTGATGTTTCTCCTGGGATCTCCTCCAGTTTGGGGGTCACTGCCCCGAGTGTCCGATGACCACGGGCTCCACTGAGGCCTTCACCTTCCAGACCTTCTCCTGCTCTTCTTTGAGCCCCTGGTATTTCTCTATTCGTTCCTTTTTCCTGATGTTCTCTTGGTTCTTTGCTCTGTTGTTTCTCCACAGTGTCTCGTTGGTCCATTCTGTCTGTATCTGTCCCACAGGATCTTGGCTCATTCTCCACGACCTTTGGAGGTGTTTCCACCTTGACCTCGGGGTCTCCAGTCTGTTCTCTGCACAGATGTTTCACTCTGGCTCCTCTTGGTTATGTCGCTCCATGTTTGTTTCCCTGTAGCGTCTCACACCTGCAGTTATGTGCTGGTCAGGAGCCTCACTCTGGTGCTTCAGGCTCCTGTGCTCCAGGATGAGCCTCTGTCCTTCAGTCCAGTTCTCTTCTTGATATGAGCCTCTTCAGTTCTGTTCTGGTGGTGCGTCCCGAGCAGGAGCTTGTCCTTCCATGATGGTTCCTCCTCCTCCTCCTCCTCCTCTTCCTCCTCCTCCTCCTCCTCCTCTGTCTGAGACACTGAGCTCGTCGTCTGTTGGGGCTTGTCTTTGATGGACTTTTGGATCTTGGATGTTTCATCCTGGACTGTGGCTCTCACACTCACTCGTCCTTGACCTCCTTCCTTAAGGCGACAGTGGCTCAGTGGTTGAGTGTTGGTCCCAACCAGAAGGTCGGAGGATCGAGTCCCAAGTTCTGTTGTTGTGTCCTTAGGCAAGACACTTCACCCACATTGCCTAGTATGAAAGTGGTGTGTGTGTGAATGATGGTGGTGGTCGGAGGGGCCGATGGTGCAGATTGGCAGCCTCGCTTCCGTCAGTCTGCCCCAGGGCATCACCAAGTGTGGAAATGAATGAATAATGACTCTAGTGTGGAGCTTTGAGAGGCTTTGGACTGTGAAGAGCAGGACAAGTGTAAGACATGGATTTGGGGTGGACCCTCGTGCAGGTCAGGAGCTTTGGAGTCTTAACATCTGATGATTCCTGCTGGACTAAACCAGAACTAAACCCAGACTAAACCCGGACTAAACCAGGATGTTGAAGAATGGGAGATCATGTTTCCTGGTTCTCTGCAGTATTGTTCGTGTTTGGACTTGCTGACGTGAGTACGGGGTTGGCACACTCTCAGTCGTCCAGGTGAATGGTTTTCCTTGGTGCTCTGAGGTGTGGCTCGTGTTTGGACCTGCTGATGTGCGTACGGCTTTGGCTTTGACACATTCTCAGGGAAACACTCACAGCTTTGAGTGGCAGGAGTCAGGTTTACATTCTGTGCTCACAATAATCAGGACAGTCAAGTGTTTACTGGGGGTCGTGTTCGTAATAATCAGAAGGTTCAGTTCCAGTGACTCTTCTGCGTTCTGTCGTGTTCTTGATTATTAGACAGTTGGTAAATGATCAAATTTAACCAGAGCTGTGAAAGAGTTAAGCTTTTTTAAAGATGCATCATGACATTTTTTCTGACAATAAACGTGTCTGTCTCTTTGGATTCTAGAAAATGACGCCATCAAATGAGATTACAGGTTAAATCTGTGAGGAGGCGAGCCCCTCTCAGAGCAGAAAAAAACAGTAATTGAGTAAACTGCCAAACGCCACACTGTGCAAAGTCACAACATCTCTATGGAAACGTAAAATACATCAGAAAAGTTACATAGTGCACCTTTAAATTTGAGGTTTCCTGTTTATACTTTGTGTTTTCCGTCCTTTACTTATACTGCACTCGTCCTCTGCTTTTGGACAAACCAGCGCTGAAAATAACATCAGTCTGTTGAGCGTCTGTTCATTGATGAAACTCCACACAGGGGGAATCGTACACACTCACTATGGAAAAACCCGACGCGGACCGGGGATTGAACTGGGGGACCTCATTGTTGTGAGGTCAAAGCACCGTTTACTGTTGTGTCATTGAAGTTTTCTGTCCGAGAGGCGGGTTTCAGATTCTAGACGGTGATGATGTCATACGTCCAGATGGGGGAGGAGCCAGATTTCCCCGTTGGGCAGATTGAACTTTACCATGAAATATTGAAAAGTTAAACAAAAATCTGTATTTCCACAGTATGTATATAAATATGATGTGATGACGGACCACGAGTATCATAGCAACCAAAGAGCCAATCAGGAGCGAGGACGTCGAAGGTAACGCCCCGTCCCGCCCGCACCACTGGTTTGGCAGGGAGGGGGCGCTGTCACTCAAACCTGTTGAGCGACCTCGGGGAAAGAAGGCGCCTGATTTGTCTTTTATTAATGTTCATTGAGCGGGAAGAGCCGGTTAATACGAACATTTAAGACCAAAATGAGCCTGGGGACAGTTTTTCAATGGAGCCGGAACTGCGCCCACGATCACTTCCTGTTTGGACGCAGCAGTTAGCATGTTAGCTACATAAACATTATATAAACAGTCTGTGGATGTGACGTCGCCTGAAACAGCAGTGTCCAGAGGTTTAAGAGACGGGGGTAAATTTGCCGTGTTGTTATAGAAATTAAACATTAAAATAAAATATTCTTGTCGTGGAAACAATTCCTCAAAATCCAATGTCACATAAACAGGAAGTGAATATAATAATGATTAATGTTTATGTTTTTGCACGAGCTAAACATGTGAGAGGTCGAGTTCACAGGATCATTTAACCCCAAAGACGTGAGTCACTTGGACTTAAAGCCGTAAAGTTTGTACAGTTTGATTAGTTTGTATCGTACTGTATACTAACTGTACTAATATAATATACAAACTGTACTAGTATAGTATAAAGTACAGCGAGTTTGTGGAGCCAATTCCAAACAAATAATGAGGAAGTTGAACATTTGTGGCTCAGTTTGTAGATTTCATAATCATAATGTGACATGTTTTAGCCTGAAGTGATAAATCCTGTCGTGACGGAGGAGAATTCTTTACCGTTTATGTGTCTCGTTGATTCGGTGGAAATATGTTGCTAAAGGCTGAAATTAGCCAATAAATATTAGATTTAAACTGAGCCATTTGGATTGATCTGATGTTTAAACAGTCACGGCTCATCTCAGTCCTGAGCTAAAATAAAAGTAGAAACATGAGTTGGTGATAAAAATCTGCTCTTTTGGTCGTGTCGTCGTCGTGATTCAGTCTTTTTCTCTTAAATGCAGCTCTATGTTCAACACCGGATAAATGTATAAATGAGTTTATAAGGAACTAAGAGACTTTAATCCAGGATCTCAAGACGGTCTAAAAACTGCCACATTAGGACTGAAAACAAGCAGCTTTTGGTTATTTTGTTTCCCAAAAATGGAATCCATTTGAAGCACAGAAAACACTGGAGCCGCTGCAGCAGTTTAATAAAGTGAGATAAACATTTAGAATAAACCTGCTCCAGTTTGAATGTTTTAAACCTGTGCAGGTGTGTGTGTTTGTGCGCTTTTGTTTGACTTGTTCTGATTCTCCTGTAGTTTCACACATGACCTTTAACCTCTTAAAAGCAAAAGAAAAAATACAAAATCCACATGAATCGTGATCAAATCTAAATTATTTTCTGGCTCCAATAAAATCACAATATAAATGTTTTGCCACATCGCCCCCCCCCCCTGTAACTTAAAGCTACAGTATGTCATTTTCTGGAGGTGACATCTGTGTGATTCCATATAAATAGAGTTAAAGCCACACTTCAGAACATTCTTCTTGGACATAGATAAGATTAATGCCATATTGTGGAATATTATAGCAAAAGGAACAAATTTTCCACGAAAACAAGCAGGAGAAGGACAAATAAGAGTCAGGTTTGTGGAGATGCGAGCCGCTCACAGTGAGGACGCATGTTTTTCAGTGCAATAAAGTCCTAAAAAGTTACACATTGTCGCATTAAGTGTGAGGTAACAGTTTGAGTGTATGAGAAAAATTAACGGGAAATTTTGTTCCGGATCCGTGGGATGAGCTCTCACTGTGACTTCCATAACAGTAAAGTCCGTCACGATGTCACGGTTCAACTCTCACCGTCTCACTGTTTTAAAATGTTATTTCATGCAGTTTTTTAATGCCTTTTTTACACCGTATGAACGTGCATTGTGTTCTTTGTCCTGATTGGCTGTTGGACTGTAGACCAGTGTGTCGTGCGTCCTGATTGGCTGTTGGACTGTAGACCATTGTGTCGTGCGTCCTGATTGGCTGTTGGACTGTAGACCATTGTCCATCAGTCTCCTCCATGCCGTGTCTCCTGTCCAGTACAGAATGTGTTCAGACAAATTTACATAAACGTTGGATCTCAGTGTGACTCTGAAGTGCTGTACGTTTGCAATTTGTTTTCTCCCCGACAAAACCCACAATGTCGATGAAACGTTCTGCACCGACAAAGACGCCGACGAAGGTTTGAACTTTGAGAGAGTTTAAACGAGAGAGAAATGTGAGAAAATGTTAACGCCTGTGTGAGAAAAGTGTATAAAGTGTGTGGTGAGGGGTTTTACAGACAAAAACAGAGAGAATAATGTAAAAAATAAAGACGATACTTGACGGATTTCGTCTGTTGCGGGTTGTTTTTTTAACGTGACCCGGGCGACACCAGTGTGTTCTGTTCCGTGTGTTTAGACTCCGGACTTTAAATCTGCTTCTATGTCGTTTAACACATCACTGTCTCCACACGTCTGTAAATAGTTAAACTTATTTCATGTCATAACACTCCAGGCAAAGCTCCATCGTCCCTGGTGACGAGCAGACAGAAAAGTTACACAGTGCGTCTTTAATGCATAGACTGAATAAACTCATAGGATTGGTGGAGCGTCTGTGGATTATTCATGATGTTTTTCACTTCAGTGTTACTCACAGACTCTCTCGCTCTAAATAAAGCTCACACTCGGATCTGTGCGGCGAGAGCGACGCCACAATGGATCTGAAATGGGACAATTAGCATCAGCGCTACAAACCAACAAAGCTTTTTATGAGCAATGAACTTTAAAACACATTATTTATACATTAACGAGTCTGACAAAAGCTTTTTAAGAGACTGGGATCAGGCAGGTCACGAGCAGAAGAGCCAAGAAGGAAAGTTGAGGTTTTTCAAGATTTTGAAGTGAGTCAGACAGTGATTTATGTGTCCAGTGTGTCCTGAGTGTGAGCGTTGAGCACAGAACACCTTTAATAAAAATATAAACCTCTGAGTTTTGAATAGATCAGCATTTTATAGTTTGTTCATTTGTTCATAAACAGCAATACAGAGAAAAAAAATGATAATAATAGATAATAAACAGGACAGTTTGAGTTAAAAGATTCAGAACTGATGGTCGTACGACAAATCACCACAACAAACAATTTAATTTAAATCAGACGTGTTCAAACTGTTCAGATGTTTCTCCTGTTTCAGTCGTTTCTTCTGGTTGAGCCTCTGAAGTTTTATTTGGACTGATTCATGTTTGAGTTTGAATCTTTAATCCACTATTTTCAAGACGCCATTTTGTGACACGCCCACTGTGCCACGCCCCCTGTGACACGCCCACTGTGACACGCCCACTGTGCCACGCCCACTGTGATGTCCGCACTTCCTTCTCCAGTTTTATTTTCTTAATCGTTGATACTCGTAGGATTCTGCAGCGTCGCGTCGTCATTTTGGTACAAATGTTTTAAACGTGCTGCTCTAGTGTGACGTGCCTCTGTCCACAGGGGGCGCTACAGCATGAGGCGCTTTAGTGTGACGACGTTTACGGCGACGTCAGCTCCATTGGACTTGTTTCTTTTATTCAGTGATTTTAGATGAATATTGTGATTTAAAATGTGTAAATTATAACAGGATGTGGGCGGGGACAGGGGGCAGGTGAAAACAGCAATTTTCAGAGCACTCAAATGGAGGAAAATACAGGATTATTTAAACATGGACAAGTCAAAAAATACGTTCATAAAATCTTATAAACAGTGATTTTGCATAATATGTTTAATAATGTGAGTTGCGGATGACGTACTGACCTCAAACACAAGTACAACGTTGAGGTTGATGGTTCAATTCCATCTCTGACCAGGGAGAACTGTTGTTGTGTCCTCGTGCAACACCATTCTCTCACATGGACGTGGTCTCAGCGTTGTCCATGTGTGTTTTTGTCAGACGGCTCCATGGCTCAAAGGGCTGAAAAACCTTAAACTAAATTAAGTTTCGTAAATAAAAGTATCTGGCCTTTTACGGAGTCTAGACTCTTCAGACGCACTGGAAAACCTGTCGTCCACCGCTCGTAACGCTGTCGTCTGCCGTTAAACCCAAAAGGACAAAACGCTGATACAATCAAAAGTGTACGGCCGTATTTACTCAAGTCAAATAAGGAACAATCCTCTGAAAATATGACGACAATGACACGACATGAAAGGTCCAGTATCACACAAACTGACTCCTGTGGCTTTAAGTCATGTTCTCATGATGTTTCCTCTTCAAAAACAGACCTGGAGTTGTGTTTTGTCCCTTTATTATTCGTCTCTCTACGTCTCCAAAGCTCAAAACGCTCTGTTCCACCTCCACCTTGTGATGTCATCAAGTGGTAGTTTTCACCTTAACTCCTCCTTTTACCTTTAGTTCAGTCGAGATAAGTGAAAACTCCAGGAAATGATACAAATGATTCTAGCGAAGGTGGAGTTTAAAAACACAGTGGAGCACTTCCTGTATTGCCACATGATGACATCACAAGGTGGAACAGAGTGTTTTTTTTCAGTTTGAGAGAAGAACTCAGCCTAAATCTGCAGAGTTTGTGTGTTAAACATGTGAGAATGAAACAAAACACAAGTCCAGGTCTGTTTCAGGGGGAAAACAAACCAAAAGTAGTTTTACAGTAAAATAATGATCTTAACGTTGTTTTTTGGAGCATGTTTTGAACAGTTTGATTCATTTTGTTCCTTGTGGCTCTGATCTCTGGTGACTTCTGTCTGATGTGTCTGTTTTGAGTTTATTTCATTTACTGGTTCCGTCCGGTGAGTCTCTGCGGTGACTCTGCATCAAAACAAAACTCACATTTACTCAACACAATGAAGACGTTTTAAACATCATTTTGAGTGAGATTAAAGCCACAGTATGTCACTTTTTAGCCCAAACAGACTGAGCATGTTATATTGAGTTTGATTGTGTTTATTGCACAGTGAGGACAAACACAAGTCCTCACTGGGAGCGCCTTGCATCTCCACAGACCTTACCTATCTTGACTTCTCACAGGGCTCCCCTCTTCACAGATATGACCCGTAACTTGGGCAGTGGCAGAAACACTGTGTCCTTAGGCCTTGTCCTGTATGACACACATCACACATTTGTCATTCTGATTTGTCCCTGCAGGCTCCTGTACCTCCGTCACCATGGCCACGCCCACCGCCGGCCCGGCCCTCATCTCCACCACGGACCCAAACCCGGAGGACGACAGTCTGGTCAGCAATGACTTCTCCACGACTCTGGGCGCCCTCATCCTCGGCTTCGTCTTCCTCGTCGGCGTACCCGGAAACCTCTTCATCGTCTGGAGCATTTTGGCGCGAATCCGCCGCCATTCCGTCACCACGTTCCTCATTCTGAACTTGGCGTGTGCCGATGGATTCCTGATGGCGCTTACTTTATTTTTCGTGATCTACCTCGCCAAACAATCCTGGGTTTTTGGAATTGTGATGTGTAAAGGCGTGTTCTACCTGTGCAATACCAACATGTACGCGTCCATCTTCTTGATCACGCTCATGAGCCTCCACCGCCTCGTCGCCGTGCTGCTGCCCACTAAAGTTTCTCTGATCGCGAGTCCGAGGATCGCCAAACGAGTGGTGGTCGGGATGTGGGCGCTGGTTTTTATCATTTCAATCCCTTCACTGGTTTTTAGAAACATCAGGATCGACGAAGATGAGATGGGCAAACCGAGGATGGTGTGTGTGCCCAACCACACACTGGCGACGCACGTGAGTCTGCGGCATCTGACCTCTGACCCTCTGACCCTCTGACTCTATGCTCTTCTGCTCCTCTGCCCCTCTCCCTCCTCTGCTCCTCTGACCCTCTGACCTTCTCTGACCCTGTGCTCACTCCGGCCTCTCTGTTGCTGTTAGCGTGGCTGTTAGCGTTGCTGTTAGCGTGGCTGTTAGCGTGGTTGTTAGCGTGGTTGTTAGCGTGGCTGTTAGCGTTGCTGTTAGCGTTGCTGTTAGCGTGGCTGTTAGCGTGGCTGTTAGCGTTGCTGTTAGCGTTGCTGTTAGCGTGGCTGTTAGCGTGGCTGTTAGCGTGGCTGTTAGCGTGGCTGTTAGCGTTGTTGTTAGCGTGGCTGTTAGCGTGGCTGTTAGCGTGGCTGTTAGCGTAGCGTTCATGTTTCTTCAGAGCTTCATTTGTTTGTTTTTCATTGTTCGTTCCCGTTGCCGACAGCAGAGGGCGCTGCGACGCCTCTTTGGACACATGGGTGTGGTGTTTCCGTGTCGTGTGACGTGTGTGCGTTCCAGGTGAGGTTCCAGTACGCGTTTGAGACGGTGTCCGGGTTCATTCTTCCGTACGCTGTGATCATCACCTCGTACGTCCTGATCCTGAGGCGACTGAGACAGACACAGTTCAGGAAGAAAGTCCGGAGCGAAAAACTCATCCTCGCCATCGTCGTCACCTTTGGAATATTCTGGCTCCCGTATCACGTCATCAACATGATCCAGGTTTGGAGAGTTGTGTGTTTGAGGATTTGAGACGAGAAAAAAACAATAACAGTTAAATGTGTGTTATTGTTGCTGTTGTTGTTGTTGTTGTTGTTGTTTTTGAAGGTGGCGGCAGAGTGGTATCCTGAAGAGTCAAAGACACGAGAAATGTACGTACAGACGTTTACACCAACAAAACACGCAAACATTAAACTATGAAACTGCTCTGCTTGTCTCTGTGGAAACCCATCATTTTGCCGCGAATGTTCCTCAGTGTGGCTTTATAATCTGGTTGTGATTATTATGAGATTATTATATTATTAAAGACGCACCGTGAAACTTTCCTGGTGTCTGCTCCCTGCTCTCTCCAGGCCCTTGTTATTGCTTCTGCTTGGAATGTTCCACAGTATGGCATTAAATGTATCTGTCCTGCATTTACTCAGTTACTAGTGATTTTGTTGCTGAAAATGTGAGCGGGGTCGCCTCTCCACAGATCTAACCTCCATGGTGATAGAGACGGTCGTACTGTGGAACATTCATGGCAAAATTATAACATCATCATGAAGAGAAAAGTTACACAGTGCGTCTTTATCCCTGTGTTTCAGAGTCATGAAAAACCAGCACAGAAAAATACAGTTTGGTCTGTTTTCTATCTGCAAAAGGTCAAAGGTCACCTCTAAACAGGAGATGCATGAATGTTTGTGTTGTTTTATTTTTGGTTGTGTTTTTGGCTGAAATGTTACGCAGTGGGTCTTTAAAAAATAAAGCCAAAAGTAAAATCTGTAACTGGACAAAAAGTTTTAGAGTTTTTGGGCTGAACATGAGAAATGATTTAACCAACAGAAAGTTAGAAAATCAACACTGAAACAGAAACAAACAAACGGAGAAGTGTCTCAGAGCGCCCCCTGTCCTCAGACCCTCCTCCTGCAGGAACCAGAGCGCCCCCTGTCCTCAGACCCTCCTCCTGCAGGAACCAGAGCGCCCCCTGTCCTCAGACCCTCCTCCTGCAGGAACAAAAAACTCTAAAAAACCCAAATACATAACCTTATATCTGATCAGATGTAATTGTGAAGAGCCTGATCAGATGAATGAATTTACAGACAGCAGCCTTGTGTTGTGTGTGGGAGTTTTTCCTCGTACGTACAGCCCGAGAAAGATACTGTCATATTTTACATAGTGTCCATACAAGGTCATAAATGGACAGACTTTTAGCTGTTCACAGGAAGGTAGAGTACGTCACTGAAAGATGCTGCAGTCACTGAAAAGATGGATTATAAGAGCTGTGTCCTGTGACCAAAGAGGCAGGTTCAAGTGTGACATCTTAAAATAAAACTGTGTCGCATTTGTACAGAGAAGTTACAAGTTCACCTCAACGCTTAAGACACAATATTGGACACAAGGTTTAAGAGTAAAGAGCTGAGGATGGATGATCAGCCAAACGTCGATTTGTCCAGTGACAGATTTCACTTTCGGCTTTTCCTGTGGCTCAGACGTGGACTGAGGCCTCACACAGAGGCAGGTCTTTAACAGTTTGAACATGTATCGTTTGTCTTCTAGCTTGGACCACATCTGGCAGTCGAGTCGCGCGGTCACCTCAGCGTTAGCCTTCATTAGCAGCTGTGCTAACCCTGTTCTCTACACTTTCGCTGGGAAATCGTACATCAGACAGAACGGCTTCGCTTTCATGGCGCGGCTCTTAGAAGGAACGTCTTTGGACCAGGGCACAAAAAAAGGACGGAGCCCCAACTCCGAGTCTAACGTAGGTTTGAATAATGTGGTTTCCAACGGCAACGGAGGCGTTTCGACGCCCACTGAGGACAACACCGGATAAAAGAATTATGTTTGGATTTGACTGATTATTTTCAAATGTCGATCTGCTTAAAATGTTCTGAAGATACTTTTGTTTTCAACCAAAGTTCATGCCACAGAATGTTGAACTGTGATCGACCAAACCCTCATTTTTATGGTAAAAGACATGTATTTATTCAGACTGCAGCCTCTGGAGCGCCACGGCCCCGCCCACATCCACGCCCACGGCCCCGCCCACATCCACGCCCACGGCCCCGCCCACATCCACGACGCTCTGGTTCCTCAAGTGCATTTCCCAAAGATTTGTCCCACAGACTTTTCAAAGAGTTCAAAGGTACGAGGATGAGCAGCCATGTCCACGACTGTTTTAAGTTAAAAAAAGAAGCATTTTTTAAATTCTGTAAGATTCTGCTAAATGTTTAAATAAATTTGCAGTTTAAATGTTTTCAGAAACAGAATTTAAATAAAATGTTTGGTCTTGTGGTCATTAGTTCCCACAGAGCTGATTAGCCCTGAGCTTTTAAACACCAAACAACAAAATTATTTCTATTTGTTAAATGTCAGAATAATGAGAGAAGGATTTTTAAGACAAATTTTCACGACTTTCTTCAAAGTCAGAAGTTTACACACATTTCATTAGTATTTGTCCCATTGTCTTTAAACTGTGTGACTTGGGTCAAATGTTTTGATTTCCTTCCACAAACTTCTCACAATAGTTTTGTCCCATTCGTCCAGACAGAACTGGTGTAACTGAGTCCAGTTTGTGTCCGTCTCACTCGCACAGGCCTTTTCAGGTCTGTTCATACATTTTCAACAGGACTGAGATCAGGACTTTGTGATGGACACTCCAAAACATTGACTTTGTTATCCTTAAGTCACTTTGTTATCCTTAAGCCTCTTTGTTATCCTTAAGCCTCTTTGTTATCCTTAAGCCTCTTCTTCCTGCAGAGTGTCCTTTTTTCTGTGTCTTTTGGAGTCATGTCTTCTTCCTGCAGAGTGTCCTTTTTTCTGTGTCTTTTGGAGTCATGTCTTCTTCCTGCAGAGTGTCCTTTCAGTCCATGTCCTCAGTCCTCGTTTCACTGTGGATAATGACACACTCTTACAGCTTCAGCAGCTTCTTCTCCAGGTCTTTTTCTTTTGTTCTTGTGTTGATCATTTCAGACCAAAGCTCGTTCGTCTCTGGGACACGTGTCCTTCCTGAGCGGTGTGACGCTGGACAGTCCCATGGTCTTTATACTCGTGTTTAATTGAACAGATGAACGTGGCTCCTTCAGGAGGAAACTGCACCGAGGATGAACCAGACTTGAGCAGGTCCACAGTTCACTTCATGATATTTTGGCTGATTTATTTTGACTTTCTCATGATGTTACACAAAGAAGCAGAGTGTTTCAGGTGAGCTTCAGACACATCCACAGGTTTGTCTCTAATTAACTCAAATGTGTCAATAAACCAATCAGAAGCTTCTAAAGACATGACATCATCATCTGAGTTTTACTAAATTGTTTAAAGTATAAAAAGTATTAAAGTCATAATAATCTCACTGTCTGTAAACTTCCAACTTAAGTAGTAAAAATCCTCCTCATTATTCTGATATTTAACAAATTGAAATAATTTTGTTAATCCAAATTGACCTAAAACAGAAAAAGTTTAGTCTGATTTAATGTCAGACAGAGAGAAAAAGAATGGCTTTGGAGAAACAGTTACTTTGAGATGTCTTCTCTACACTGTTCAGTATTAAGGACGAGCACAAGGAAACAGATTTGTACAGATTTGTAAATGAAACATAATCCCTGTGTGTGTGAGATAAAGCATGAAATTGTTCTATCTGCATCAATAAAACCAGACTTTTACATCCTCGTCTCTTCACACACACACACACACACACATATAAATATATATATATATATATATATATATATATATATATATATATATATATATATATATATATATATATATATATATATATATATATATATATATCCATGTATGTTTTCCTGTAGCGTCTCACACCTGCAGTTCTGTGCTGGTCTGGAGCCTCACAGTCTCTACACTTGGGTCTGATGTGGTGGATCTGGGCCTCGCTCTGGGGCTCCAGGCTCCAGGAGCCTCTGTCCTTCAGTCCAGCTCTTTCTGAAGACATAGGTGGGATGGTAGGATTTCTTGATATAGGCCACTTCAGTTATGTTCCGGTGATACATCCCATATGTGTGTGTGTGTGTGTGTGTGTGCGTGTTGATCACATACTAATAAATACAGTCTCTGCAGGTTTGAGGTCTGGACATGTCTGGACTGTATTTCTCTGTATTTCTCTGTATCTCTCTGTATTCCTCAGTATTTGTGTCTTTGAGCCGCTGTTCTCTTCGCTGTTCTCTTCCTGACACATTCTTCTGGGTTCCACACACTGGACACTTGTGTCTCTTGTTCAACCTCGGCTTTAAGTCGTTGGACTTGACTGAGATCCAATGTCTCCAGAGTGAAAAGTACAATAGACCCACTGTTTGGTGAAAGAAAAGATGAATGAAATGCACCAAGAGTTTGAGCATCAGATCTGAGGCTGGACATGACAAAACTGACACATTTTGTCCTTATTTGTGATAAGAAATATTTACATTTAGAATGTTGATCTGCTGATGGGGGGTGTGGTGTCGGCCAATGGCGCCCTCTACTGACCAACATAAAACTGCAGCCACTGATGGTAAGAAACTGAACACATGTACCCAGAATGCATCTGAATACTCATCTAGTATCGTACTCTGGTATTTACTTTTTATGTGGTGCCATTCTGAAGTCAAAGTAATACTTAGTACTTGCTCATGTAGTTTTAGTGAGAATAAACACAGCTCTTGAGGTGAGGCTGGTGGGATTTTTGTCTCAAATGCAGAACAAAATAAAGCCATTCATGTTTTTACTCTAGAATATAACACGACTCTGTAAAAGTATACAGCACAGTACTCTGATTAGACGATATATCAGAACACTGAATGCAGTATTCTGTAACTAAATGCATTTTCAGAGTATTCTTCCAGTGACAGTTCATCCAGTTATAACAGATACACATTTGTAAGAATTTTTTTCTATAAAAAAAAACAACAAAACAAGCTCAGCCTTGTGGATAAAACTCAAACCTTTCACACCCAAAGAACAGCTCTTAAACGTTCATTCAAAAATTAGTGAAAACCATTAAATCAAAAAGACAAAACAGATCTTCCAATTTTTTTATTTAAAGTTTAAGTGAACACTCCACAGAACAGGACCAAACAGAACACAAACTGTTCAGAACGACCCACTCCAAGAGAGATGCACCTCCACACGACATCCCCAAGTGTCTGAAATGAGAAATGCACCAACATGAGCAAATATGAACCAAAAAACACACAAATCACACTCAAGTCTGCAGTCAAACAGTTCAGTGCAGTAAAGGTTGTAATCATGTGCTCTCAGGTGAAACACGGACTGCAAATCATCATTAGTTTGACATTTAGGAGTTTTAATATTCTAGTGGTTAAAAGGTGAATATTTTAGCAACACAATGGAAATGTTAAAAGTGCATTTCAACAGGTTTTTGAATAAAGCTGCACACAGTGAACACACAAGGTCTGAACCACAGTCAACTGGGAGGGGAGGATTTAAGCCATTTTTCCCCCACTCCTTTTTGAGCTTATATAAAAGAATAAATTTGTGAAATGTGCATTAAGTGTATCTGATAAATGTGCTCAAAATAAAAAATAAAAATTTAAATTCATTAAAATAAAATAATTTAAAAATGTCAGATCTGCATGTCAAGAGCAAAGCAGTTTTACTGATGAGGCAGATACACACTTAAGTATGTTTAAAGTTTATTTATATTGCACATTTAAATAAAAAAAAAAATGCAACTGATAAAACACTGATGCTGATTAAACTTACTAATAAAATTAAATCTAAATATTACTTTGAAGGACACAGGTTTCGCAAAAAAAAAAAAAAAGCTTATGTTGCACCACGAGGTTCCCTTTTCATCCAGATTAATACAAGATAAACAAACACAGGAGCTCGACTCCAAATCACAGCAAATCAAACACATTCTGCCATTAAAACGTCAACGGCGCTCATGATTTACGCCATTAAATACTCACATGTGTCTCTAGTTTAGTCTAAACCTCAGCACAGCCGCGTTACATCAACACAAAGAGGAAGAGAGGACGATAATGACGCTCCCTCTCAATTTATCTGAAAATCAAACCACGTGACCGCACGCCACTTCCGGCTGACGCTAATTAAAAATGTATTTATTTGTTTGTTTATTTATTTATTTATAGAAAGAAAAAAAAATAGTACTCGATCAGACACTATAACAGGTGCACGTGATATTCAGGTTAAAATTCAGGTTATAAATTGTATAGGATGTATGTTATCAAACACTTAAATCTAAAATAACACTAGCACAATTTTAGAACAATGTTTTAAATTAAAATATGTGTAATAAAATAGATTTGTTTTGGTTTTATCACAAATTGTTCAGTGCCGCGCCGATAGATGGCGCAGTTTAAAATGAAGCCCTTGTGTTTCATAGAAGAAGTGACAGACGCGCTCTGATTGGTGGAGGAAATATTTAAATTGGAGCTAATGCTGGTTTCAGCTAACAGACGTTTTCACTCCGGATTTGTCAGGAAACGACGGTAAAAACAGGTATAACGTGTCCTTTTTGAGCTGGTTACATGTTAAATGTTAATATATTATGTATTTATTTCTTGTGTTCGTGTTAGTGTTTATTTCTAATCATTACGAGTGAAAAAACATAAGTAAAATGCATAGGCCGATGACGCTTTAGGAAATGAATAAACGCTGTTATTTTGATTCATGTCTTTGATAATAGTTTAGTTTATATATTAGCAGAAAACCTCTTCCTTTGCATGTTTGGAGTATGAATGTTATGTTTGTGTGGTGGTTCGTCATCAGATCATTAAATTGTGATAGTGTCAACTTATTTCCTTTAAGCAAAACTGCTAAAAGTCCTCCTACCATCTCAGCTCTGGTGTGTCCCACTTTTTCATAGAGAATAGTTTAAAATCCACCACCTGTAAGGAAACTTTGAATGTACACAAGTATAAATGTTTCATGATCCAAGTGTTGTACAGTTTGGAAATGAGCTTAAATGGATCTTGCTGCTTTATAATCAGTTATAAAAATGAGAATTAGATTGATTAATTCATTAAAAGCTCATTACCTCTCTTCCCAGACCGATGGACTCTGCACACATTGTTTTTTGGGTAAGAATATATATAATTTTTTTTTTCAATTTTGAACTTCTCTTGATGTGATGAAACAAAAGGCCGACTGAACCTGTCCTGCAGAATATTCTGTTTGGGATCAGACATGACTAAAACCTATTGAAGCGTAAACTCTGATCTGGAGACTAGTTTAGAAACCTTCAATTGCAGTGTAACCAACTGAAAAAAGCTAACATCTGTTCTCTTTTGTTACAGGCAACTCTGGGAGAGCTTTTTTTTACACTTGAAGACACTTCCTCCAGCATGTCCAGTGTGTCATGGGTCTTCCATGGGGTCTCCTTCCAGAGGGACATGCCCAGAACTCCTCCTTGAATCACCACCTTAAAGTAGTGGAAGGGTTTGAGCACCCGAATGATCCCGGGAGCCATGTTGTCTGAGGCTTCATGTCCCTGGTAGAGTTGCCCATGGCAGGACAGATCCTGGAGGTGGATGCTCATCAGCGAGTGTCTGGTGGTGGGGCCGTCCTCCCGTGCACCCACCACCTGTAGGAGGATCCGTAAGGGGCCGGTGCAGAGAGATCTTTGCGGCAGTTGACGGCGGGGGCTTCAATGACAGACACTTAAAAGGTGAAATTCTATAACATGTGTAACCTCGATGCCAATCCTGTACAAATTAATCTTATGTTTTTCAGTAAGATTTTCTCTTTTGGTTGCCATTTAGAGAACCATGTACCATTCAAAAGATAACAAATATTTGCTTTCCCCCCCCCACTATGAAACCATTGGTGTTGATTTTTCAGCTGCCACCGTACCACTTGAATTGGTTTACAAATTTTATGACTGTCATTTGCTCCTTTTGTTCACAGGTTGCTCGATGGTATAGCTGTACAACTTGAACCTTCCTCAGATTAAATGGTAACTGTTGGCATCTTTTTCTTTTGGGAGATGATGTAAACAAAAGGCCGAATTGAAGTGCTCTGCCGCAGTTTGTTCTCAGCACGACACAATGACAAAGCTCGACCGAAGCGTTTCTGATCCCACATTTTATTCATAAGCACTTTCTGTTCTATTCCTCAGTTTAGTCTGTCCAATGTCCTTGTTTTTCAGGAGCCTCAGTCCTAAAGATGACAGTGGAAGGTGTCATTGTTTCATCAAACTGTTAATAAAATTGGCTGAAGAAATGTCTTTGTTTTCCAGTTTATTTTTTTAAACTGAAATTTGATCAATAAATGCTAAAATTAGCTTAAGGAAGTCCTGAGATTTTAGTTGAATGTAAACTAACACAAGTGGAGACTAGATCTAAGCTCCTAAGTGACAGACTTTGTCCAAAGACATGTACAGGTCTCATGAAGCAGTGACTGGATTAAAAACATGTTTCTGATTTCCTAAATGAGCCATTTTTCCAGACTATAACTGAACTGGATCATTTGACTCTAGGGTGAGCACTAGGGCTGGGCAATATGAGAAAGACCCCCTCATTGATCTAAATTTTTGAATAGAAATTGTATATTTTTACAAAACATCATGGCCCCTCACGGGGGGATTACTCACGTTTACATGAACTTTACGTCACTTTAATGTCGTAATTATAATTATTTACGTAGCATGGCTTTTTAATTTTTGTCAATTGAAAGACAATTGTTAAAAGGTGCATTTTTACAGAACCATAGTGTAACGTCAGAATAGATTTATTCAGAAAGCTCAAAGTAAATTCTGAAAGTAAATGTCCTTTTCATTTTTCTCTTGATTTTCTTGAAAAAACATTAAATATTTGAAAGCTTGCTCAGGGTTAACTGTGGTAAATAATGACCACAAGACCTATCATTTTATTTAAACTCTGAGACTATAAACCGCAAAGTTATTTAATCATTTCGCAGGATCTTGTGTTTTAAACGGCCTTTTTGGACTTTAAACAACCGTGTTATAGGTATTGGTTAGCATGTAGCTGTTAGCCTCAGCAAAGTTTTTTTTTTATTTTATTTCTTTTTTTTAATTAATAATAAAGGTTTACAAACATTTGTGGCATAGTAGAAAGGTTCCTCAATTAATACTCAGGGCAGACAAAATATTACATAGGAATGCAGAAAGAAGAAAAGAAATTAGATTAAATGAATAAGTACATAATACAAAACGTTAGGAAGGGATAATAAATTTTATTTATATATATATATATATATATATATATATATATATATATATATATATATATATATATATATATATATATATATATATATATGCCCAATACTCCGCAGAGTCTTTGAACGTTTGATTTTTTTTATTTTTTTTTATTAAACGTTATTAATAATCACTATAGTTTAAATATAGTTTCAATATAGTTTAATTGAATTTTTTGGCTATGGTGAAAATAAAATTAATATAAATGTTAAATGTTAAAAATGTTCTTCCGGAACAGCGGACTTGGGCGGGGCTCCTTTTATGCGTCATCGAAATGGACCAATGACCAGAGCGCATTTCACACTACGGCGTCCTGCGAGTCCAAAACACATGTAAACACTTACAAAACCACTGCCTGTGAGGTTTCTCTACATTTTACAAGGTCGTGCCGTAGCAACAACAAACTTAAGGAGATATCGAGAATAATATGAAGATTTTAATCGGTACGTACATATTTTTGATATAGTTTTAGCTCGTGTGATGTTTGTGAGCTCGTGCAGTAAAATAAGAGGTCAGTGAAATAACGCGCTGCTCAAATTCACACGAGTTTAGGTTAAATGAGTTCAAACTCTGAACAAAGGTACAGCATGTTTCTGACAGTGTGCATTATTATAAGAATGCTATCCCATGATGTGATGAACATTCTGTGCATGTACGTCTGTCATTTCACTGCTAAATGATGAAACAAGGCACAGAATGTTTGTGTTAATCGTGACAGCTCTAAAGTGCTCTTTAAATACCATAAGTCTACCACATTCTACATTTTTATAGATACAAATTATTGTGGAAAAATTACAATTCTAGATGAAAAGTGATCCATTTGTGAAGCCCTGTGAGTTATGAAATACAAACTTCAACAAAACAACAAAAATCTTTGTTGACGAATACTTTATTTATTTATTTATTTGATAGGGACAATGCACATTAATGAACATCTGTTGTAAACAAATGTCAGGACAGGGCCGGACCTGCCCTGGACACAGACTGGTCGCCTCCCGGGGTCCCCAGTTTCTCTGAGTTTCTCTCCCCCTGGTCCTTAGTCTCCACCTGAGCATCTGACCTCTGAGTATTTATACCAGAATGACAAAGCTACAAACAGACTCAGAGTCTTTCCTGGAGGACAGGGCCTTCACACATGTTAGTGTTTGCTCTGGGTCTCTGCAAATACACAATGAATACACTTACATTTCCATCACACAAATATACAAGATATGTGGAATTATGTTGCAAAGGAAATGTTTTTAAAAAGTAGCTTTTTAATTAAAATTCTCAAAGTACCCACCCTCTGCTTTGTGGAGCTCAAACCCTTCACTTTTCCTCAGTGAGCTTCATGAGGAACTTCCTGAAATGGTTTTCACTTCAGCTGAGCCACGTCAGGATCAAGAAATGACAAAAGTGCAAATCAGTGATCAAAGCAAAGGGTGGATATTTTATTATTATTACTTTTTAAAATCTAAAACAGGTTTTGAGTAATTTTGAGTTTATTTTATGTTGACTACATATGCAGTCTGTGATGTACACTTGTCTTTATTTATACTGTATTTTTATGATTGCTCTTCTCACAGGAGGGGGCTCTGGATTCGTGGGTCGGGAGCTGACTCGTCTGCTCAAAACCAAAGGTCATGAGGTCACGGTGGTTTCCCGTCAGCCTGGCCCCGGCAAGATCACATGGGCACGAGCGCTTTTATGTTTAACTTCACACAGTTTACAGGCCATTCTATTTTATGTAATTATGATGTTGCTTTGTTTTCTGCAGACAGAGCTGGAGTCCAGCGGACTTCCCGTTTGTGACGGGGCAGTGAATCTGTCTGGAGAAAACATCATGAACCCACTGCGATGGTGAGAAAGTTAGAAGAAAATTATAGCAAGAATGCAAAGTAAAAATACATAAGATTACTAACATTTCTCCATTTCGAATACTAAGGAATAGACTCGATACTCAACACTGAATTTGACACCACGAAGATCAGACAAACATAAACTCTCTTTATTTAGACACTGTGATGTTCCACATTAAATGTTGTACTTTGTGTTCTACTCCATGTGTGTTATATGTGTGTGATCCTCAGTGTGCAGGAGGTTCATAGTGGACCATGGTGTGTGTGTGGGTGTGTATGTGTTTGTGTGGGTTGGGGTGTGTTGGGGTGTGTATGTGTGTATGTTGGGGTGTGTGTTGGTGTGTGTATGTTTGTGTGTGTGTTTGTTTGTGTGTGTTTGTGTGTGTGTGTTTGTGTGTGTGTTGGGGTGTGTTTGTGTGTGTGTTTGTGTGTACTAGTCTATGTGTCTTATACTTGTGAAAGATACAACATCATTCTAAACATATTGAGGACAGGTTCATTTCTGTAAATGGGACAGTTTTAGTCTCGATACCTGCACCAGTCAGTGTCTAGTTTCAAAACTAGTTTTAATATCAATTAGTATCTGATTTTTGATACTTTTGACAAAACTAGTCTGTAAATAACATCACTTTGAATAATTCTTTCTGTGTATTATTTGAGATTCTGATAATGCAAACTGCTGTTGTGTCCTTAGGCAATACACTTTTCCCATGTATGACCGTGGTGTGTGTGTGTGTGTATGTGTGTGTGTGTGTGTGTGTGTTTTGTTGGGGCCCAGTGTGTCACCAGCACGATGTAAATCAAATGCATTATTGTTTTCTAGGTGGAATGACAGTTATAAAAAGGACTTGTTCTCCAGTCGAATAGACACGACCAAAGCTCTGTCCGGCGCCATCGCCTCGTCGCCCAGCCCCCCGCGCTCCTGGGTCCTAGTGTCTGGAGTGGGTATGTTTATGTGTGTCTGTTTATGTGTGTCTGTTTTAGAGCTTTTGTACAGGCTCAGGTTATGTTCTAAACTGCTCACGGTTAAAAATGAGCTTCAGGCCAAAGCAGTTCTGTGCTGGAATCTGCCTTTAAACCCAAACACACATGTACGTACACACATACACACGTGTGTGTGTGTGTGTGTGTGCGTGTGTGTGTGCGTGTGTGTGTACATGTGCCTGTCCTTTGTTTGAATAAGGTATTATGATCACTGCTAGAGCCTTAACCCTGAGCTGTAGAGGCTGCACTAGCACTGAGTCCTGATTGGTTTCACTTTCGTTTATTCAAACTGACAGACGAGACGTTGAACTTTGTTTTTGTTTCATGTGGACAGGCTCAGTGATTAGACATTTGAACCATAAACCAGGTCACACATCTGTATCTGACCCGTCAGGTTAAACTACAGGGATTCAACAATTAGAGATGATCCAGCTTTTTCAGGTCCAATACTGATATTAATACTATGACTTAAAGTATCTGCTGATACCTGATATGAACGGATCCCACTGTAGGGACAGAGAGTGGCTCTTATTTTCTTAGTGTTATGTAACTGTTACTTAACAGCTTTGGATGAAGAAAGGTTCTAGACTGTAAAAGTCTTATTACATCCAATTAAAGGCCCAACCAGGATATCGGCTGAACCGATATCCAATCTAGCTTTTTTTCCAGTATCGGTGCTGATATTCAGTACCAGTATCGGTATCGGTATCAGTGCATCTGTATCCACAGTGTTGAGATGCCACGTAAATGTTTCTAAATGTGACCTGTGTCCCTCAGCCTGTTACCAGCCCAGTCTCACAGCTCAGTACACAGAGGACAGTCCGTGGACGCCCTTTGACCTTCTGTCTAATCTGGTGAAGGAGTGGGAGGCGGCGGCAGAGTTACCTGAAAATGTGGCTCAGACGACCAGACAAGTGGTGATCCGGCCTGGTGAGTGGAACGCCACTGTTTACACCGATTCAAAGAGTCACCAGGAGGAATAATAAAAAAACTGTCATTTAAAACGCACATCTCAGAAGTATGAAACTGTTTAAATCAAAATCTAAATTATTTATCTGTCAGAAGAGAACAACACTGTGTAAATGTGTTTCTAAGGGGCTACGATGATAAGACTGACTCAATATCTCACTGTTTGTTTAACTTTTAATCCCAGATCTCATGATTGTCTCCGTCTAAAAAACAACCACACTCGAACTGAAATGGGACAAAAGCTTTTGGTTATTTTTTGGTTATCACACCTGCTCCTGTTTTTAATGTTTTAAATGGAACTGTGCAGTTGTTTTGTTTTTGTTTGTATTGTTGTGTATTTTAACAGGGCAATAAATGAAAAAGAGTCTGGTGTCATTGGGGCTGTCCTTGTACAAACAGATGAAAATGACACTGAAGACCTTTAAATAACTCACTGTATCTACTCTACCCTAACTGTTTATACTGTATATTTTGTATTTATATTTAGTCAAAGTTATTTATTCTAATGCATTATTTCAGGCCCTTCATATTATTGTTTATATTTGACTTTTTTATTCATAGTTTGTTGCGTTCGATGTCGCCAAAGCACATTTGTCTCTTCTCTTCTGTACACCAGGACCAGCTGGGTGATAATGAGAGTATTATTTTAAAATATTGACCAAAATAATTATATATTTTTTATTATAACTATCCATAATGATAACATTATCCTGCAACAGGAAGGAGCCTCAGCCAAGATCTTTACAGACGTATTTTAGCAAAATGTTTTGTTCTAATTTAGTTGTTTGTGCCTCTTTTTTTCCAGGCGCAGTTTTGGGTCGAGACGGTGGAGCCATTAAACAGATGTGGCTTCCCTTTTGGCTCGGAGTGGGCGGGACTCTGGGCTCGGGCCGCCAGCCGTTTCCATGGATACACGTCGCTGATCTGGCGGGAATCATCGCTCACTTCCTGGAAACTCCCCCAGAAGCCGCTCCCACCGCTTCCCCTCAGGTGTACAACGGCGTCGCCCCTTCTCTTAACACAAATTACGAGTTTACAAAAGAGTTTGGCAGGATTTTGAATCGGCCGACTGTCTTTCCTGTGCCTGCTTTTATGATGAACGCTTTACTAGGATCCGAACGAGCCGTAATTTTAACCCAGGGTCAAAAGGTCATCCCGAAAAGGACTCTGGAGGCGGGATATCAGTACAAGTATCCAGATTTGAGCTCAGCGCTGAAGGAAATAGTGGGTTAGTTCATTTATTTGTATGTAGAAGACAGAAGTGCATCTATTGGCAATGTACAGGTCGTCTCCAGCGGTTTGAGTCCAGAATGAGATTTATATCAAGACTTTGTGCATTATTATTATTCATTTTAAGCTGCCATGAACTGTAAACCATAAAATACAAATGTTATTATGTCTCAGGCCCCATTCTTGTTTAAAGGAATCCCACCAATCCTTCTATGATTCCATCCTCAGACCCAAAGCAAACAAAAAGAACAATAGGAGGGCCATTAACGGTTGAATAGGGTCATTAAGACTGTAAACAAAAGCTGTTTACAGTTTGTGTCGTTCGCGCCTCCTTCAGACAGATATAAGGCAGTGTCCAGCAGGAATCTGACCACAACTGAAGAAGTGTCTTTGACGAGCAGTGAAACGTCTTCACTCTTCACAGATTTAAACTTCGTCTTTTGCTATTTACTTGGAAAGTTCCACAGTATAGCATTAAACGTATTGAAATAGTTCTGTTATGGCTGTTGTGCTCCTAATGACTTTTGAGTGTTATTTATGAGGAGCTTTGTATTTTCTTGATCAGTGGAAAACAAATCCAAAAATCAAAGTGTTTGGACCAGGTACAGGGCGACGTAACTGAACTCACACCAGAAAATCCTCCAGTCTGTTTGGCAATTTTAAATCAAATGTTTGGAATATTAGAAAATGTAAATAAAATGGTGTTTTCAGTTAAAAGTTTTAAATGGTTTATATCATCATCTGTAATTATCTGGTTTTACTGTTGGTGTAAATGTGCTCTGGGATCCACACACAGGTTTATGTTCAACAGTATTTAATGTTCTATCTCCATCTCCTGTTACATAAAACGTAGAGCTGTCATGGTGGTGTTAAATGTCTGAATAATCGGTCGTACAGTCACATAAACGGCTCCACTCTGCTCACGGCTCTTCAGATCCACTCTGCTCACGGCTCTTCAGATCCACTCTGCTCACGGCTCTTCAGATCCACTCTGGTCACGGCTCTTCAGATCCACTCTGCTCGTCTCCGTCTCTGATCTGAACCACTGGTACCTGGTCTCCCCAGTCACTGCTGCGCGCACATCTGTACACGTCTCTGAGGGAAAACACAAACTCTACATTATAAAAAGCAAATACAGTCACAGTGTTAACAGAGGGTCACTCCCTTCAGAGCACTGACACATCACTCCAAATCACTCCAGGTCTGTCAGGTTGTACTGTAATGTGACCTGCTTTTGAAAAACAAAAACCTCTCACCTCCCGTGTTTCCTGGGAGTCACCACCACGTGCTGTAACTGTCCGTCTGAGCAGCACATTCGACAGTGAACATGTCGAGTCCGAGGCAGAACCGGAGCAATGAGCCGGGCCCAGTCCAGACCAGAGTCCAGACCAGAGTCCAGACCAGAGTCCAGACCAGAGTCCAGACCAGAGTCCAGACCTCGGTTTAGTCCCGCAGAGACTTTGGAGCCGGTTCGAGTAAGAATCACGTAGCTAAACTTTTCGGTCAGGTGACAAATTTGCTGCAAAACAAAGTTGAACAGTTGAAGGCTCCGTTCACACAAGCACCACAGAAATAATGGGAACGAACTAAATCTGAACATAGAACTAAACCTGGAGTAGAACAGGACCAAAACAAATCTCAGGACTAAACCGGGTTCAGACCAGCAGCAAACCAGGACAAAATGGACAACTTAATAAACAACAACATGGGTAAAGGTGGACACACTTTATACACAATATCAGTAAAATAATGTACTAGCTACATGGAAAATCTGTGTGAATGAAGCAACGGGAAATGAATAAGGAAGGTGGTCTCTGTGCGGTCTGTGTGGTATATGTGTGGTCAGTGCGGTCTCTGTGTGGTTTTACCCCGGGCAGGGACAGCGTGCGGTGTCTGTGCGGTGTCTGTACAGTCTGTGTGTGGTGTCTGTGTGGTCGTTGCGGTCTTTGTGCGGTCTCTGTGCGGTCTGTGTGCGGTCTGTGTGTGGTCTGTGTGCGGTCTGTGTGCGGTCTTACCCCGGGCAGGGACAGCGTGTGGTCTGTGTGCGGTGTCTGTGCGGTCTCTGTACAGTCTGTGTGTGGTGTCTGTGTGGTCGTTGTGGTCTTTGTGCGGTCTGTGTGCGGTCTGTGTGCGGTCTTACCCCGGGCAGGGACAGCGTGTGGTATCTCTGTTGGAAGTTACAGGGCAGCACTGGGTCTGTGTTCAGCTTTGGACACATCATTTCATGAGGACACTGCAAGAACAAATATATTGTGAGAAAAAACATCTCAACATGTTGTTACTTTGTCTAGAATGTTCCACAATATGGCATTAAATGTAAATCTAATAGAGACAAGCAAGTGACACTGGGCCTAGTTACAGCTCAGACCTGTGGAGAGGCGAGCCCTGCCCACAGTCAGAAAGCAAAGGCATAATGTAAGAGAAGTTTAATGTCATACTATGGAACATTCCACACAAAGAAACAACATCTTTATGGAGACCAGCAGATGGCATCCCCTTCAACAGGAAAGTTACGCAGTGCGTCTTTAATATAATGAACTCACAGGAGCGAATGTTGATGCTGGTCTGAAGTCGTGCACCGTCTTCTCCTGTTTCTGGAAAAACAACATTAAAATGGAAAAGACCAGATATTATTCAGTGTGATCCAGTCATTTTTTATTTGTATAAAACATTTGACACGTTTTACATTTCACCAGAGCTGTTTCCAAAGTGCTGCTCCTGGTCAAATAAATGTCTTAAAGCCATAATCCTGATCCATGTTTTTCAGCTAAATGTGTTAGAAATTTAGACCTGAAGAGCTGCTTCCACAAAACAAGTCCACTGTGCTCTGTCTGCGGCTAATGATGAAGCTAATTATTGTCTGGTAATCAGGAAAAGACTGAGAGTTGTAAAAAGTGCTTATAAACTCATCATGGTGAATCATCAGGATACTCTGAGTGCAGAAGGTAAATGAAGAATAACTGCACCACTGAAACTGTTTAAAATGAACTCATTCTGCTTTTAAAGTTTTAAAACAGTAAAGATCAGGCGGAGAGATTTTAAGTGACATTAGTCATAATTTACTCACATTCAGTAAAGTGTCTCTGGCCTCCATCAGAATCTGATGTCCCTCTTTGGTCCCGTTCTCCACCAGAACCTTAAAAAACAAAGAGTAAAGTCAATGCACTGAACAACCTTCTCCAATACGTTGAACTTAGATGGTTTTAGTTTTGTTTACTCGTTATAACCTGATTCTAGCCCTTTAGTTTAGACCTTTACAAACTCTCTCTTAGTTTAACAGTTCAGGATTCAGTTCACATTTAACACTTGAGAGACGACTGAAATCTGACTTTTTTTTTTAAATTCTAAATCAAATCACTTGAAAAACAACAAGAACAAAAATATTTTCAAAAATTGCTCATCCTTTTCAACTCTTACTTTACACCTGAGCCCACGAACTTATAGAAAAACACAGCGCCTGCTCTTTGGATTCACACAAAAACATTAAGGTCAATCTATAAACAACAAAGCTCCACTCTACTGCCCCCTGCTGGCTCCTACTCACAATGCAGCATCTTTAAAGAACTGTATTCGCTGGATGATGTTTTAAACTTTGTAAAATGAGCAGTTCTGTTCTAGAAATGGTTCTTTTAATACACGGTACATATAAAAGTATAAGTGGGTTTAATGGCTCCATTGCACAAACCAAGTATCTGTTCGTCTTCCTCCACAGAGTGAAAACTGCGTCCTCTCTGTCCACTGCTCTGGGCAGCTCCGAGAGCGTGAACGCCGAGACGACCAGATCAAACTGCACCTGTGAGAAAATAACACAGAATCAAATATGAGAATGATAAAAACAGCAACAATACTAATAATAAAAACACTAAACACGATCATTTAATCAAATACCAGGATAAAAACAAATCAATCATCTATATTTGTTGAGCCAGGAGACTTTAACAGACAAATCCATTATTTATTTATTTATTTATTTATTTATAATAAATACACATTAACATCTGTGTTAAACAAATGTAAATAGGAGTACAAATATGATTATAGTGACCAAGCACATCCCCTGTACAGTCGATACATGTGTAATATCACAACTGCTCCGGAGATGAGCAAAATGAGAATATGAAGGATTTGACCTACATTAAAATTAATATAAACAACAGAAAGAGATGAGTAAATATGAAGGTGAACAGAAACGTCTAGAGTGGCTTTGCTTAAAGATGGGATATTCTGCACAATAGATTTTTGAAGCGTTGTCCCATGTTGTTCCCTCAGAATATTTTAAAACACGGTGATGGAGGAAACACGGCGATCGAAGTGTGTTATGTGTGAGTGGGTTCGTCAAATAGCTCCTCTTTAAACTGTACTTACTTTTGGAGACACTGGGAGGAACTGTCTGAAATACACATGTTTGAAGTGTGGTTCTTCTTTTTCGTTGTCACCTGTTTAAAACAAACACACTGGTCACACACAGCGGCACTTTCAGATTAAACCAGACACACACTTGGGTTACAGATGTTTCTTCTCATCTGAGGTTGTGTCTAGGTTGATCTTTAATCTCTTATTTTCAAGACGCCATTTTGCAGATCAACCTCCGTCAGTACACATATGAATTGGTTTTAGATGAATATTGTGATTTAAAATGTGTAAATTATAACAGAATGATCCACAGAGATGAGAACCATAAAGACACAAACTCAACAGGACTGATTTAAAGAGGAGATGTATTTACTTTTCAACAAGGTAAATACGTACATCTCTTACTGTTTTGTGTTTTAAAAGAACCCAAGTTGTAAATGTTTAAAAAAGACAGAAGTTAAGCAGAACCACACCTGACACGAGAAACTTCAAAAAAAAAAGATTTACCTTTTAGAAGCCGCTCTGCTAAAGTGTTCATGGGCCCAGAGCTGTCGACACAAACCATCTCCTTCAGAGAGTCCGGCCAACACGAATGGGACGCCCTGAAGGAGGAAAACAAAATACAGTTTAGACTCAAGAAACAAACTACTGCTGTTCGACACTTCAATTTAAAACTATTTCAATACAAAGGCAGAGTCTTTCCACTCAATACCAGTTTGGATACCACGAGTGCTTTTTCTGACATAGACGCACCTTTTCCCCCCACACAGAATAATACTGCGTTCTTTATGGTACCGTGTGGACAAATATGAGCTTTTGGGGTTAATACTTGTTCAGATGAATATCTAGTTTTGATACTAGTTTAATATCGGTATCAGATTTTTGATAGAAGGATATATAGTGTATACAGAAGTGGAGTACAGACCAGGCGACTGTTCCCAGGCCTGATCCAAAGTCCAGGAGAGACTCAGGACAGAAGGACTCATCTCTCTTTTTTATCTGAAATGGAAAGAACAAAACTACATGAACTGACTGTCCCTTTAGACCAACACATCTGTGAATCTGTGATGTGAGGCATAAGACTGAACCCATTACATCTGGACTCTTCTCTCTTCAAATTAAAGCCCCTGTATGTAACTTTTTTCTTTACGGATGTGTTTATTGCACTGAAAACACACAGTAAAACATGCGTCCTTACTGTGAGCGTCTCCACAAACCTGACTCTTATTTGGTCTCCTGCTTGTTTCCATAAAAATGTTGTTCCTTTGGTTAGAATATTCCGCAGTATAGCATTAAACTTATCACGCATTTGACTTTCCACACCCAGAAAGTTACATACTGCCACTTTAACTGTAAAATGTTTGAAATGAGTTTGTTTTGTGAGTTGCATCTTTCTCCTTCTGTAAAGCGTTTTGTGAAATAAACTGGTGAATAGTACAAACCTCATTGAGCGCTCTCCTCACCGCCGCGTATCCTCCGGCTAAACGAGCCGCCATGTAAATCACGCCCAGCTCCTCATCGAACCTGGAACATCACACACGAGAATAAAAACATGCACTTTGAATCAGATGAAGGACACTGTGTTACCATGGATTTCAAACAGGCCTGTGACAAGAACACATTCTAAAAAACGATACATTGTTACTAAAGAAAATATCACGATAAAACCACATTGAAAGAACTTTTATCACTGACACAATAAACCTAAAGCAGGAAAATCAGGAAAACATCAGCTGCAAAACACCTTCTGAACGGACAAACTGCACGCGGCGCTTTGTTGTGATGACGTTTACGGTGACGTCAGCTCCATTGGACACCACAGTTTTCTAACGCGGAAGTCAGTGGATTTGTTTCTTTTATGAAGTGGTTTTAGATGAATATTGTGATTTAAAATGTGTAAATTATAACAAAATGATCCACAGGAGTCACAGATGAGAACCATAGAGACACAAGCACAACAGGACTGATTTAAAATGACTGTAAACAGTTAAATTATCTAATTTCTTTCAGATTATGGTCTCTCTGATCCTCACATCAGATTGTACGGTTTACATGTCGTTTATATCATCTTAAAGGTCCAGAAATCTGATAATAATCAGATTGTGTTGCATGTGACCACAGCCACTGTTAAAAACAGAACATGAGTGTTTTACTTGAGCTGTTTCCAGTGATATGTGGTTCTTCTCAACTCTGACAGCACTTTCTTCTGGATACGTTCCTCCAAAAGTTGTTCATCGACATCTATAAAAGACATTTAAAGATAATGATAATAAACTGATAATAAACACACATTATCAAAACGCCCCCCACCCCCAGAGTCTAAGTAGAACCTGGACGATACATTGACAATGCAAAATCACACTTTGTTCTCCATTCTGTTAGTATTGTCACGATAGTAACATTTCAAACTCGGTTTTAGGAGTAGACTCGATACTGATGTCACAATGATAATAAAAAAACACTTTTCTCTCCTATCCCCGTGTGTTATGTGTGTTATGTGTGTGTTATATGTGTGTTATATGTGTGTTATGTGTGTGTTATATGTGTGTTATATGTGTGTTATATGTGTGTTATGTGTGTGTTATGTGTGTGTTATGTGTGTTATATGTGTTATATGTGTTATATGTGTGTTATATGTGTGTTATATGTGTGTTATGTGTGTTATATGTGTGTTATGTGTGTGTTATGTGTGTGTTATGTGTGTGTTATATGTGTGTTATATGTGTGTTATATGTGTGTTATGTGTGTTTATGTGTGTGTTATGTGTGTGTTATGTGTGTGTTATGTGTGTTATGTGTGTTATATGTGTGTTATATGTGTGTTATATGTGTGTTATGTGTGTGTTATGTGTGTGTTATGTGTGTTATATGTGTGTTATGTGTGTGTTATGTGTGTGTTATGTGTGTTATGTGTGTGTTATGTGTGTGTTATGTGTGTGTTATGTGTGTGTAATGTGTGTTATGTGTGTGTTATATGTGTGTTATGTGTGTGTTATATGTGTGTTATATGTGTGTTATATGTGTTATGTGTGTGTTATGTGTGTTATATGTGTGTTATATGTGTGTTTATATGTGTGTTATGTGTGTTATATGTGTGTTATGTGTGTGTTATGTGTGTTATGTGTGTGTTATGTGTGTGTTATGTGTGTGTTATGTGTGTTATATGTGTGTTATGTGTGTGTTATATGTGTGTTATGTGTGTGTTATATGTGTGTTATATGTGTGTTATATGTGTGTTATGTGTGTGTTATGTGTGTTATATGTGTGTTATATGTGTGTTATATGTGTGTTATGTGTGTTATATGTGTGTTATGTGTGTGTTATGTGTGTTATGTGTGTGTTATGTGTGTGTTATGTGTGTTATGTGTGTGTTATGTGTGTGTTATGTGTGTGTTATGTGTGTTATATGTGTGTTATGTGTGTTATGTGTGTGTTATGTGTGTTATGTGTGTGTTATATGTGTTATGTGTGTGTTATGTGTGTGTTATGTGTGTTATGTGTGTGTTATATGTGTGTTATGTGTGTTATGTGTGTTATATGTGTGTTATGTGTGTGTTATGTGTGTTATGTGTGTGTTATGTGTGTTATGTGTGTGTTATATGTGTGTTATATGTGTTATATGTGTGTTATGTGTGTTATGTGTGTGTTATGTGTGTGTTATGTGTGTTATGTGTGTGTTATGTGTGTGTTATGTGTGTTATATGTGTGTTATATGTGTGTTATATGTGTGTTATGTGTGTTATATGTGTGTTATGTGTGTGTTATATGTGTGTTATGTGTGTTATATGTGTGTTATATGTGTGTTATGTGTGTTATATGTGTGTAATCCTCAGTGTGCAGTCGGTTCACACTGGTCCATGGTGTGTACTGGTCTATGTGTCTTATACTTGTGACAGATACAGAGACACATCTTTATAAACTGATTCAGGAAAGGTTCATTTCTGTCAGTGGGACTTTTTTAGTATCGATACCATCAAATTTTAATTGTAACTACACTGGGAAAAACGACTGCTTAAAGGTTAAATATAGGCAATAAACCTAATTTATACTCCACAAATTGTATGAGATTGAATTATTCAAATAAACATTATTTGAATTTATTCTCCCCAAAATCTATGGCAGCAGTCGGTGTGTTTGAAATGACAGCGTCTCGCCTGCATCATCGGCAAGAGGAGGAGATAAACACCTGGAAACGAGTTGGACACTTAGTCCTCAGATCTGCATCATCTCATATTAAAGTTTATTATTAATATTTCATTAACACAAATATGAACTTGTCATTCATTATGACAGATAAGTCTGCTCTTAGATACAAACTCTTGATACCTGTGACATGTGATCATTAATGATGGACACATGATCAGATCTTTCCTACTATTTGACTTGACTTCTTTCTCACCTCTGTGTTTCTCTGTGACTTTGCTCCACAGCTCCCTCTCCAGGTTCAGAGCCTTCTGCCTCAAAGCTCCGTCCTCCACCTTTCGTTTGCGACTCCATAAAAAGTCCACAAGATTCTGGGCCTTTACATCCAGACCCTTGATCTGAGCTCCTGCAGGTAAAGTGAAATTACACACATAATTACGTTAAGGGAAGGTAATATGATCCCCACATCTGAGTTAAGACACAGACAACCTCAGAGCAGCAATCCCCAGAACCCATCTCCAGATCCTGAGTTAGGTCTGGTCAGGAAGAGCAACTTTGCTGCAGGATTTTGTCTATGCTCCTTTTGGGGTAGAAAAAAAATGCAAACTCCACACCAAAGTGCTCAGAGAATCAACCTGGGACCTTGCGGCTGTAAGGTGAGAGTGCTTCACAGTACAGCCAAAACTAAGTGAAGATCATTAAGCTGTACTCACGGTGAATGATGGAGCGAGCTGCTACCTGGAGTTTTTCAGGTAAACGTAGAGTTTTCAGGTTTGTGACTCCTGGGTGTTTTCTATGAGGTTCTCCTTTAAGGAAATCTGTGTGAGGCTGAAGTTTGGCAGCTGTGCTCATTCCCTAGACAAAAGTAAGTCATTATTATAATGTACCAACTCAGACTGAGGCGGTTTTTGTAGATTGTGGCAATCACCTAGAGGACCACAGTATATTCTACTGACAAGCCTTTTTCCTTTGGTCCTTTTTGTTGGTTATAATGAATTAAGGTTGGTGGAGTTTGAGCTCTCCATTATCACGTAATTATAATGTTCTAAATACACACACTTTGTGACATTCATGGACTTTAAACTGCTGGAAAATGGCAATAGACCCAATCATTCCCTTTTTATTGCACAATAATTATATTCATAGAGAGTTGTATCTAAAATATGCGAGTATAAACTGTGAACAACAGCTTCACACCAAGCATTTGACTTGATCAAACTATTAACATTATAATAACCTCAAGAGGGAAATGTGTCATTGATCTAAACATTAACCTGAGATGCTACATGCTACATGCTAAATCCACTCACCCGTAACTTCACCACAAGAAATCTGTGGCACAAACTACACGCACTAATACTCCGTAAAGACATTTTAGATGAGTTTATCGAGTTTATCGTGTTTTTCACTCGCTGTAATACTATACTGATCTTAATTGTTCAGAATGACAGTAGGGCACATTTTCACTATGAGTCCTTCAACAAAATAAGTCCGTGTAGCAACAACAGCGAAAAGTATAATCAGTTCTGCAATAGATCCTTTCAAAACGAGATGCCGAAATGCCATAGACTGCAAGAATTTATGTGTTTTTTGTTTTGTTTATCTATCTATCTATCTATCTATCTATCTATCTATCTATCTATCTATCTATCTATCTATCTATCTATATATATATATATATATATATATATATATATATATATATATATATATATATATATATATATATATATATATATATATATATATATATATATATATATATATAAGTGGAGGCATCAGTGGTGCCCCTGGTCATCGGAGCACTCGGGGCAGTGACCCCCAAACTGGAGGAGCGGCTACAGCGTCTCACTCTTTGGCCAAAAGAGTGAGACGCCGAAGACGAGGAAAGCGGGCAGGGGCCTTGGTGCGCCTCCGGAGACGCGGCGCTCGCACGCCCCTACCTGGAATTTTCCTGTCTAACGTTCGCTCACTCAGCAACAAGACGGACGAACTGGCGCTGCTGATGAGGAGAAACAAAGACTTCTCTTCCTCTTGCGTCTTATGCTTCACGGAGACATGGCTCAATGAGCGTATCCCGGACTGTGCGCTTCAACTGGAGGGATTCCAACTCCTCCGCGCGGACAGACAACGGGGACTCTCCGGGGGAAAGACGAAAGGTGGAGGTGTCTGTTTCTTCATCAACAACGCCTGGTGTACGGATGTGACTGTGATCTCCCAACACTGCTCTCCCGCCGTGGAATATCTTTTCATTAACTGTAGGCCTTTCTATTCTCCACGTGAGTTCACTTCATTCATTCTGGCCGCTGTTTACATCCCTCCGTGCGCGGACACGCACGAGGCCCAGCGCGTGCTCGCGGAGCAGATTCTGGATGTGGAGCGAACCTTCCCGGACTCTTTACTGATCATCCTGGGGGATTTTAATAAGGGAAATCTGAGCCAGGAACTACCCAAATATAAACAGTTTATTAATTGCCCGACGAGA